>NW_024429193.1:65204583-65772083 GCF_017639785.1 Mesocricetus auratus | reverse complement strand
AGCTGGAGATGGGGTCACTGCTCCGCAGGAGCTTGGACTGAGCAGAGCTCTCAGGCTGGGACTCAGGGAAAAGGGGAAGCAAGAGGGCAGTTGGTAAGAATCCCCTACCTGAGTTCTAACTCAGTGGAGCCCAGATGTGGGCCGGTAGCCGAGTCTGTCTACTGACCTGAGCCACCCCAGCAACTGGCCAGGTGCTGCTCACAGCACTGACCTTGCACAGGACAGGCAGCTTGAGTGCCAGGCAGGATTCACTACATAGAGCCGCAAAGTGTATAGTCACTTTGTGGGCTGCTCATGAAGCTATATGTGCCATTGTTTTTACGATTGTTTTGGCATTGTCATTAATACTTTATTGTGTTACTAACTACTAACAGTGCCTGGCACAGACATCTTTTCCTTTCATTTCCTGGAGAACTCTGACTCCGTAATAAAAGCATGGTTCTTCTTCTGGAGACCTCTGGGTTTTTTGTTTTTTGTTTTGTTTTTGAGAGGTGGGGGGTACCCAAAATAATTCTTGCTTTCTTGTAATTTTCAAAAATAGGAAGTTTGGCCTGGGGGCATACAGCTGTACTCCCAGCCATTGGGAGGGTTAGGTAGGATGATGAGGCTCAGAGTTAGCTTCAGCTGTGTGGAGAGTTCGGACTATACGAGACCCTGTGTCAAAAAACAAGACAAAACAAAAGCTGGTTCTGTCTATTGGCATCCGTAGAATATCTCTCAGGGTCAATATAACTGGCTGATGCCTCATTCTTCTGTCTCCTGAAAGCCCCTCAGATCACCTGAGCAAGTTAGATTGCTGGGGAAGGCCCTGTGAACTCTGAAAATAAATGTTGCAGGGATATCAGCTGTCTTGGTGGAAAGAAAGGCCCAGTGGTAAATGTTGAAGAGGCTGGGCATGATGGCACAAACCTGTATCCCAGCACTCAGAAGGGTGAGGCAGGAGTTCAGGTCTAGCCTGGGCTATACAACAAGTTCCTGAACAGCCAGGGATATACAGTAAGACCCAGGGACAAGGGAGAGAACATGAGAGAAAAAAAAAAAAAAGCCCAGAGAGAACAGAGACTGATAATTTATGCCTAGCAGCTCCAGAGATGATGTTTCTTAAGAGCTAGGATATACGGTGGGGAGTTGGCCCAGTGGAGCATAGGCAAGGCCACTGGGTTCAGTCTCCTGCATTGAAAAACAGCGAGGGTAAGAACTTGGGTGTACCTATATACATATTCTCTTTTTAAAATAATGCTCTTAGAGCTGGAGAGATGCCCAACTATTATTTGTATACTCTGCTCTTGCAGAGGACCTGGCTTCAGTTTCTAGAACCCACATCAGGTGGTTCAGGTGGCTCACAACTGCCTATAACTCCAGCTTCGAGAGGATCGGAGACCTCTGACTTCCTAAGGCACCTGTACTCATGTGCATGTACCCATCCCCCATGTACAAACACACAGAACTTAAAGTAATTAGAATGATACTAATGTCACTAGTACTTAGTAGCCCAGTGCCTTATTACTTCCTCTGATAACACATTGCTAGTTGTTCATTAGCATGTGGTCCCTGGCAGTGCATCTCTCTCTCAGTGCCCCAGTGGGAGTTGGCACTGAAGGTGAGCGGATACTACTTACTATACTGTAGAGGCAAATGACACACCTGCAGGTAGACAGCCACCTGTGTGCTGAAGTCTGGTCACAGGAAATTACAGAGTCAACCGTTGTAGGCATGCATCTCTCCACAAAGTGAGGTTAAACACAGTGGACAGCAGCTCACCCAGATAACAGTAACCGTAGTTAAAAGCAAGGCTGTGGGGACTGGGCTAAGCCTAGTGGCAGCTCCTGAAGGTGCCACAGTGAAGCCAGGCATCCGCCAGTGCTGAGGGGTTGGTTTGGTTTTTTGTGATAACCTTGTGTTTAGTCATAACCCTGGGTGGTGAATAATGAGTAACCCTTAGAGGTAAGTATACTGCAGGCTGAACTGAGGTCATCTGAGAACCTAACAGGAGCCAACCAAGTTCCTAGGGAAGTAAGCTGTTTGTGATGGGACAGTCACCCTGCTTGTTCCCAGAGCCCTCAAGCTGAGGGAAAACCCTGCAAAAGGGTTACCATATACCCACAAACTAACAGTGGGAGCAGGAATTTGGCTTTCATTATGTATACCTGTTTGTGCTTTCTGCACATTTTCATAACAAACATAATAAACAGAACAGTACAGGCATCTATCTCTGTTACAGCCAGGAAGAGGAGACAAAGGTTTATGAATGATACTGTGTGCAGTGCTCAGTTGCTGAGATTGTGACAACAACAGTTGTTCTTCCAAGGCATAAAGTGATCTGTAGGAACGAAAGTTCTCTATTGAGAGCTCCCCCTTCCTGTGTTTGGTTCACAGAGGACAGGATTGCTGGGAGGACAGCTGCCTGCACTGGAGACATCTCGAAAGCTCCTGCAGATTCTTCCTGATTACTTCCCAGCAAGGCAGGAAAACAGAGGTTAAGGCACCATGAAGACTATGTGAAGGGACCAGAGAACATGGGGGGGGGCTAGCCCTGCTGCAGGGAGAAGTGTTTCCCTCTGTTTCTTTGCCTTTTAAAGTTGTGGAATATAACATGCATATACATACATGTACATCTACATGTAAACATTAATAAATCACCAGTGCATAACAACCAGTTGAGCGAACATAAGTAGCCACTACCCAGGTGAAAAACAGGACTATAACTAGCACCCAGAATATTCAGAGCAGCTTCCCCATGGAGACGGACCTGTCTGCGCAAGATACAACTCAGTGTTGCCTGTCAGGACTTCACATGTCTTCTCTCAGTATTTTGTATTGTTTCCCAATTTTACCTCAATTGCTGTATAATATTCTAATGTTGGCACATTTGCTTATTTTCATTGGATAGACTCGTAGGTTCTTTGTTTCCAGTGTTTTGGAGGTTATTCTGCTAGAGGCGTGGAATGGTTAAATCATGGGGTGTGTTTTCATAAGTAATGACTTACTACAGTGACTGAGGGCCACTCATACCTGGTCCTATGTGCTAGTTAATGGTGCCTAACTGGTAAGTGGACAGTAACACAGTAACTCACTGTGACCTCCTTCACTGAGGTTCCCTGGTGGCACATAATTGGGCTCTTTTCAAGTGTTCATTGTTGGTTTTTATCCCCTCCTGCGAAGCTTCTGTTTCGCACATTGTTTTGCTTATTTGAATGTACTGTTATTCATCCACCTACCTTCCTGGGCTCACTGTGCAGGGGGTACAGCTAAACAGCCCTGCCCACAGGCACGCCCCAGAGATCCCTGACAGCAGCCCTACCAGCAGGAAGGGATCCATCTTGCCCAGATTGCTATGTGCTGGGGCTCCGATGTGCACCACGTGCTGGGTACTGAAAACTCCCACACACTAGGTGCCCAGGAACGTGAAATGTCTTGTTGACCGTAAGTGCCCAGTTGCTGACAAGTAGACTCTGCAAAACAAATTCCCAGTCTCCTCACTGCCATCCCCTACCTGAGGGGAAAACCTGCCTGGGACACAATCTGAGAAGCAGGCTTTGAAAAACAGCTTCACAGAGCTGCAGGACATCATTTGCTAGACAAGGATGATTTCACTTAACACAGTGGGTGAATATATCAAACACTATGCCAGATAAGTCTGAGGACTTTGTCACAGTTGTCTCTGATGTGAAGCAGCTCAAGGTAGCCCTCTTCCCCATCCTCAAACCACCTGTCAGCCCCTTGGGATTGTTCCAGTCCTGTGACCATGTTGCCTGAAGACCATCCAGAGTACCCACTGTAGGTGGTGAACACAATATACAAGAAGGGGTGTCTGGCCCTCAAAGGCCCCGGCTGCTTCCTTTAACATGGTTACTGAAACTGTCCAAACCGTTGGTGGAATTTCTCCAAAGTTGTAATGAGCACACCATTGAGGATAGCGCTTGCTTCCCTTTCCCCAACACAACTGGTGCCCTGCACAAGTGATGTAATGACATGTTCAGTGTGACTGGCAGATTGGCAGCAAGAAACCCGCTACAAACTGCGATTGGATGTACATTCTCTTAACTTCTTCCTAGACGTGAAGCTTCCCAGAATGCATTGTCATTCACTGTAAATCTTACTGAAATGTATATTTACTAATGTAAGAATATTTTAAAACGGGGGGGAGAAAAACAGCTTCACAGAAAGTACTAGTACAAGTGCCTGCTGAAGGCCAGGCCCGGTGATGCACATCTGTAATCCCCTGCACGCAGTTCAGAAGCAGGAGAACTATGGTGAGTTAGAGGCCAGCCTGAGCTACATACTGAGTTCCAAACCAGCCTGGCTTACAGAGTGAGACCCTGTCTCAAAGAACAAATCAAGGAAAAGGAGGAACATTCTAGACCAAGTAACAGAATATGCAAGAAGGTATGAATATCCACAAGACGGTATGAAGTTTGGGGCATGGTCACTCTAGGAAGGGACAGACTTGAAAATCTCTTAAGTAACTGGGATTAAACACGGAAAAGGAACTTCCTCACTGGGCAGGAGAGGCGCTGTTGAGTACCCGAGTGAAGCTTTCCAAAATACGGAGAACAAAAATAAGCTTGTCAGTGGCATAAATCGCACCCCAGCTCTCAGCTAGCATGAATAATGCATTGCTAGCGAAGGCGGAGTGGCGAGGAAGGCCGGGAGTGGGGACTGCCGCGGTCTAGCCCTTGGGGTGGGCGGGATGCTTCTCTGCTGCCGCGAGCAAACTCCTCCTCCTGGCCCAGCCATCGGGCGGGGGAAACCGGCTTTTCCAAGAAACGAAAGTGAACTCTGGGGAGCCATCTTGCGGCTCAAATGCGGGCTTGGCCGGCGCTATGGCTCAGGGACTCGGGGGACCTGCAGGTAAGCCCGCGGGGTCTGCATCCCCGCGTCCCGGCTTGTGGAGCGTGAGCTGCGTGGGTCGTGTGCTCCCTCATCAAGCCAATCTGTCCTTCTGGGGATTTGTATGCAGTTAGTTGTTGCAGCTTCGAACAATCGCAGGAATGAGGCGTGGGAGAAGATGGACCTGGGTCTGAGCCTGACCCGGAGGACCCAGGCCAAGGCAGACTCCCCTCCCCTTTCTGCTTAGGGCCGCTGATACCTCGCTAAGCTGCTGTAGCACTCCCCCCACCCCTCACTTGAGCAACTTTTCTTACCTTAAGGCCCTTCCTCTTTGCTCTCTTTGGACTTCCTGGAAAATTTAAGTTAGCTTTCAGGTACCCTACAGGGTTAGGGTTAGGGTGTCTTTCCGCAGCTTATGGGGTAAGCTGCAGTGGAATTCTGCTTAGCACTCAGTGAGAAATGCTGTTCTTGTGCTGCCTGCCATACACGAGTCCCTACTGCATGCAGTGTTCTGAAGAATCTGGATCCAGAGGGGTAGTGCTGTGTGCACCACTGAACGTGACATTCTGGCAAGCAATGGGGATGAAAACCTGATTCTTGGCGCCCAGGGCTGGCAGTGATGGAAAGGTTGAAGGCAGAGGGGTAGGAGAAAACTTTGGTGGAAGTAGAAACGTTCTTTGTCTTGGCTGGGTGGTGGTGGTAGTGGGTTTCTTTTTGGAGACCCTTTTTATGTGTTGCTTCGGTTGCTGTTGAAGCGTCTACAACTCTTTCGTCTCCAGTGCTGGGACTGCAGGCGTGCCCCCACGCAGGTTTACCCCTCCAGTTTTAAAAAGCTCTTTGGGATGAACCATGACCTCACGCTTGGTAGGCAAGCGTTCTACCAAAGTTTAAAAGTGTGTACTTTTAAAACTTAATTTTGGGGGGCATGGTGGCACATGCCTTTAATCCCCTGGCTCAGGAGGCACAGGCAGGTGGATCGCTGTGAGTTCAAAGCCAGCCTGATCTATAGAGTGAGACATTGTCTCAAGAAACCAACCCCAAAAGCCAACTTTTAATTTTATGGATGTGCACATATACATGTGCTCTTCTCTGGAGACCCGAGTCCCCCCAGGGTTGAGTCCTCACCTGCATCTTGTTTGGGACAGGGTCTCTTGTTGTTTCCAGGGTTGACCCTCGACCTTCCAGGAATTTTTCTTCTTGGTCCCCTATGTCCTCACAAGTCCTGCAATCACTGTGCTTATACCATGCATCAGGCTTATTTGTGGGTTCTAGAGATTCAGACTCAGGTCCTTAGGATTGTGCTCTTACCCACTGGGTCATCTTTCCAGCCCTTAATGTTGTATTTTATTTATTTATTTATTTATTTGGTTTTTCGAGACAGGGTTTCTCTGTGGCTTTGGAGGCTGTCCTGGAACTCACTTTGTAGACCAGGCTGGCCTCGAACTCACAGAGATCCACCTGCCTCTGCCTCCCAAGTGCTGGGATTAAAGGCGTGCGCCACCAACGCCCGGCAATGCTGTATTTTAAAAAGCCGTTCCCTAAAAATACTGAGGACATGCTTTTCCTTTGAGGAATATTCAGTCCCAGTAAGTGACTGTCAGCAGCTGTTCTCAATTGGTAATTGATTTTTAGGGGACATTTAGGGGTAAGAAGACAGAATAAGTAATTCCTTCTCTAGTCCTGCCTTCCCAGAATAACTCAGTAAATTCATTACTGTTTCTTTTCATTTTTGCACATACTGGTGCATGCTCACACATGTGTTTGTGCACACTCAATCACACACACACACACATACACTCTTGTGGGTTTTCCCTTTTTCTTAATAGAAGAAAGTATAACATACATGTACTCTGCCATTTACACTTTTAACATACACTCAAATTTCCTGTGGTCAGAGCACACGTGTAGCTATATGTGGTAGTGCATACGTTTAATCCCAGCACTTGGAAGACAGAGATAGATAGATCTCTGTGAGTTCGAGGACAGCCTGATCTACTTAGTAAGTTCCAGGACAGTCAGGGCTATATAGAAACCTTGTTTCCTAGAGAGGGAGAGACAGAGAGACAGACAGAGACGGAGGGAGAGAGAGAAATGCATTCAACATATGTTTAAAAACCTACTAATGTTCCATAGTATAAGTATACCTCAGTTTACTCAGCTATTTTTTTAACTAGGTGTCCATATTTGCTGAGAGAAGGCTCAGTGGTTAAGAGCAGTGGTCCTGTTTGGTCACAACCATCTGTGACTCCAGTCCCAGGGTCTTCTGGGCGCCAGGCACACATGTGATGTACAGATGTAGGAAAGCCCTCATACACATAAAATAAACTAAGTAAGTCTAAAGAGAAAGGCATTCGTCTAGACACCGACTTTAACCTCTCTGAAATGAAATGTCTTTTCCCCAGATTCACACAAAGAGCCAATCAGCAATCTACAGTCTCCGTTATTGAGCTCTGTGGTTGGGCTGCTCATTCTGTACTGTACTACCTCTTTCCCAAGCCCTGTGGGGTAGATGTGGATAACAGAGAGCCAGGGGTGATCTTGTTTGTGCAGACTTTAGTCCAGTAAATTTTTCTCAGAGCCGTCTGGCCTCTTCTAGAAAATGTTTTCACTCCCAGAAAAGAGATTCAAGACTTAGCAGTGACCTGAGTTACATAATAGTGACATTTGTAGGGTCACTAGACAAGGCATCATGTGGCTGACAGGTGAACATGGAAGTCACTGGTGTAGAAGTTAAGGAGCCCCATGGTGGGGTGCTGCAGTCATGATTAGGATGGGTAAGAGCCCCAGTCATGGCAGCGTGGGGAGCAGAAGGCTTGTCGGGGTCATCACATGACAAGGTTCTAGAGACTAAAGGGGCTGTGTGTCTTGCATCCTCCTCCTTTGTGTCCCGGATGAGCTCCTGAGCAGTAGCCAGTAGTGGACTAAAGTCACACTGGTGAGGACATAGGCCACAGCTCAGTCAGCTACCCTGCCCACTAGGAATCGGGAACAGCTTCCCAAGGCAGAAACTGGATGGGTGACAGCAACAGGCTCATATATGGCTCTAACTCAAGCTCTGTCCCCCATGTTGTCTTCTGCAGGGGTGTTCCCTCACCCGGCACGCTCCTACTTGGACCCCAGCTATGAGCATAGCAAGTGGAGACATCCACAGCCACATGGACCCGAGTCTTACCCCAGGAGTTTCCAGCTCCAGCAGATAGACTTTCTCAAAGGGCGGCTCCCAGAAGCACCTCTGATTGGACAGCAGTCCCAGTCACTGCCACCATCCCTCCCGGGACACTGGCCCAGGTTCCCAGGGCCACCTGCCCCAGGCAAGCAACTAGAAACCTGGGGTTTCCCCAGAAGTGTGCCTCTCAGAACTCAGGGGTTCCACACAGGACTCCCACTTCCTCTCGCATCCAGCAGGAGTCTGCCATGGAGAGGTGCTGACAGGCTTTGCTCACACTTCCAGGAGCTGAGCATCAGTCAGAATCCAGAGCAGAAGATCCTAGGCCGCCTGGAGGAGCTTGGTGAGGGGAAAGCCACCAGCGCCCAGGTCCTAGCCAGAGACCTCAGGGTTCCAAAGAAGGAGATCAATCGTATATTGTACTCCCTGGAAAGGAAGGGGAAGCTGCATAAAAGAGGGGGAACGCCTCCTCTGTGGAGCCTGGCACCCCCATATCAGTCTTGGACTCCACCCCCTAGAGCTGTGAATCCAGACACTTGTGGCCAGACAGCCCCTCGAGAAGAGCCTGGTTTGGGCAGTGAAGACGGAGACCGTGCCTCTGACCTAGAAGGACTTCCTGAGCCTCTTGACATGGCGGAGGTCAAGGAGAAAATCTGTGACTACCTGTTCAATGTGTCAAACTCCTCTGCCCTGAACCTGGCTAAGAACATTGGTCTCACCAAGGCCCGGGATGTGAATGCGGTGCTGATCGACTTGGAAAGACAAGGCGATGTCTACCGGCAAGGGGCCACGCCTCCCATCTGGTACTTGACGGACAAGAAACGGGAGAGGCTGCAGATAAAGAGAAGTACACACAGTGTTCCAGCAGCGGTCCCAGAGGCCACCAGAAGCACCTCACTCCCCACCTGCCACTCAACCCCATCAGGTGCCTCAAGTAGCCTGGCAACCCCCAAAAAAGTAGAGAATGGGCAGGAACCTGTGATAAAGCATGAAAGCAGGTATGAGGCCAGACCAGGACCGGTGAGACTGCGGCCACACGCTTACCACAATGGCCCCTCTAGAGCAGGGTATGTTGACTCTGAAAATGGCCAGTGGGCCACAGATGACATCCCAGATAACTTGAATAGTATCCGCACAGCACCAGGTGAGTTTCGAGCCATCATGGAGATGCCCTCCTTCTACAGCCCTGCCTTGCCACGGTGTTCACCATACAAGAAGCTGACCGAGTGCCAGCTGAAGAACCCTGTCAGCGGGCTGTTAGAGTATGCTCAGTTCACTAGTCAGACCTGTGATTTCAACCTGATAGAGCAGAGTGGACCGTCCCATGAACCTCGGTAAGAGACCACCCAGGAATGGTGCCTAGCGTTAAGTCAGGGGCTCTGCCCCGCACTGTCTCAGCTCATTTGTGAGTGGCGGCCTTGGTGGCTCCTGGCTTTGCCTTCTCTCTTTTCCACCTTTTGGCTAAATCACCCATGATTGGTCCTTTCCCTAAATGCTAACCATGGAGGTTAGACCTCAGGGCAGCCAGAACCCTGACTGAGCAAGGGGAGGTTGACTCTCTTGTCCACAGTGAGCTTCCGTAGAGATGACTAGCTCTTGTGTCTCTGTGTCTGCCTCCTTAGGCCATCACTGCCAAACTGAGCGGGTGGGCTGGGGCCGGCTGAGCCGAGGGATAGCAGCGCCTGCTAGGCAGCAGTAGGTACACTTCCCACCCCAGCCCCAGCTCGGAGGAAAGAAAGGATGTGTCAAACACAGAAAGCTGCCTGACAGTCGTCAAAGGTGGCTTCCCACCCCAGCCCCAGCTCGGAGGAAAGAAAGGATGTGTCAAACACAGAAAGCTGCCTGACAGTCGTCAAAGGTGGCTTCCCACCCCAGCCCCAGCTCGGAGGAAAGAAAGGATGTGTCAAACACAGAAAGCTGCCTGACAGTCGTCAAAGGTGGCGCCTCTGCTTTTTGCTTACCTCCCTTGCACAGGTAGCTGGGCTGCACTTGCTCTGCTGCTGCGGCGGCGGCGGCGGCGGCGGCGGCAAGAAGTCAGGTTCCCAAGCTCAGGCAGCTGGCCGGGCCTTGCCCTGTGGCAGCAGTTCTCAACCTTCCTCATGCTGGCCCTTAATACAGTTCCTCATGTTGTGGTGACCCCCAGCCATAAGATGATTTCCTTGCTACTTCATAACTATAAATTTGTTGCTATTATGAATCATAGTGCAATATCTGATATGCAGGATATTAGATGTGTGACCCCTGGCTTCCAGGGGCGAGGGTTCCCCACAGTGACCTCTTTCTTCCTTAACTTCCTTCATGATACCAAGTTGCTACTTCAGGAGGTATATTTATCCCCAAACTGGCAGAGCCAAGACCCATTGTGGGGCTAGAGAGAACATTCTTTCTTTCTCTCACCACTCCTCCAAAGAATAAAGGAAAGCTGTGAGTTTTGCCGTTATTCATTCTTTGGACTTCAACTATATAAAGAACTTGAATGCTGCCAGGTGTGGTGGCATATACCCATAATTCCAGCTCTCAAGTGACTGAGTCAGTGTTGAGAGTACCAATGTTGAGAGTACCAGGGCTAATACATAGTAAGACTCTGCCTCAAAAGGGGAAAAATGAAAAAAAAATGATGTTATATTTGAATGTTTTGAAGACCTAGGAAGTCGGAGGCCTGACCTCTCTGAATGAATGAAATGAATCCAGCTTGAGTAAAGAGCTCAGACATTTAAAAGCTTGAGCAAAGGAGACTGAGGCTAAGGCCCGAGTCTGAGATCAAGTGTTTGGAATTTCATCCTAGACCTGGGACAGGCAGAGCTGTAGCAATGCACGAGCAATCTAAGAAGGACAGATTGCTACAGGGGCCTGGGACACATCACCCACCTAAACAGCAGACCTTCAGAGGCGGCTCCTTCTCACCCTCACACACCCCTCCAGCCTCCTGTCTCCTTTCATACCCGGCTCCCCTTCCTCCCTTCTTACCATCTAGCAGGCCCCTACTACGGGGCCGGTGTCCGCTGTGGGCTGAGGGATCTGAAAAGGAGCACAGTGCCATTGTTGTCTCTTAGGACCTCCATGGAGGAGGCCAATGCACACAGTTGGCTAGGGTAAGGTTCTGGGAGTTGTCAGCAAGACTGTCCACCCATTTCTTTTGTGCACTTTACCCTTTTTTATTGTTAAGAAATGATAGCGGGCCAGCATGCCTGCAATCCCAGCACTTGGGAGGTAGAGGCAGGAGAATGTGTAGTTCAAGGCCAGCCTGGGCTATAGAGCAAAACCATGTCTCTAAAACATGGTGGGCCAGCAGGAAGGCTCAGGAAGTAAAAACACTTACCCCCAAGCTTGACAGCTTGAGCTCAGTCCTCTGAACCCATGTAGCAAAAGGAGAAAACTGACTCCCACATATTGTCTCTGATCTACACACACACACACGACTAAAACAATGAATAAAAGACACCACTGGGTGTGGTGGCACACATTTTAATCCCAGTACTCAGGAGTCAGAGGCAGGAGATCTCTGAATTTGAGGCCAGCCTGGTCTATATAGTGAGCTTAGGGACAGCCAGGGCTATGTAGAGATAGAGACCCCGGTAGGTACTCAGTATAGCAGGACATCCTGGGGTAGAGATCTCTTTTTGAATGAACAGAGGGATGACCCAACCTGGTGTTCACACATCTAACCACTTTCCACCAAGATTTAAATTCCAGGTTGTCATCAATGGTCGAGAGTTTCCCCCAGCTGAAGCCGGCAGCAAGAAAGTGGCCAAGCAGGATGCAGCAATGAAAGCCATGGCCATTCTGCTTCGGGAAGCCAAAGCTAAAGACAGTGGAAAACCAGAAGAATTATCGCACTGTCCCATGGACGAAGACTCGGAGAAGGTAGGTGCTCTTCCCCGGGACAGTAACCCTCGATTGCTGTGGGTCAGGATCTGACAGACTCTGAAAGCTATCCTGGCTCAAATAGTCATCTTAGCTATTTTAATTGTTGGAACACCTGGCCCATTGCCAGATTAACAATTATGGGCTAGCCAGTAAGAAACAAGCAAACGGCCAACAGTTTCATAATTAATATAGCCTTCTGTGTGTTATTTGGGAACTGCAACTGTGGCAGAGTCCAAGCAGCTGGTGGAGGAAAACTACATGTTACAGAACAGAACTTATAGAACAGATAATTAAAAGGGTTTCTTAGATGGGCACTTGGTGTGGTCAGAGTGGGCCAGTGAGGGCCGTCTCCCAGCTGGGAGGCTGCAAACTGGTAGCTGCTGAGCCTGGGTGCCTTGTCAGTCCCAACCTGGCCCAGAGGGCTTGAGCAGTTCTCAGAGAGCTGCTCTGATGCCCAGAAAAGCCAGTTCTAATGTCAGGGAGGGAGGCAGCAGCGACAGTACAGATATTCTCAGTGAGAGGGAAGGCCAGGCGAGCATAAAAAAAGCTTTCAGCCAGTCAGGGTGACACCCGGCTTTAATCCCAGCCCTCGGGAGGCAGAGGCAGGCGGATCTCTGTGAATCTGAGGCCAGCCTGGTCTACAGAGTGAGTCCAGGACAGGCTCTAAAGCTACAGAGAAACCCTGTCTGGAAAACAAAAACAACCAAAGCTTTCAAGGCCATATCCTTTTATCTGGGCTACCAGCATGGGGTGGTCTCCTCATATCAGCTAAGCTATTGGGACAGTCCCTCAGATATACCCACAGGCCAGTCTGATCCAGACAGCACCTCACTGAGACACCTTTCCTTTGGTTTTTTGTTTGTTTGTTTTTGTTTTTGTTTTTTGCTGTGTCAAGTTGACAGTTAAAAAGCAACCATCACAGATCTTGAATCCACTGTCCTCTCTTAGAAGATAAGTCACCCCTTCCTGTGCCCACAACAGCTCCTTTGGAAGACCACTCCTAACATTTAGTTGTCTTAAAAGAATGACACTTAGCTAGGCACAGTGACTCGGTAACTGCAGTACTTGGCAGACGGAGGCAGGAGGATTACCTTGAGGTCAAGGCCAGCTTGGGCTGTAGGAGACATTATTTCAGAAAAACAGGGGTGGGAGATAAAGTGTCACCACCGCACTGCCCTCTGCTGTGGTGATCTGATGAGACTTTTGTCTCTGGGTGTGTTTTGTGCTTTCTTCTTCCCTTCAGCCAGCAGAGTCCCAGACCTCCAGCTCCTCGGCAACACTATTCTCTGGGAAGAGCCCGGTGACCACACTGCTCGAGTGTATGCACAAACTAGGGAACTCCTGTGAATTTCGCCTGCTGTCCAAAGAAGGCCCCGCCCATGACCCCAAGTATGTCTTATGTGTGGCGTCTCCTGTGGAGGTCTCCCCCAACGTAGCAAAGACACGTACTCCTTGCGGCCTCAGAGATGAGAAGTCGTTCCTCTTTATGGTCTCTCCCGTCACAGTCTGGAAAGGGCCTTCAGGGCCTGGCTGCTGCTATGAAGCAGAGTCTGGGATTAGGAGTTCGAAGGGACCGAGGACTGGGTAGGGTCACGGCACAGACAGCTCGGTGGTCACTGTTGGGACAGAAAGGTTGAGAATCTGGGCATGCCATAGCAGCCCCCTGCCTGGGGTCTCTGTGCACACACTTGTTCAAAAGAAGACTCCTGGAGGGTATGAGGAGTGACGCTTGCATGTTGAGGGGTTAGCCGGGTCACGAGACTGGGGCAGTGGATGGGCGGGGCGCACTCGCTCTCCAAGGCCAAAGTGACTTTACAGCGGCGATGTGTGAGAGCTACAGGCAGTGGAGGATGGCAGCTGGCAGATCACCTCAGCCCAGCCCTCGTGACCCTTTGCTCGTCGTTCCCTCCCAGGTTCCAGTACTGTGTAGCCGTAGGAGCCCAGACTTTCCCCACCGTGAGTGCCCCCAGCAAAAAAGTAGCAAAGCAGATGGCGGCAGAGGAAGCCATGAAGGCTCTGCAGGAGGAGGCAGCCAATTCAGCTGATGACCAGGTAGAGGGCACTGTCCTGCTCAAGTTACAGGTCATTTGTTACAGAGTGGGCAGAGTAGGCTTGTCTCTGCGTCCTCTGAGTTTTCTGACGTTTCTGCTTCCCCTTGGACTAATTCTCCCTTAGTCTGGAGGAGTGAACACGGAATCACTTGATGAGTCTGTGGCACCCAACAAGATCAGGAGGATTGGTGAGCTCGTCAGGTACCTGAACACCAACCCCGTGGGCGGCCTGTTAGAGTACGCTCGCTCCCATGGCTTTGCTGCTGAGTTCAAGCTGATTGACCAGTCCGGACCTCCTCACGAACCCAAGTGAGTGCCTTAGTCCTGTCAACAACTGTGTGTCAACGGTTGAGGGTGGCCTGTCACCTCAGGGTAAGAAGTGGCGTACATGAACGTCTATCATTTCCAGGTACCCTTCTGTGAACAGTTTTATTCTGTGCGTGTGGATGTTTTGCCTGCATGTATGTCTGTGTGCTGTGTGTTTGCAGTGCCCATGGAGGCTAGAAAAGGCCAAATTCCTTGGAACTGAGGTTACAGATGTTAGTGAGCTGCCAACTGGGTGCTGGGAATCAAACCCAGATCCTTGGAGGAACCATCTCTAGCTCCCCCCATATCTAATTTTTTTAATTTCAAAAAGTAACGAGAAAAATCTTCATAAAAGTAACATGGGGCAGGGGCACTAGGGAGATGAATGGGGTGAGGAGCACTAGGGGCTCTGCAGAAAATCCAGGTTTGGTTCCCAGCACCCACAGGGTGACTCACAGCTATCTGTAACTCCAGTTCCAGGGGATCTGACATCCACCTCTGACCTCCATGGACACCAGACACACACATGGTACATTTCCATCCATGTGGGCAAACATTCATTGCCTATGTGGGGTGTGATTTTTAATTTTTTAAACTATCTTTTGGATCAGTAAGATGGCTCATTGGATAAGGGTACCAACTCTGATGACCTGAACTCTAGCTCTAGAACCCACATTAGAGAAGAAAGGACTGATTTCACAGATTGTCTCTGGGTACCATACGTGCACTGTGTGTGTGTGTGTGTGTGTGTGTGTGTGTGTGTGTGTGTGTGTGTGTGTGCATGCATGCGCTCTTCTCCCTAAAAAAAAAACACTTAACTAAAACTAGTATCTTGCTATTTTAAAATTGCTTTTGTCATTGATGTTTCCATGTCCATATATATGTGCATTTCATTGTGAACTGCTTCATTTAACATACCCCATTTTCTTTTAGAGTGTACTCTTTAGTCTTTTAGAGCTTTGAAAACAATAAAAACATTAGCCCTTTGATGATTATGACCCAATTTAGAGCCCTCAAACTTAAAGGGGCCCAGAAGAGCTCCTGACTACCCCCATCTCAGGGTACCTTTGTCCCGTGTGGAAGCTGGCTGGGAAAGAGGACATGGGCCCCTCCTCCCCCTGGCCAGCCTCCCTCTCTTTAAGCTTGGTCATGGGATAGTGGGAGCTTGCAGTGAAACCTCCTGTAATATTCTGGGAATTCAGTCATTCACTTGAAACATAAGAAGCTCTGAACTGGAATTGAAGACATGAGGATGCAGCAGACCTAGGACTGTAACAGTGTAGGACTTGCCATGTGGCTTGTCCTGGGAGGCAGATGCTAATTCAGTAGCTATTTTATTTCCGACTCCTGGGGTCCTTCCTTCGTGTAATTGTGCTGCATCCACTTTTCCCTCTCTTTCTTGGTGACCTTAACCGACTTGTTGACTTTTAATGTCTACATGCTGGAAAGTGCTGAGTGTGTCTCTGTAACCCAGACCTCTCGAAGCTCCACATTCCTGTATCCAGTTAATAGTTTCACTCGAGACTTTCCACTGCTTACCCATCCTCAAGCCAGGCTGTCTTAGTTTTTCTAGTGTTATGATAAACACCATGACCAAAAGCAACTTAGAACTACAGGGTTTATTTCCATTTCCAGTTACAGTCCACTATTGAGGGAAGCCGGGTGACTTGCTTAGCCTGCTTTTTTATACAGCCTGCCCCGGCGGGGCACTTCCCACAGTGGGCCAGGGCCACTCACATGGATCTTCAATCAAGAAAATGCCCTACAGACTTGCCTACAGGCATCTAGATGGAGGCATTTTCTTAGTTGAGGTTCTTCTTGTGAGAAGTTGGAAGAAGAAACTAGTTAAGACAAACCCAAGGATAATATGCCCTCCTTTCCACCAAACAGCTCCTGAGTTCCGTTGTTACACTTAGTTTCTGACTAAGTCCCCCTGCTTTTTACTTTTGGTGTTAGTGCTCTAGTCTAAGCCACTGGTTTCTGTTATCTGGTACATCCCAACTTGTTTCTGCTGTGCTTACTTTACACGGTGTATAGAGCCCCTTCTGTTAGTCTAGTAGCCTGCAGTCATTAAGGAAGTATGAGATCACATTTGCTAAGTCTTGTGGAAGGGTTGGACTGCCCTTAATAAGGATCTGTTGTGACACAGTTTGATTCCCTTAGGGAAGGACTTCTTCCAAGAAGGGATGCTCAGGCATCACTTAAGATGACTGAGAGAAAACAGGATTCGGGACAGGAGATAGGCAGCCTGTATTGATTGGTACTGCATCTATCAATTTAGCCAAGTGTAGACTGGACTTCCTTTTAATTACACCTGGGTTTAATCCTCAGCAACATCCCCCCACACATAATTGTGTCTGTACTGAACATATGCAGATACTTTTATTCCCTGGACCAATTAAAGTAACTTTTTGTTTTGTTTTTCAAGACAGGGTTTTTCTGTGTAGCTTTGTAGACCAGGCTGGCCTCAAACTCACAGAGATCAGCCTGCCTCTGCCTCCTGAGTCCTGGGATTAAAGGTGTGCGCCACCACCGCCCAGCTAACAACTTCTGATATAGTGCTTTCACCGTTGTGTGCTAGAGATGATGTAGGCACACAGAGGAGTGTCCATGGCTTATTTGCAAATACCATGCCATTTCATGTCAAGAACTTAAGTGTTCTGTGACCCTGGTGTCCCTGGGGAATTGTAGAAGCACCTCCTATGAACACCAAGGGACAACTGTACATCTCTGTCCCTGTGGTGAGAGGTCACACCTGGGACTGAAAGACGCTCTGGCGGATGAGCAGGGAGTAGGGGTAGGGCAAGCCTGTACCAGCTGTTTGCTGAAGGGCACAGGGCCTGCCTTGTAGGTTGTTGCCGTACCATAAAAGCAGTAGGAAGTCACTGAAGGTTGAGCGGAGCATCAGTGGTCTCCTGCCACATTCTTGTCCCTTTACTAGCACTTTTCTGCTAGTTTTTGTTTTCTCCTCTGAGAGGACTCTTCCAGGCCTTTGCCTCAGGTTTCCACCTAAATCGCTGTTGGCAGTCTAAACTAGTAGCCTACTTCCCAGACCAGGCCACCTGCCTACCTTGCACCTGTCGGGAAGTATGAAGGAAGCATCCTTCCTTCCACATCATGTCCAGGTCCCCTCCCCTTCTGTGCTTGAGGGCTGGAGAGATGCTCAGCAGGTAAGAGTGCAGACTGCTCCTGCAGAGGACCTGGTTCCCAGCTCCCACAGCCACCTGACTCCAGCTCCCAGGGCATTCTTCTCAGGCACTGCGCAGAGAGATGCATGCACACAATTGAAAATAAAAATAAAATCTCAACTGTCTGAATGCAGTTACTAAGCACTTGCGATGTGGCCAGCATGACTGAGGGTCTGGATTAATTACTCATCTAGTCTTTTAGTTCACTTAAATTCAGTAGCTTCTATATTAGAAACATGGCTCCAAAGGATTCTGACTTCATAATTAATCACATTATATCATACATACACAAAAGTATGTGTACAGGGCTCATCCTTTCCAAAGGCTTAGTGTCCATAAACTCCTCCTGGTCTCCAGAGGCAGAGGCCCTACTGTTTTCCCTACTCACTCAGACCTTTTCCTGCTGCCCTCACTTAATTCTGAATTTTGCCCACTGCCAGCATGGGCAAAGAAAGGAACAGAGGCATTCAGCTGTTTAGTATCTGAAGGACAGTGTAGATGGGGAAGACTGGGCTGTGCCTCTCTCTTATGCACCGTTGGTTTGTCCAGAGCTAAGTTTGCATTAGGATCTGGCTGAAAGCTGGTAGGTTTCCAAGCTGCCGCGCTCTGGCTTCCTCCTGGGTGTGTGGGAGCCTGCCCCAGGAACAGTGGGGACCCCTCCCTACTTCAGAGCCCATAGTCCATTTCCTTCCTTCCTCCCCCACTCTACCATAGCTATCTCAAGCTTGCTAGAATGAACAAATAATTCCTTGGGAAAGCTTGGCTCCTTGGCCTAAGGCAGACCTTGTTGCAGTCACCTTTCTGAGGTTGTCAGGAGGCACACGAGAAACAAAATTGGATATTTTAGAACTCGGGCATATTGGGAATACAGTGGTAGAGCCCTTGGTTGGCCTCTTAGAGTTGGGGAGTCAGATAGTGTAAATAGTGGATATGTGGGGAGACAGCTATCCTTCATTGCTTCTTGAAAAGGAGCCTTTTTTCTTTTGTGTGTGTGCATGGTTGTGGGGTGGGGTGTGCTGTCATTCCTCCGTCACCATCTGTTTTTCTGCTTTTGTTTCTTTGCTTTAAATGTGGAGACAGGACCCTCACTTGGCCTGGAGCTTGCCGCCTAGGTTAGACCCTCTAGTCCGCAAGCCCCACGCCTCCGCCTGCCTTTGCCTCTGTTGCTGGAGTTGCAAGCATGCAGCATCACCATGCCAAACGTTTTTTGGTGGGGGATGGGGGTGGCGGGGGAGAACTTGGGTTCTTGTGTTTGCAAGGCCAGTACTTTACCAACTGAGCCATCTTCCTAGCTTGCACAGAAACCCTTTTCAGTACTCTCTCATCTTCCCTTTTAACAAGGAGCAGCTTGGAGCCTTTGCAGGTAACACCACCGTGTCTAGACAGAATTTAATAAGATTGTATGAATTTTATAGTAACTTCCAGTTTATGGGAAGTAGTATTTATATAATGAGATGAAATTTACCTTTAAAATATGATTATAGTTCTGATGGGTCTGGTTAGAGGAAAATACTAAGAAATAGAAATAGAGCAACTGACATCTGGATAGCAAACAAAAACCGTGTAATTCATGAATGAGGAAAATCCGATGAGTGCCTTCACATGAGACCAGCAGAGAGAGAGAGAGACAGAGAGAGAAAGAGAGAGAGAGAGAGAGAGAGAGAGAGAGAGAGAGAGAGAGAGAGAGAGAGAGAGAGAGAGAGTGTGTGTGTGTGTGTGTGTGTGTGTGTGTGGTGGCCTTGTTCTAAGCAAAGGCAGCCACCAGGGGCCGCTGCCGCTTGGCTTCATTCTCATTCTTACCCCAAAGGTTTGTTTACCAAGCGAAAGTTGGGGGCCGCTGGTTTCCAGCCGTCTGTGCACACAGCAAGAAACAAGGCAAGCAAGACGCAGCCGACGCAGCCCTCCGTGTCTTGATTGGGGAGAGCGAGAAGGCAGAGCAGTTGGGTTTCGCAGAGGTAACCCCAGTGACAGGGGCCAGTCTCAGAAGAACTATGCTCCTCCTTTCCAGGTCCCCAGATGCACATCCAAAGACAGTTAAGACATCTGCTTTTGGCGCTCTCTTTTTTGGGGGATGAGGGTGGGGTTCTGCTTGCTCCTCCCCAGAAGAAGTTGGCTCTTCACCTTGCCACATATATATCTCTAGGCTTCAGTCTTGGTCTCAGCTGAGTGCATGTCTGGGGTGCTAGGTGGGGGATGGGAAAAGAGGACTTCCTTGCCAGCAGACTACCGGAGGCAGGCAGAGGCCTGTGGTCCCGACACTGCCCCTGTCCCCACAGCTTCCTCTCACTGGTAGCACCTTCCACGACCAGATAGCCATGCTGAGCCACCGGTGCTTCAATGCTCTCACCAACAGTTTCCAGCCCTCCCTGCTCGGCCGCAAGATCCTGGCTGCCATTATTATGAAGAGAGACCCAGAGGACATGGGTGTTGTCGTCAGTTTGGGGACAGGTGAGTGCACCCTGAGACATGGGCCTCTTGGTGAGGAGCAGGTCCTTCGCAGCCTCTGTGGAGTCACTGTGAGCAAGTTCCAAGGTGAGGACAGAAAGACTCCATGTGGACTGAATGTCTTCAAAGTTGTGACATGATACTCAAAACATTTTGGAATTGGAGCTGATAAGACTTTTTAGTCAACTGCTTAGCTGTGAACACTACATAAATATCCCAGAGTCCTTGCAGTCTCTCCAGCCCTCCGCATTTGAGTTAAGGAGCACTCGGGTTTCTGTTAAGGAGCACTCAGGTTTCAGCTGCAGCCAGCACCGATTTGGACTGAGTTTGCGGTTTGATTGGGATTTATTTTGGCTTGGAGATTTTGTTTGTTTTGAGGCAGGGTGGCCCAGGCTAACCTCAGACACACCATCCTCCTGCTTCAGCCTTTCAGATGCTGAGGTTATAGCAAGTACTACTGTGTGCCAGGGGTGGGCTCTTCTCTAAGTGAAAGGCAGAGTCTGTCAGCTCAAGGCCATCTCTGCCCCCAGTCTCCACCTGCTTCACCAGCACTCTGATTGATCCAGTTTTGTTTTGATGACCTTCCCAGGGAATCGCTGTGTGAAAGGCGACTCTCTCAGCCTGAAGGGAGAGACGGTCAATGACTGCCATGCAGAAATCATCTCCCGGAGGGGCTTCATCAGGTGAGCAAGAGGGTGGCAGCATTTAGCTGTTGCGGGCCTCCGGGCTCCCAGTCCACTCATCCTGAAACCCCAGCAAATTGGCAGCAGTCAGTTGGGCCTGTCCTTTGCAGCCAGGCTCTTTTGTGACCTGGTTGCATCTTTTCCAAAGTGCCCTCGGTGTCCTAAGACCTTAGGAATAAAGCAGCCTCTCCCTCCAGGTGAGACCTGTACTCAACCTCTGACCCTCGGGGTCGCGTTTAACTTATGAAGAGCAAGTCAGGGAGAAGCAGCCATGGAATCCTGTGTGACCTCTCCAAAGGCTGCCTCTGCTGACATGCAGGGATCTCCCCAGTGCCTCTTCCTGAGGAGCTGAAAGCCGTGGAGGCCTTCCTTAGCTGGGCTCACACCAAGCGCAGAGGTGCAGCCTGCTCTGCCCAGACGGGGGCCGCCTCCCAGCCCGCTCTCTTTTGTAGGTTTCTCTACAGTGAGCTAATGAAGTATAACCAGCACACTGCCAAGAACAGCATATTTGAGCTCGCCAGGGGAGGAGAGAAGCTCCAGATAAAAAAGACGGTTTCTTTTCACCTCTACATCAGGTCTGTACCCTGGATTGGATGTCCACGTGTTCCTGTGGCTCCAAACCCTGATCTTGTACTGTAAGCCACGTCTGCGCTGTGTTTGAGGTGCATACCCAGATGGCAAAGGCATTCCTGCTACCCGATACCCATATAGGCTTAAGAAAACATCCCTGGCTTTGATGACGACTGGTTTCAAGGCCTGTGAGTTGGAGGGAGATCTGTAGGGGGAATCTTAACTAATGCCATTGCTTGGCAGCACGGCGCCGTGTGGAGATGGAGCCCTTTTTGACAAATCCTGCAGTGACCGTGCTGTGGGAAGCACAGACTCCCGCCACTACCCTGTCTTTGAAAATCCCAAGCAAGGCAAACTTCGCACCAAGGTGGAGAATGGTGAGTGACAGGTGACCTCCCTTCTGCTTACAAGGGTTCTACAAGATGCCAGTGGGCATCAAGGCTGCAGCATGCACGAGAAGGTGAGATTGGGCTCCAAATGGAAGTCTAGCCAGGGAGAGCAGGCCATCTCCAGGCTGCTTGGGAGGCAGAGGTATCCATGGAGCTCGAAGAAGAGTCCTGCTAAAAATAAAAGGAGAGCCACCATCTGTGCCAATGGCCATGAGAATGGGGGTGTACAGAAATGAGGAGAACTAATGGGAGACGGGGTCCACTGAGCCGGCAGATGTGATGCCAGCATCCTGAGCTCCTGCTGAGGCTGTGCCCCGCCCTCCAGCATCCTCTCTTGTGTCCTCCATTGTCTCCTCACATCCCTCCTATCCCTTCATACTTCAGTGTCATCCAGATGGTCCTTAGACGTTAATCAGGCCCTTTCCCCTCCCTACTAAATACCCTGAAGTGGGAACACAGTCACCCTACAAGCCATGCTCTACCCCTAGAGCTTTACCTAAGGAGTGAAGGTGTGTGTCCCCAGAAATCCATGGACAGGCGTGCTTGTGGTAACATTGGTCACAGTGGCTCAAATGGAATGAACACAGGTATCCATACCCAGAGAAATGACTGAATACAATGGGAATATCCATACAATGGAATATTACCTGCCATAGAAAGGGATAAAGTCCTGAGACCTGCCACAACACGGACCTTGAAAGCATGCTAGTTGAAGAGCCACAAAAGAGCATTTGTCATATGATTTCATGTCCGAAAGGGGCAGAGTGACAAATCCACAGACACAGGGTTCTGGTGACACGATGCCCAACAACCAGTTGTAATGGAGCAAGCATGAAAACACGTGTGTTTTAAGTGGATGGGTTGTGTGGTGTGGCTTATGAATTGTAGCTCCATACAGCTGTTCTGAAACAAAACCAAACAGCCAGGCATTCAGCACACTCCCAGACTTGGAAGGCTAAAGCTGGAGGATCAAACGTTTGTACTTGGGTTATATAGCAAACCTGTCTCCCAAAAAAAACGAGGTTTAGGAGGTGGGAGGTGGCCCCGTTGGTAAAGTGTCCACTGTGCAATAGCACAGGGACTTGAATTTCGATATCCAGAACCCAACCTCAGCAGTCACACCTGGAGGCCTAGTGCTGGAGGTTCGGCGGCAGAAGGATTCGACTTAACCAAATGAATGAGCTTCAGGTTCAGAGACCAGAGGAAAGAAAGCCTCTGGCCCACACACGCATGCACACACTTGCACATGTGCTTGCATGCACACAAAAGAATTATACTAATGAGTACACACACACCCCTGCTACACCTTCACACTAAATGGTAATACTAAAACTAGGACTGTCTTAGGGTTGCTATCTCTGCAATGAAACACCATAACCAAAAAACAAGGTGGGGGGGAAAGGGTTTGTTAGGCTTACACTTCGGCATTGCTGTTCATCACTGAAGAAGTCAGGGCAGGAACTCAGGCAGGATCCCTGAGGCAGGAACTGATGCAGAGGCCATGGAGGGGAGCTGCTTACTGGCTTGCTACTCATGGCTTGCTCAGTCTGCTTTCTTTTTTGTTTGTGTTTGTTTTTGTTTTTTGTTTTTTTGAGACAGGGTTTCTCTGTGTTGTTTTGGTTTGGAGCCTGTCCTGGAACTTGCTCTGTAAGGCAGGCTGGTGTCGAACTCACAGAGATCGCCTGCCTCTGCCTCCTTAATGCTGGGATTAAAGGCGTGCGCCACCAGTGTCCGGCTCAGCCTGCTTTCTTATAGAACCCAGGACCACCAGCCCAGGGATGGCACCACCCATCATGGATGGACCCTCCCCCATTGATCACTAACTGAGAAAATGCCTTACAGCTGGATCTCATGGAAGCATTTCCTCAACTGAGGCTCCTTCCTCTCTGTTAACGCTAGCTTGTGTCAGGTTGACACAAAACCAGCTAGAACAGGCTAGAAGTATAGCTGAGGGGACGTGGGTCCCCCCTGAACTCTGCGAAGGCAGAAGCCTCCAGCCTCACCTACACTCTTCCCCTCAGCCTGCTGCGGTGGTACCTGCTCTTGGTTCCCTGGAGCCCCAGACCACTTGCTGTCGCGGGAACTTCGCTAGTGCTGTTCTCTGTGTCTGTGACACTCACCGCAGCTCTTTTGTCCCCCTTGCTTCAGCTCCCCACTCCTCTGTCCTCACCGTTTCTGTGCTGTCCCATCGAGTCTCGAGTATGTGAGCATATGTGTCCGTTTGCTCAAACGTAGCAAGAAACAAAGTCTTGTTCTCATTGTCAGTACCAAGCACGCAGTAGGACACGTAGTAGGTGCCATAAAATACGAGCCGCCAATGGCCCATACCTCAGAAGCACACATAGTGTGCCCAGGATGTGGTTTGGTGTGGTGACCTTCATCGATCCAACTCATCTCATGCAGGGGAAGGCACGATTCCTGTGGAGTCCAGTGACATCGTACCCACGTGGGATGGCATCCGCCTTGGGGAAAGACTCCGTACCATGTCCTGTAGTGACAAAATTCTACGCTGGAATGTGCTGGGCCTGCAAGGGGCACTGTTGACTCACTTCCTCCAGCCTGTGTACCTGAAATCTGTAACACTAGGTAAGGGACTTACCTTGGGAGCTGGAACCCACCTGACTTTGGCTCAGATGCCAGAAGCTATAGGCCGTGCTGTCCTGTATTCATATGCCTCTCCCTTCCCAAGCGAGCTTGATTTTTACCTTAGGAATGGGGTCTAAGTGCCCAGGCCGCTGTGGCAGGGAAGGTGGGCGTGGGCAGCAAACCGAAGAAAGATATGCCAGACTGGATCCGGGGTCCAGGGAGCCCTCTTAGAGCCTTATTGTCTCCCTTCCCACCGGCTCCCTGCCTGTGTCTCGTGTGGTCACGATGCTTCGCATCACAGGGTCTGTTTCTCCATTCCGATGGCTCTCGTCCTCCATCTCTTTGTGAGCCTCTGCTCTTGGTAGCACTTGCTGCAGACCCAGCAAACCTGCTTTTGTCTTCACCCAGGTTACCTTTTCAGCCAAGGGCATCTGACCCGTGCCATTTGCTGCCGCGTGACCAGAGATGGGAATGCATTTGAGGACGGACTACGCTATCCCTTTATTGTCAACCACCCCAAGGTGCTATAACCCCATTCTGTTGGCTCTTGGCACATACCTCCTCCTTATACAAAGCTGTGTACTGTGGAAAGGGAAGCCTTTGCTGGTCTCCCAAGAGCAAGCTTTTCCTCCCTTTGGGTGTCTAGGCTTAAACTCTGTCTGAAGTGAGTCTGAACCATGCTGAAGTTAGTGCAGCTCTCCAGGGGAAGATCAGGGCATCATACCCCCAAGCCAGAATTCTTGCATCCCTGCTCCCAAACCTTTGCACTGAAAGGGTTCCCTTTCTTCCATCACTCCATGGGCTCCTAGGTCGGCCGAGTCAGTGTGTATGATTCCAAAAGGCAATCCGGAAAGACCAAGGAAACAAGCGTCAACTGGTGCTTGGCCGATGGCTATGACCTAGAGATCCTGGATGGCACCAGAGGCACCGTGGATGGGTAAGGAGCGGGGAGAGGCCCAGCCAGGTTTGCTGCCAGACTCCCAAGGGCAGGCCTGTGCCTGCTAGTCTCCAGAGTTAATGGCCATCCGCCTTCTGTGAAATTCACACCTTAGCCCCCCCTCTCCTGCTTCCAGATGAACAACCAGTGCCTTTGTTTCCCCAGCCCAGGGAAGGAGTTATCTCGGGTGTCCAAGAAGAACATTTTCCTTCAATTTAAGAGGCTCTGCTCCTTCCGTGCCCGCAGAGATCTCCTGCAGCTCTCCTACGGCGAGGCCAAGAAAGCTGCCCGCGACTACGAGTTAGCCAAGAACTACTTCAAGAAGAGCCTGCGGGACATGGGCTATGGGAATTGGATCAGCAAACCCCAGGAGGAAAAGAACTTTTATCTCTGTCCAGTCCCCAATGACTGACAGTGGGGCGCGTTTCCCATGGGGTCAGAGGGAGTTCATGGCATTCCTCATCACATTGGGCCAGAGTTCAGGGGCTTTCTGTTAGACCTCTCCCTCCCCCCTTTTACTAGAGGAACCATAATAGATGGCACCAAGACCTGTGGTTCCCACTTATCCTGCTTCCTTTGGGATTATGAGGTAGGGGTCTGGCCAAGCCTCCTCCCCCTTTCCCAAATGAAGAGGCAGGGATTAAAGAAGAGGGGGCATTGTCATTCCACACGTAGCATAGCCAGCCCCCGGCCCCTGCAGCCTGGTCCCTTCCAGTTTAGTCTTGTGCAGTTTTTTCATCTCCTTCCCTTTGCTACGCGGACCTCTTGTGAATTCGATTGCATTCCCATCCGTTCTCTGTGAATCATGCCAGGGACTAATGATTTCACGTCTGTAGATCTGCGGGTCCCTAATCCCCCCTTAGGATTCCTTCTGTGGTGATGTTTCTCCTTCCCCACTCCAGAGGACGAGGAGGTGAACATGAAGGATCAGGGAAATGTTTACAAGGGCAGGGGTTGAAAACTGTGGTCAGGGGTCGCAAGGCAATTAGAATGTGGTTGGGGCAGGCAAGCCCTGCCCAATAATAAACAGGCCGTGCTGGCCAGCCAGGGAACTTCCTTCCTGGGCAGCAGGGAAGTTGAGAACCAGATGTGGGATTGGGCGAGGTGCTCAAGATGAGCAGGTTCCCCAGCAGGAACCAGCAGAGCACTAACCAGGGTGCAGCAATCCTTGGGATGTAGCCCTGTCTGCCCTTCTGTAAAGCATTCCTGGAATCTAATCTGCCCATGTGTGGCATGGGGCTGCAGGCTCCAGGTATTTGTGACAAGCTGAGGACAAGCCATGGAGGGTAGGTCATCTTTGTCCAGACTGCACAGAAGAAATACAAAGCATCATGTTGGCGAGCTACTGGTCTACTTGGGATTTTTCTCATGGCACTGTTACCAGCAGAAGTTGACAAAGGCTTGTGTAAAATCAATATTTCTAAAAGGCCAGAGGTATTGATTCTGGACTGCATTACAGATTTGAGATACAAATATATTTTTGCATTAGTGAATGTACTTTCATTTTACAAGATGGCTTCAGAAGCTGGTTCATGGGCAGGGCACAAAGGGACTTTGAGCTCCTGACCTGCTCCGCCCCTTCAGGAATCTTGATATATATATATATATATGTTGTACAGCATTGTTGTAGGTGACAGGGCAGGCTAGCCTCCTGCTGTGGGTGGGCTCCTTTGACTCCTCCTCCCCCGAACATTGAATTGTGGGTATGTAGGAGCCTTAGCCTCTGTGTAGAGTCTGGCTCTAGCACAAGTCAGACAGCCAGACCTTGCTCCGTTCTGGCCCATAGGACCAAGCCCACGCCTTTCCTCTGAATGGGGTGGCTCCGTCTGGGAACAGCCGTGTCAGTGGTTTCCTGCACTCCGTTGCTCCCTCCCCCACCCCTCCGTGCTGCCTGGCTCCCCCACCCTCTGGCCCACTGCCAACAGCAACGATATCATTTGCACTTTGATTGTAATGGCTACTGTCTCCTCAACCTGTCATCAAACCTGACCAACTCAAGAACCTATGTCTTAAAGCACTGGGGATGTCTCTGCACAACACCAGATTATCCTATGGAGCTGCTAGTGTCTGCCGTAGCACCGTGGTCGTGGTGTCAGCTGGGGGCAGCTGCTTCTGAAGCAGCGCCATTGTGGCTTCTGGACCTGGGCAGGACAGGGACTCTTCCCCATTGATTTCTCTGCCCCTCTGGTCCTTCCTGGGTATTCATTTGGCAGAGCTGATTCAGGAGCCTCTTCCTCAACCAGGCTCCAAACCAGAGCGCCACCTTCACCCTCGAGATCCTGGCTAACAAACTGTGGTTCTGGGTTTCCGCAGATGGAGGAGGGCAAGGTACCCGCTGTTCTCGGGCCTGCTGCGGGGAACCCCCGGCACACACCCTGCCTCCAGGCCCCACCATGTTTCCTTCACTTGTTTGTGTGACCTTTTAAGAAGCAAAGCCTTCCCTCCACACCGTTTACTAATTTCTGTAGTTGATTTGTCTGAACTGTGACTGTCTTGCATTCTCTGACTAATCACGTGTAAGAATTGTCAATGCTTGAAACTATTTCCTGTACTCAAGTTGAAGGGGTTGTTGTTGGCCTTGGGGTTCTGACCGTGACTCCAGGAGAAGAGTGGGGAAGAGCCCAGGCGTAGCCTTGGTGCTGTGATGGATGCAGTCCCTTCTTGTGTCCCTTAAATGACAGTATACTCTCCTCAGAAATAAAAACACGGAAGCAACAGGACTGTTAGAAAGTGTCGTGTCTTAGTTGCTTGGAGGAGGTGAGACTGGGGACAGAGACCTGTGACATTAAATCTCTCACGGCAGCCACAGCTGCTTCGAGGCCCCCGCTGCTCCGACAGCCTGAGTGGGTAGGTGATGAGCTGGGTGCCCCAGCCACGCAAGTCCCCGGCTCTTAGCTGCTTCACACCGCCCCTCGGCATCTGAGCCCCCTTCTCCTTTCCTGCTCACAGGGGTTATGTCAGATTCCAAAGCCCCAAATGAAGAAACGGCACAGGAGACACTAACCGCTGCTCCTGCCGGCTTCGCCCATGTTTTCCTCCCACGCAATCAGCCCTGACTGACTGCACCTGTGTGCGCTATGTCAGACCTGACTGCACCTGTGTGCTCTGTGTCAGCCCTGACTGACTGCACCTGTGTGCACTGTGTCAGCCCTGACTGCACCTGTGTGTGCTGTGTCAGCCCTGACTGCACCTGTGTGCGCTGTGTCAGCCCTGACTGACTGCACCTGTGTGCGCTGTGTCAGCCCTGACTGCACCTGTGTGCGCTGTGTCAGCCCTGACTGACTGCACCTGTGTGCGCTGTGTCAGCCCTGACTGACTGCACCTGTGTGTGCTGTGTCAGCCCTGACTGACTGCACCTGTGTCAGCCCTGACTGACTGCACCTGTGTGCGCTGTGTCAGCCCTGACTGACTGCACCTGTGTGCGCTGTGTCAGCCCTGACTGACTGCACCTGTGTGCGCTGTGTCAGCCCTGACTGCACCTGTGTGCGCTGTGTCAGCCCTGACTGCACCTGTGTGCGCTGTGTCAGCCCTGACTGACTGCACCTGTGTGCGCTGTGTCAGCCCTGACTGCACCTGTGTGCGCTGTGTCAGCCCTGACTGACTGCACCTGTGTGCGCTGTGTCAGCCCTGACTGACTGCACCTGTGTGCGCTGTGTCAGCCCTGACTGACTGCACCTGTGTGCGCTGTGTCAGCCCTGACTGACTGCACCTGTGTGCGCTGTGTCAGCCCTGACTGCACCTGTATGCGCTGTTGGGAAGGGAGTTGCAGCTGGAAATTGGGATGGGTTAGTTGCATCTTTTAAATCTGTGACTGGTATCCGAAGTCTCCCTCTTAAACTTAAAGGGAGCTCAGCTCTTCCTGCATAGTAACTTCCTCCAGAATCCCCGGAGGACTGGCCTTTGGCCTTTCAACAGTAATACCGTACCTGAGGACGCTGAGTGAAACACAGACAGCACGATTGAGGTCAGAAGGCCCAGTGACATGTTTCGGGTCACGGCACTTAAGGCCAGGGCCTTATGTGGTGTCGTTCACCACCTGTTCAGGTGCAGTGCTCAGAACTGAGCAGTTTCAAAGGCAGCTCAAGGTGACAGCTCTGCTGTCCTGGCGTCCCCGATGCCCCTGTCCTCAGGCAGTCACTGGCCCACATGCAGGGAAACGGAGTATTCCAGTCTCTGATGCAGCCAGCATTGTGGGCTATAAGTGTTGCTCAGGGTAGAGTACTGCTTGGCATGCACAAGTGGCTCCCAAATTTGAAGATAGTAGACAGTTTTCTTAAAGCGGAAGGTGAAGACCGCGAGAGGCTCACCCAGTTTCACTCTGATCCCAGGATCTGGGCACAGATAAGCCTGGCAGCTGACTGAAGCCACACGGGCTGGAGAGGACGCCCCAGCCCACCTTGCCCCTGCTGGTTCCTTACAGAGAGTCCTCCCCAAAGGTCCGTCCTGGGCCCAGCCTCCAATAGGGGGGAGCAGGTGACACTGACTGCTGCCCCTCACCTTTTGTTCCGGCTTGTGCATGCCTTACCCTCCCTTGCTTGAGTGGGGTTCTCTGGCATTCTGCCCTTATGATTGTGTCAACCTTGTCTGGAAGCCCCCTTCCCCAAACAAAACGAAGTAACAAGACATATTTGGAAACATGTTTAAGAGCTACGAGTTCAGCTACAGGGTTGGGGGTGGGGTGGTAGGTTTGGGGGGGTGGGATGTGGACCACGGCAAATAGTCCAGGAGTGGAGACAAGGAAGGACACATAAAGACGAGTGTGCTGAAGGTGGGTGGCGGGGTGTCCTACCAGTTCCAAAGTTTCAGTCCTCTGGGAAGCACGTGACCAGCACACTGACAGACTTGTCAGACGCGATGGAATAATGACTACACGTGACAATGTTCTGTCCAGTTGGGCTCGGGGAATGAGAAGCTGGCCAATGTGAGTGAGGCTCAACAGCCACTTCTGCCTGGAAGCAGAGGGTGACAACAGGGACTATGTGACCTTGCTTGGGGACAACTCAGCAAAAGCTCTACAGGCCTTTGCTTTCCTCCCTAGGAGGTCTCCCATGTGCCCACAGGCCCTGATGACAGGCAGTGGCGGGTACCAGACACTGCTCTGAGGCTGCTCCTGGTCTCTCGGGAGCTTGCTTCCCCAGGGCTGTCAGAGGTGGAGTCCCAGAGGACAGATAGGCACAGTGGCCAGTCCCCCATTGTCCTTGTTCCTTACAAGGAACTTCTTCCCTTCCCCTTTTGTCCCCCCCCCAAAAAAATCTGGAGGCCCCTGTGCCGTTTGCTTTCGTATTTCCACACTCTTGGGACCAGCTGCTCCAGACTTGTAGTCTCCACAGAGGCAGGGAGCCCGTGGGCCATCTTTCCAGGCAAACATGGTTGCCATATTACTGGAGTTTGGTCACTGATGGGAATCCCAACTCGTTTCTTCACTGTCACTCCCATGCCTCCCTGTCCCAGGTTCCCACCCAGGCTCAACCAGCCAGGTACCTAATTCTCTCCAGAGACAGCTGCACGTAGGAGGCAGGGAGCCTCCCAACACCACCAGGGGTAGAAACAGAAGGCCCCAAAGTGGCAGGGACTGAGTTTCCCCAAAGTCTCCCAGGATACTTTAGGGTTCGCTGTCCTGACACGTGACAGTTCCTACCACCCTCAACTATTGCCGTCTTCCACAAAAGGCTGCACCCAAAATGGGGGAGCAGCACTGCCCCAGGACCCTTCACACACACAGGCCCTTTGCACCCATCACGCCCTGCCAACCTGTTCCCACTGTACAAGTGCTGAAAGCAGGTGCTAAGATGGGCACTGTCTGTCTGACATGTTCAACAGGACATGGGGGGGGGGGGGCGGGAGTCGGGACAAATTGCTCTCTGGCCTTTCCAGCCCAGGCTAGTGACTAATTTGTACAACAGCCAGTTACAGGAGGTAGTAAAGTCCGGGGTAGTCACAGCAGCAGCTGGTAGGGTCTCACGGAGGCTGAAAGGCCTGCACCGGTGCTGCCCTCTGCTGGGGCAGTGCCTTTCCAGTTGCTGCTCATGATGCCGGGGTGCTCTCTCTAAGACTGGAAGTTTGGGGCGGGGGGAGGCCTAATACAGGCAACTTCTTGTTCTAGTAGAAGGAAGTCTGCCACCAAGCAGAGGTGCCCATGAGCCCATCTGACAACTGGAAAGTGCACTAAGGCACAGCTCAGATTCACAGTTCACGTAGGTCCTCCAAGGTGGAAGGGGCTCGCTCACTTTCCAAGCCTGTCCCAGATCTGTGACATGGTTCCCACTGGAACCCAGCGCTGGGACAGTTCTTCTGAGACTGTGATCCTAGAATTCTCACCTCGTCCACGACCTTCAGAGGTTCCCCTAACGCCTTACCTTTCCAAGTGAGAAAGGAGAGGGAAATCTAGGGCTGCAGAGAATTCTGCACTGGCAGAAGGGGACCTGGAACTGGGCTCTGGAGGCCTCCAAAGCACAGGCTGTGAGACTAAGTTGAAGTGTCTCAGGAGACTGTAGGACCAGCCCTCAGGAGGACCCCCTAAAACTGCAAGTCCTCCCAGACCAGCCGCTGTGCACTTGGGTGGGTGGGTGCCAGTTACTGGCCACACTCCTCTGCCCTATCAAAGTCGTCACCGCTGTCAGCCCCTCCTTCCCACCTCCTCCCGTGATGACCTGGAGGCCATAGGTAACTCGGCCCTTTCTTGGCTCCTTCTCCAGCACTCTTCTCAAGGTAGATGACTCTGAGACCTCTGGCCTCTGCTTACCAGCCCCGGCTCCCACCATTAACACTACTGCCTGAATTAGCTCAGGGGGAGAGGAGAAGGCTTGAACACAAGGCAGCTGGTCCAGCCTGGGCTATGTGTGAATGGCGGTGTGGAACGGCTTTGGTGGAGGGGGACAGACCCATCTTCCACCCAGTACTACTGAGCCCCAGGGGTCACAGGGTGAAGAGCTGCAGATGTGTGAGGCCTCACTTGGAGCTGGGAGCTGAGTGGTCAGAGTGGAGGAAGGTAGTGGCGGTGTAGTTCTGGAAGAGAGGTTGCAGGAACATGCCGATGGTGCCAAAGACACAGACAAAGACAAAAATCCAGAGGAACAGGCGGTCGATCACCATGGCAACATATTTCCAGTCCTCCCTCACCTGGATGGAGGAAATGTAAGTAGTCCAGATATCAGTTTCATGATGCACACAGCACCCCTCTTCCTGAGCAAACTCAGAACAACCTTTCACGGCCCTGATCTTGCCTGCTCCAAAGCCTCTAGAGTCCCCACTGCCACCCAGAGACCATCCAAATCTACCCATAACAAACAGGAGCATATTTCTTATTGGATCCCACACTCCGAAACTTCAGACTTAGTAAAAACTCCAGCATGTCTTCTTAGTTCTCTTACTTCCTTTAAAAAAAAACTGGCAAACTCCTACACATACTTCAAAGTCCTAATCAAGTATACTCTTTATGAAGGCTTCCCTGATCCTTTTGTTCCCTTGGCACTGGGTTATGTATTGCCATCATGGTTTTTAGACTATGCCATATTGCATCTGTATGTCTGGACATCCACCAAACTACAAACTCGTACATCAGAGGACAGTGCTCAGTAACCTGGAGCTGCCTCCCCTGAAGCTCTGCTTTTGTGATAGCTAGGGGCACACCCCACCCATCAGCATCACTCCTGCACAGAGGCCCACGGATGGGGTTTGAGAACCAACTACAGGGTCATGGGAAGGGCCAGCCTGCCTTCCAGGCTGAGCCTGGTCTTTGCACATATTCCTCTGGGGTCCAGCCAGCTCATAGGATGGGGAGAGGGAAACTGTCACCTTCATGTCGTCAGCAGCCAGCCATGCACTGAAGTCGCATTTGGGTGCGTCACATACCTTGCTTCCTGAGAGGTACTGGGACACAACCAAGAAACAACCCTGTGGCTTTCAGTCTCTTCATGGAGACAGAGACAATAAGCCAAAGATTGCTCACTGAGAGGGAATGGAAGACTAGGGTGGAGAAACAGAAGGAAGACGGGGACAGAGTGTGGCCTGGAAATGCCTCTTCCGGGCACTTAGATCTGATGGGCATGAAGAGATCCCTGTGTCAAGGTCACAGTGAAGCCATCCATGGTCAGGCAAAGCCAACACAGCCCTACTCACCTGGCCGGTCCCCTCTATTCTGTTCATCCCATGAAAGGCAAATCTGAGGGAGGACACTAATGGAGTTTACAACCAAACAAAACTTGGGGTCTTAGGTCTATGGATGATAGTCCTGAGAAGAGCACTAGGACAACTGGAAATGCCTGAATGTGAACTTTACAGTAGTAAAAGTATTGACGCTGCTTCCAGGATCCAATCTTTGAACCCCGACACTTCCTTGCTGGTTTGGTTGGCTGTTGGCTGCAGATGGAACTCACATGCTAACTGTGAACTCCACCACTGCACCACATCCCCAGCCCTGAAGCTGAGGCACGCAAGAGAGTACCCCTGTTCTTAAGGAGAGACACTGGAATGTTTGGGGTAAAGGGTTATATATAGGTTTACTCCTAAATAACAGAGCAAAAATTAATAACAGTAATAGGTTTTTGTCATGTCTCAACTGAGTGTGCCAGGCTTTCCTGACTCCCCATGGGAGGCCTTACCCTGTCTGAGGAGTGGATGAGAGTGGGTTTGGGGGGAAAGGGGAGGGGAAGGAGGGGAGGGAGGGGAGGGAGGAGGAACTGTGGTTGGCAAGTCTGTGAAGAGTTTTCTAGATTAGATTAATTGAGGCAGGCAGCACCATCCCATGGGCTAGGGTCCCAGACAGAAAACAAAAAGGTTAGCTGAGCACCAGCATTCTCCCTGCTTCCGGACTGCAGATGCAACAGGACCAGCTGCCCCATCTCCTGCTCCTTACTGCCCTCCCCCTCCTTGGGCTGTAACCTCAAACTGTAAGCCAAAAAAAAAAAATCTTGCTTTCCGGAGGCCGCTTTTGTCTGGAATTTTGTCATGGCAATGAGAAAGGTAACTAATACGCAGGTTGTTCCAGGTAGAAGAACCCAGATGCAAAGACTCAAGGGCAGGAAAGGGTCTGGCTTTGCTTGAGACAGCTGAGTGACAAGCCAGTGACCCAGGCAAAGGGGCGTGTCAGGAGCCTAGGGCATGGGTTACTTAACTGCAGCACAGGAAGCTGAACCAGGGAGGCAATTAGGATAGGCTCCCTGGTCCACACAAGAGCTGCAGCTGACGGCAGCCAAAGGACCAGGGTGTTAGTGTAAAGGTGGTAGAAAAATAACAAAGTGGGGAATCATTTTGAAGGTGGTACTCAGAGGGCAGGACCTTTGGTAACCTCAGTGATGGGAAGTAAGGGGGCGGGAGTCAAGGATCCCCCACCAGGCTTCAGTGTGAACCACTTAGCCCGTGATAACGCCATTTACTACAAGATGGAGAAGCTAGGGGCAAGTTAGGGTCAGGCTGGGGGTGGAGATCAAGCACTGGATTTTTGAATGTGTTAGTTCTAGATCCCTCTGAGGCATCCAAGTAGGTCACTGCACCCTCAGCACCTGGCTTGAAATGCAGGCTAGATGACGGACCGCAGCAGGGGTGGAGGCCAGTGACCAGCAGCAGCTGGGCCCTGCACCCCAGTGTCTCCCAGCTAGCCTCAGCGGCCTCATCTCCAATCTCAGCGCAGCTGCCTTCCTCCGAACTGTAAAATGCTCCCGTCTCATGCTTTCATGTCTCATGCTGCCCAGAGGAAACGATGTCTGAACTCGGCTCCCAACAAAACCCACAGTGCCTGCCCTCTCTCCTTCCCCAGCAGGAATGGCAGCCCCAGAGGAAACCTTGCCAGTCACTGTAGCAACAGCTGAGCCTTGGCCTAGAACCGGCCAGGTACCTGATCACTGATCTCAGGGAAGGCCAGATGGTACCCAAAATGGGGGATAGGCTGTCAAGCTATTGCACCTTCCCCCAACTCCTGGATTAGTCTCAAGGAATCCCCTTCTGGGAAGACTGGCGGGGGGGGGCTGGGTGTTCAGAAAGAGGGAGAGATGACTGACTCCAGGGAACCTGGGTCTCCACCCACCCCATCTCTATAAATATTTCATTAGACTCTTTTTAAGGCCCAGGACAGCAGAAATGGGATATTGATTTTAAATTCTGTTCTCTCCACTGGAATCAACCCCATAGAACCTATAAACTTGCCTTTCCCTGTCTGGCATCACCACTGCCCTCAATTGTCCCTGCTCTGTGGTCCACAAGCACTCATCTCCACTCGCATTAAGAGCAACAACACATTAACGCTTGGATGTGGTCACGTGACCCACACGGAAAAACTCGGTGACACCCTCAAACCCAACAGAACTCCTCCCTGCCCTAAGGTTTACCTCCCTCACACTGATGGGGTCCCAGTGGATGCATCTCTCCCTGAGTACTATTCTTCGGGGAGCCGCAAGGTCATCCATCTGGTACAGACTCCAGCGCAGGCAAGACAGTCTGCCAGCCCACCCTAGTCAACCTCACTCGTGCTGCCTCTCCCCTGTACTCTTGTTTTGTGACTCTGAGCAGCACCTACCCCCCCGCACACAGGGGCCCCTGCTCCTAACGCGCCTATCTCACACTTCATACTCACGCTCTGGTCATCATCCTCGCTTCGCATGTGGTCTGCAATGAAGCGCACGCCATCCACTGCTTCCCGGAGGCCACAGCTGCAAGGCCCCACTGAGTGCCCTGGGCCAGTTGCAGATGCGGGCTCAGCCCTGAAAGCCCCAGCCAAGCCCTTCACTGATGCAGGGTTGACAAAGCAGGTGCATGGATCAGTTGCAGGGCCCTCACGGAAGAAGAGCGCACCTGCCCCTTCGCGCTCCTGCTGGCGCCTCCGCATGCGCAGGCGCTGACGCGCACAGCGGTGGCGTGGCTGCTGCAGGAAGAGCAGGGTGGGCAGCTTCTCCAAGAAGACCACCTTGACCCAGGGAGCCATGGTGTGCGTGGTGGGCGAACGGTGATGCACGTTGAGCACACACACACTAGTGACGATGGAGAAGGTGACTAGCACCATGGTGAACATGAGGTACTTTCCCACCAGCGGTACGTCAAGGGAGGTGGGAGGTACAATCTTGGAGATGAGCAGCAGGAATACCGTGAGCGCCAGCAGCACGGAGATGCAAAGTGTCATCTTCTCACCACAGTCCGAGGGCAGGTAGAAGACCAGGATGGCCAGCGAGGTGATGAGAACGCAGGGGATGATGAGGTTGATGGTGTAGAAGAGCGGCTTGCGGCGAATGATGAAGTCATAGGTGATGTCCACGTAGGTAGAGTCATCTGGGTTCTCATTGCGCCGGCCTGGCAACGCGATGATGTCCCACTCCCCGCTGGGTGTGAAGTCGTCCAGGCTGGCCACATCGCTTTTGAGAACCAGGTCGATCTCCGTGCGGTCGTAGGTCCATGAGCGGAACTTCATGGTGCAATTCTGCTGGTCAAACGGGAAGTGCTTCACCTCAATCTTGCATGCACTCTTGTAGATGGCAGGCGGTAGCCAAAAGATGCTGCCGTCATAGGAGACCACCGCATTGGAGTAGAAGGATACCTCATACATGCCGTCAGCACTGCCAAGAAATGGAGCAATCAGCCCTGGCTTGAGAGTCCCCATTCCACTCATCGACCCAGCAAGAGGACCCAGGCTGGGAGTGACCATCTAATATACAGATACCATGCAGGAAAGGAGCTGGGCATGGGGATATGCTTGGGCATTTATATCCCTCCGTGTAGAAGAGAATAATGGAGGGGGGTGAATCTGCTGCTTGTCCCTCATTGTGTAAGCTGACTAGTCCTCATGAGGGCAAAGAGGTGGGGCAGCCAGGGAGGCCAGAGCAAGGAGCCCCAAGCAACGAAGGGGTGTGGGCAGTTCCATCCGTTAAGGGAGTTTTACGCTGCAAAGAGAAGACTCATTGAAAGGAACAGAATGGAATTTAGGTGAAATGAGAACCATAAGTTCTTTGTTACCACCCAGGCTTCAAGAAGTGGCTATTCTTGAATCAGTTTAGGCATTGAGAAGTGTCAGTCTTCACTCTCCCTACCCCAGCTCCAAAAACTGGCGACCTAAGTAGCTGGGAAGGACTGATCAAGGTCCAAGTAACCATGGCTACCCATACTGCATTCCACTAGTTGGGTCTGTCTGTGGATAATGCCTGTCTGCAACCTGCCAGGGAAAAGCCCTCTCCTTGGACCCCCACCCCATGATTTATTTTTATCCCCTCCCAAGCACACCTCTAGTCTTCCATAACCTTCCTATAACTCCAGGGTCACGTACTTGTTGTATAGGACCACATCTGGGAGCCAGATGTGTTTGGAAGGGAGCCTGACTTTCTTCATGTTGTCAAAGTCCTCAGGCTTCCAGGTGAGGCGATAATCTTCCCACTCCTGGGAAAAGGAGAGAACGGAGGCAGTATCAAGCTCTAGCCCCAAAGGGGACCAGAGTCAAAGAAAGGGACAAAAGAGAACTCATATGGCTTGTGGAAAACTTGAAAAGTCAGCCTTCTCTCCACACCACGGTGACTTCTCTGCCCAGACACGGGCCATGTGATGATGCTTCTTCATTTAATTTACACAGCTGAGCCAGGGTATTAGACCTTATAGATGTGAAAATGAATCTTGGGAGTGTTTAATGTGTATAAAATCACAGAGTCAAGCAGGTACAGTAGTGACTACCTTTAATCCTAGTGAGGCAGAGACAGGCAGACATCTCTGGGAGTTCAAGACCACCGTGGTCCACATAGTGAGTTCTAGGTCAGCCGGGGCTACCCAGCAAGACCAGACTCTAATAATTACAGTGCTGGTGAGTGCCCCCAAATAAGGATGCATATTCATCTTTTGAGGACTCCCCTCTGAAGGAGATGGAAAGAGAGATGGGGGGTAGAAAAGAGTACTGACCTGGGTCAGCCAGACATTGGTGGTCATGATCTGCTCCCGCTCATGCTGCAGGGAAACAGAGCAGCTGCTGAGAAGCCCCAGTCCTCAGAACTCCCACCACCCTCTTAAGATCCCCACCACCACCACCTTAGAAGCGCCTAAGGAGTAAGCTCAGATATTAACCCTTTCTGGCTGGGCTGACTTCCGTAGCTGGACAAAGAGTTTGAGACTCACACTCACCACACTGATGAGCTGAGCCAGTGATACCATGAGCTGCACAGTGACCAGCTCAGAGCCATTGGTGGCTGGACGGATCAGCTTGTTGTAGCGGGAGGGATCCAGGAGATGTTCCACTAGGCGCTCCTCTGTGTCAGTGCCCAAAACCCCTGGGCAAGGCAGGCAGGGTGTGAGTAAACGGAAGGGCTCACAAAGGCTCCCCTACTCAAGCAGTGGGGTGACTGATCAGTTAATTCAGTCATAGCCTCTTACAGCCCTGTGCTTAAAGGAGTTCGGAAAATGTTAGGTAATGCCACAGGATTACAGAAACTCCTTCTCTGAGACCATACCACGAGTCCAAACGGCTCCGTAGACACCTCTAGACTAACCACCCACTCTGCAAAGATTAATGGGGACCTGTTTCCCCCTACAAAAAGTCTCAAAGAGACAAGCCTTGAAGCTTGAGATCTCTGCCTCCATGGGTTGGAGCAGAAGTGGGGATGCCTGGCCTGTGGGTGCAGGCGCCCACCCCCTGTATTGTCATGTAGGCGTGGAAAGTTCGTTCTATAGTGTGTTGCCTTGTACAGGCCCTCACCTCGTGCATCCTCTTCTGTGACTCTCCAAGAGCACACCTCCTGAACACCCTGCAGACCGCCTCCCTCGCCCCCAGTCTGGCATTTTCTACTCTTCCAAGTCTCCTGACCCATCCTACGAGAAGTGGGAAGTCACTGCTCTCCCTTCCATCCTTGACCATCCCTGCAGGGTGACCCAAATCAGGACCCCAACGAGGGAAATGGGAAACGGTGGGGAGCCGGGAGGAAGGCGTTAACCCGGGTCGCAAAAAGTCAAATGCTGTCAAGCCTCGTGTCATCTCAGGATGCTCTTCTTTCTTCCTTCTTCTTTGTGCTCATTTGCCTCTTCCCGGCAATGGTCAGGATTCCACCTCTCCCTGGCCTCTCGCCTGCGCCTGCGCCCGGGTCTTCCTTCCAGATTAGTCTTCCAGGCGCTCCCTGCAGACCCTGGAGTCTCTCCCCATCCCCCAGCCGGCTCCTCTACCCCTAGAGAATCCCTCGTTTTGCCTTTGTCCTGGCAGGGGTGACAGAACTTGGCGTCATGAGCCCTAGCTGGGGCAGGGGAACCTGGCCTGCCAGTTCTTACCTGAACACAGCCAGAGAAGGCCGAAGATGAGGAGCAGCGCCATAGAGCTGGAGCACGGGGCCATGCCACCACCATAGCGCGCGGCCTCGCCGACACTAGGACAGCGGGCGGGGCACTGTCCGTGGTGCTGAAATCTCAGCCTTTTCCCGGGTAGGACTCCCGGCCTCCAGGGTTGAACGAATTCCTGGAATGCTAAGGGGACCCGGCTTCTTGGCCGGTCCTGGCGGCTCTTCCAGGGAACACAACTGGGACTGCGAGGGGAGGAGTCTCCGCCCCGGAGGCGGAAGCGCGGAATCCCAGGGAAAAAAAGGTGGTCCCTGGGTGGGATGCTCTTTGGTTGGTCATGCCTAGGTGGGTTGTGTGTGAGGGGAAAGCCACCCACTGCTCAGTGGACGAGTTCAAATACCCCGAAGTTGGGGCAGGACTTGGAGAGGTTTGAGCAGAGCTGGGAGGGAGGAGAGAGGGAGGAAGAGAAGTAGGTCAGGGCTCTCTTAGGACATGGGATGTGTTGGGGGCGTTTCTGGGGTTCCTGTCCTCCCTTACGTTCTTATCCAAACTAATGATTCTGCTTTCGGGAGAGCTAAGGATGCAGCAGAGAAAATGTAAGTTGGGACTTGGGAGGGAACAGGGAGCTAGCTAGTTTTAAAAAGCAAATCGCTTTGGAGATTTGGAATAGAGTCTCTTCTTTACCTGTCCCTTTCTCTGCTTTCTTAAGCTCCTATAAGGCCAAGATCTTCCCATCCTTCCGGGGAAATCTAAGCTAGAAAGGTCTAGACCTCCTGAAACTAAGGTAGCCTTGAAGGTTCTGACATGGATAAGCAGCCAATATCAATGATCCCTTCCACTCCAGTGGTCTTCTGTGTTCTGGGGAGATCAGGGGACCATTTCACAGAGAAAGAATGAAGCTAACACAAAGGAGCGCAAAGATGAGAGAGGTGTCAAAACTCAATGACATCTTTGATCTTGAAAGCCCTAAACTTTTAGCTACTGAGCCCATGAAGGACCTCTTTTTTCTTAGTGGATCAGTGGTCACTTTCAACCAAAGATTCCTGTCTGAAGCAAACAGCGAGGCGTCTTTCATTTCATCAGTGCCTGCTTCCCTGACCTCATCTGGGCACTGTCCTCAGTCCTCAGTTCCACACTCAGCTATTGGCAATGCGGCTAAGATCCTTGAATATTTAACCCCTCCCAGACCTCAGCTCTTTTATCACCCCATTGTCCCTAGCTACCTTCTACTTAAACTTGAGTGTTTGCAGAAATTTCAGTTCCTCAGGGAAGCTATGACTGACCAAGGATTGAGTAAGGTATGCACTTTGTTATACTCTTCTAGGATGAAATCCTTCTACAGCAAGTCACTGCTTTTCTAACTAGAGTATGAACAAGCACAGGGCCTGGCTTGCTTAACAGGAAAATGGTAATGCATAACAGACATAGTTTAGTGTGCATGGGGGAATTCCTGTTCTATAAGTGCAGGCATAAGCAACTTAATTAACAAGTGCTTCCACTTGGGGAGTCCCAGTGAATACTGATGCAGCTTGGTGGCAGGGTGATCATCTGTAATAATTTCTTCAGGAAGAGATCTGTACACCAAGCAGAGTGTGCGGTCACAGCACGTGGGGAAAGGCTCAAGGGTAGATATGTCTTCAACAATTTAGGACAACATGGATTGAGTGTGTCCTGTGAGCCTGGAGTTGTTTGGAGCTGAGGAGGCAAAGATCAGAGAGACTTAGTTCTGGTTGTTAGAGAGGCCACACTGGCAGCTCATTACTCCTAGCCATTGTAATGACTGCTCTAGGAAAGACACAGAGGACTGGAAGCTGGGGGCGGGGAAGGCAACAGCCTGGGGGGACTCGGTAGGACATAAGTGAAAGTAGATATGAATCACAGCACAAGGTATTCCCACTCCTGAGACAGCGCCTCCTGTGGGTGCAACCCACTCCTGAGACAGCGCCTCCTGTGGATGCAATATGACTGAGGAAGGCCGGCAATGACTTCTGTTGCTAAACTTCCTGGAGCTACTCTTTTCCCGATGACACACTGAAGGCCACTCGCATTTTAGATCACAGAATAGGGGAACCCTTCATTGCCTTCTAGATGACAGACTTCTAGATCACCTGCCTTCTACATGCCCCGGTGTGGGGGGGGGCACCCACTGTCTAACGCCTGTCCAGGTAGCCTATATACCTCAGTCTCTATCTTCTCAAATCTTCAGCTTTTGCTACAGGTGTACTTCTAGCTTGGCAAGGATGAGTTCACTGAGATAACCAACCAGGGACCAAGGAGAGTGGGACACCCTCCCTCTTCATCTGTGCCCACACACTGATGGGGGAAGTCCTTCTGTGTATATGTTTGTCTGATTGGTTTATTAAATAAAACACTGTTGGCCAATAGGGAAGCAAGATAGGTGGGACTAAGAGTCGAGGAGGATTCTGGGAAACTGAGGCACAGTCAGTCACAATGTAGGACACAGGAGAAATAAGAGGTCTGGACCCTTTCTCTGGTAAGAGAAGACCACGTGGAAATACTCAGATTAGCAGTTACGGGTTAATAATTAAGTCAGAGCTAGCTGATAAGAAATCAAGCAAATAGCCAACAGCTTCATAATTAATATAGTATTTCGTGTGTTATTTGGGGGCTGAGACAGCTGCGGGCCCCAGGCAGCTGGCGGGAAGACTACACGTTACATATGCCTTCTACACCTCCCCCCAAGTAAAAGAGGTGACAGGAGAGATACAGAACCATATAGGCCTGGGGCAAACACAGAAATGTCAACCCTGACACAGCAGGGTCCTAGTGCCCTAGATTGCAAAGAACATTTTCTTTTGAAGATTAAAGTTAATATACTTCTTTTATTTAAAATGATTTACATTTTAAAATTTTGTTGCCAGAGTAATACTTGTGTTCATAAAGACCAACTAAAAAAATAAAATTGACAAAACAAAGAGGATTCAGAACCCTACCTTTAAAGTGAGAGACAACCACTTAGCAAAACTATTTATATACAATCATTTAGGTAGACCATCCACACAGAGAAGTACAGTCGATATATATGGAGACATCATCACTACAGAAACACCCAGAGTTTGTTTAAAGGAACAATTACCATAACAAGGTGCTTCTCCGGTCATTATTCCTCCTCTTCAAGGACAGACACCCTCTGGGAGTGGGGCTGGAGAATTGGCTGCTCTTCCACAAGTCTCCAGTTTGATTCCTAGTACCCACATGGCAGCTCACAACCACCGCTAACGCCAGATTCAGGGAATGCAACGCCTTCTTCTGGTCTCCACAGACATTGTACCCATTGGTAAACACACACACACACACACACACACACACACACACACACACACCTGTTGATCCACAAACAGACAAGCACTCATACACATAGAACAAAAATATTAAAAATCTGGAACTAGTTATTGGGAATGATTACACAATAGTGTGAATGTAAATGATAAACTTCATGACATATGTATTTTATCATAATTTGTTTTCATTTGAGAGTTTCATGAAGCCCAGGTTGATCTTAAACTCACAACAGAACTGAGGCTGGCCTTGAACTCCTGATCCTGCTGACTCTACCTACCAAGTGTTGGGATTCTGGACATGTGCCACCATACTCACGCACAATTTTTTAGATGACTAAAAGGGGAGTAGAAAGAGTCACCATTCTGACTTCTAATAGCACAGGTCAATTTTGCCTGTTAGACTTCACACAGGTGGAATCATAATCTTTTTATCTGTTTTATTGCCATTATGCTAGTGATAATCATGGGCATTGTTGAGTATACTTCACTCTTCATAGCTGCACAGTATTCCATTGTGTGACTACACCGTCATTTACCAATTCCACTCTTGATAGACATGTTTCCTATTTAGGACTATTAAAATAACACTTGTGGACATTCGTGGCGTATTTTGGGTATACAAATATATAAGACATACATTTTGGTTACTTTGCAAAGAGGAGCAAAATGTGCTTGCTATTCCTTTGTAGTCATCCCTCTTCATTCAGTTGCACAAGTATCTCTCCATAGGGTTAAGTATTCTTTGCTTCTATTATCTATTGGTGGTATACACTAGGGGTTGTACATGCTAAGCAAGTCCTCTACTATTGAGATACCCCTCCAATCTCTATTTCTTTTCCTTCCTTTTTTTTTTCCTGAGACAGGGTTTCTCTGTAGCTTTGGAGCCTGTCCTGGAACTCCCTTTACTTTTTTTTTTTTTAAGATTTAAAAAATTTTATTATGTATACAACATTCTGCCTCCATCTATATCTGCATGCCAGAAGAGGGCACCAGACCTCATTACAGATGGTTGTGAGCCACCATATGCTTGCTGGGAATTGAACTCAGGGCCTGTGGAAGAGCAGCCAGGGCTCTCAACCCCTGAACCATCTCTCCAGCCCCCTGGAAGTCACTATAAGACAGAGTCTGTCTTAAATTCATGATCCTCCTGTCTCAGCATCCTGAGTGATAGATCACCTCCTTTGTCTTAGAACTTAGGCCTTTTTTCCCAACCTCCTTCCCCTTCAGAACTAAATCTTGGTTTCCCACAAAGCTCAGCTGTTATTGCTGCTACTGATATTTGCTTCCATAGTTTCTTGTTGACCTTTTGATCTTCCCAGATCTTACAAAATAAGCTCAGATTCCTAAACAGCTCCAAGATCCAGCCTTTGCCTGCCTTATGTCCATCATTTTCCTCTTCTAGACCTTCTGTTCCTTCAACTTGCCACATCCTACCTCAAGACCTTTGTGTGCCATTATGATGACTAAGGAAACTCCATTCTGTACCAAGATCTCCTTCATAGCCATTAGCCTCTGACCTAAATTTCTGAAAGATGAGCTCCAAGCAACCAGCATCCTCTCCAGAATGATGTAACTGCGGAGAGATGATTAACAGCTTGCTCTGGCTTCTGTAAACCCACTTCTCACTGCATACAGGGGAGTGGGGTATGTCCTTTATGGCTGTGAGCAGGGTGCAGAGACAGCTCCTCACATGGGTGAGGGGAGTGAAGCAGTTTCTTACATGGCTGCAAACTCCACAGAAACAGGGTAAGGTGGTCTTCACCTTTAAAGACCCTTCCCTAAGCCCCTTCTGGGTAGCATGCCTTCAATTTTGCTTTTAAGGGTTTTGCCCTGCTAGCAGTTCTAATAAACTTAGCTAATTGCGATTTGAATTGGGTCTCTGGTCTTTTCCCAGCGTTCTCGAACTCTGAAATGCGTTGGCACTTGCTGGTTCTTGCTTCCCCTGCCCCCTTCAGAAGTTACTGTCATTTCTTCAGAACACCTTTCCAGATCTCCAGTCTTCTCCTTCGACACATTCACTGCATCCACAGTGCTTGACTATCTGTGCATTAAATGTCTGGCTTTCTAAGTTTTTATTTATTGTTGGGGGTGAGGCAAAGACCATGGCATGGTGTATGAACCGGGGGACAGCTTTATGGAGTCTGTACTCTTCTACCTTTGTGGGTACTCAGAAATAGACTAAGGTACTAGACTTGTGTGGCACTGGCTGGCCCAAAGGTCTGATCTGCCAGGCTGAATATAAATGTGAGGATGTAAGGACTAGGTCTGCTTCATTCTGTGTGGTTTCTTCAGTGCCTTACACACAGTAGGTGCTCATTAAGCATTTGTCCATCTCCCACATTTGTAGATTATGGTTTGATAATTTATTTTCCTTAATATGAGTTCCAGGAAGGCTGGGAGTTTTTAACCACTAAACAAACATATCTACTTAATTTCCAGTTCAGCTGGACAGCACACTCATGCCCAATTATTTTAGGTGTGACTTCATATGAGGTTTACCAGCAATAAAAGGCTCTCCCAGCCAGAGAGCTGAGATAATTAACAAAGTAGCAACAGAAGACATCATGCTCCAGGAACCATGACTTCTGGGTTCCACTAGGAGGTAGGGTGTAGCTTACCAGTCTGTTACATTGTGGGACTGTCTCCTCATGTCTTCTTCCAAATAGATGTAGCTTGATGAAAAGCCTAGAGTGGGACTCTGGGTTCAATCTTCAGGACAATAAACATATATATAAAACTTGTACATGGGGCTGGGGCGATGGTTCAGTAAATAAGAACACTCCTTACTCTTGCAGAGGACCAGGTTTCAGTTCCAAACTCTGACACAGCAGCTTACAATCATGTGTAACTTCAGTTCGGGGGATCCAATGCCCTGTTCCAGCTCCGTGGGCAACCAGCACATAGGTGGTACATGTACATACGTGCATGCAAAATATGCATACCATAAAACTTCCACAGAAAGCTCAAGTCAGGCCCGGTGTGTGCACACGAGGAAGGTCTCAATTTCCAGTTTCTTGGATAAGGGCTACAATCATGTGACCCGTGAAAAGTTCTGAAGAAAGCATGCAGGAAGGCAGAATAGGGGAGCTAAGCAAGGTGGTACATGCCTGACCGTCATCACTGGGAAGCTGAGGAAGAGGGATGAGATTCAGGCTAGCCTGGGCTACATAGCAAAACCCTGACAGTAATAAAAGAAATAATACAAGCAGGTAAGCCAGCAGAATAGGGTAGAGAGCATGGAGACAGATCTACAAGTTCTTCTGAGTAGCTATAAATCCTGACCTCCATCTACAAAATAGGATTAAAACACTTACCTTGCAATGTTGTTGGGAGGTAGAAATACTTACAAAATAATCGGGGCTCAGGGAGTGCTTGATAAACTAGACTTTTCAGCATTACTCTTTTTTGTGTGGTGATGAGAGTGTCAAACCCAGGACTTCTACATACTAGGCAAGCAGCCTACACAACCTCTATCCTTTTTTATTTATTACTTATGTGGCTGAGACAGGAGCTCATTAAGTTACCCAGATAGGCCTTGGGCTTTTGAGCCTCCTAGAAAGTTGGGGCCACTCTAGGTTTGGCTTACGCCATCATTTTATGCTTCCAGATTGTGAACACAGACACAAAGACGGCATGTAGGCTGCTCATCACATCACAAGAAAACCAGCCCCTCTCCCACCCCCAGGTCTTCAAATATAAAAACAACAACAACAACAAAATCCACAGATTTTCTTTAAGCATCCGGAGTTGACCTCGGTCTTGGAAAGCCTTCTGCTAACATCGCTGAGTGAATGAGTAGCCCAGAATGAAGGTACAGTCAGCTTCCAACAGAGGTAAAGGTGGCGGCGGCGGTGACAGGGCCAATGCTCACAGGCTGAGCTGGCCCAAAAGCATCAAGCTGAAGAGGCTGGCACCTGCCTTTACAGGTCTGGGTTTCTGGAACCTCAGATAGTGTTGTCCTTTGTGATAGTGTCACCTAGTGGGAACGAGGGGTACTGCCGTGAGTTTCCAGCCGCGCTCAGTGCGACCGGGTGGGCGGAGGAGGGTCGGCTTGGGTACCTTCTATCCAGCCGCTAGACTGATACTTTGGACGAGAGACGCACTCCTGTGGCTCTGTGGAGGAAGCCGCACCATCCTTCCCCTCAGACGTAACTGAACAGGGACCATACTCGACACTTTGGTATCCTCGCACGGAGTCCTTGGAACGGGCCAGAGACACTTCCAATTGGTACAGAGCCATTGTACGGATGGAGAAACGGAGGCTTGGCAGGAGCGTAGATAACCCAAGCTCACACAACCGTAGAGGAACCGCAGGGAGAGCCAAGCCGGCTTCTCGGGCGGCGGTGGAGAGCGCCTTCCCGACCGCACACCGGGCCCGGCGCAGCCAGAGGCGGGCGACGCTGCCCGATGGCTCGCCTGCGGATGCGGGACGGACACCTCCCGCCGCCGCCGCCGCCCACCGGGCGCTCGTGACTCCCGCGCGCGGGCGGGGCCGCGAGGCGCGAGCAGGAAGCCAGAGGCCGACGCCGAGAGCCCTTGGGAACGCCGACGCCGACCACGTGACAGGAGACGCCGGCCACATGACGGGGGAGCACCGGCAGAGAGCGGTCGTGCGCCGTCACGCACGACGCACGTACACGCACGGAGGCGCTTCGAGCGGCGAGCTGAAGGCCGCGGGTCACATGTGGAGGGTGACAGGCGCGGGCCGGGGGGCGGGAAAGACGCGCGGATCACGTGCCGGGGGCCGGAGCTCAGAGGTCACGTGAGGCCGGAGGCGGGGCCGCCGCGGAGGGGGAGGGGCGCGCGGCTTCCGGCGGCCGTGGGGGGGGGTGGGCCGGCTAGCGGAGGGGGCCTGTCCCGGAGGTGGCGGCGGCGCCATCTTGGCGAAGGGGGGATCAGGAAGTGCGGACCGCGGCGGCGGCGGAGCCCGGAGCGGAGGCCGGAGGCTCCCGGCCCGCCGGCCCCGGAGCGGAGCGGAGCGGAGGATGCAGCAGCCGCAGCCGCAGGGGCAGCAGCAGCCGGGGCCGGGGCAGCAGCTGGGGGTCCAGGGGGCGGCGCCGGGGGCCGGGGGCGGCCCGGGAGGGGGCCCGGGGCCGGGGCCCTGCCTGAGGCGAGAACTGAAGCTGCTCGAGTCCATCTTCCACCGCGGCCACGAGCGCTTCCGCATTGCCAGCGCCTGCCTGGACGAGCTGAGCTGCGAGTTCCTGCTGGCCGGAGCCGGAGGGGCCGGGGCCGGGGCTGCGCCCGGACCCCATCTCCCCTCACGGGGGTCGGTACCAGGGGACCCCGTCCGCATCCACTGCAACATCACGGTGAGGACCTTCTCGTTTGCACCGCGCTGGGGCTCCCTTGTCTGGTGCTCGAAATCACACCACACAGCCTCCTGCTCTCGAAGGACCCGGAGGCCGGGGCCCCCTCTTGGGGCTGGGCTCCCTCTCTCCGGGCTACACTTGTTTCTTCAGCGTGAGGTTCTGGGGTGCAGGGACAGTCTCTGCTGTTGACCCCTGAGAGCGAGGGACGCCCGGACTTGTGGCCCCTCGGCCGCCCCCTCCTAGGAACCCACCGACACCTCAGGCTTTATGATTTTGGTTCCTTTTGCTTACTCCTCCACAACTTTACCATGTCACTGAGGAATGCCCATTCCTTTTCCCCACCCCCGACTCTAATAAGATTCCAGGCCTCTGCTGGAAGGACCTCACCTGGAACTCGGCCCAGTTCGGTAGTGACCCTTCTTAGTTTTTTTCACTTGGACCTTTACCACCTGTGGGTTCCCTGCCCAGGCATTCCTCGTGCAACCCATCTTGGCTCCCTGAATTTCACCAAGTGATAGATAGTTGCTGTTCATTGACTTCACTTTGGATTTCCTCGTAGTCTGGTGTAACTAACCTTCAACTCCTCTTTTGCCTCCGCTGGCAGCAACTTTGCCACTCCCCTCCCCGTTCCCGGGGTTGTCTGTTTGTCCTAGGTGGTCGTCGCCTTCTCTGGTGGTGATAGCAATGTGTGTGTGTTGAGCAGTAGCAGCGCCATTGCTCCCCGGTGGGCATCATTCCATCCTAACTGTACTAGATTGGGAAACACATGTGTCCTACCTTATTTTATCTCCTAGTGTCCCTTGGGGAAATTGTTGGGTGTAATTTTGTATCACCTGGTACTCCGCGATATGGCGCTCACATTGGTTGATAACACCGACTGCGATGGTCTTGTTCCTCCTGGAGCTGGCCAGAGAGCTAGTGGGCAGGACCTTTATCCACACTGGAAATGGGAGTGGCCTGGGGAAAGGCAGGCTTGTGAATGTTGTGGTACTTGAACCCTTCAGTACGTTTCTCGTGGTGTTTTCTATCCCTTTCTGCCACCAAACCAGGTCATGGTTTGGTGAGGTGTGGAAGTGGAGTAGTAACAAGGCCCTTGAGTTTTGATGGGGAGTCATCTATCCAAGCTGAGGCTTACCTCACCAAGCTAGGACCACCAGGAGTGGCTCAGTCAGGAAAAGATTTTAGCATCTCTGGTACTGTTTTTCCTGCAGCCCTGGTTAGAACTATGGCATCGCTAAGATCCCCAGTAGAAGTGGGTAAGGCTTCCTTGGCATGTGTTGAAACATCAGATTGGATTTTGCTAAGTGGATTCACTTACGGGTAGGTTTGCCTCCTCCAGCTGCTTCCTTTCAGTTTCCAGAGGCCATCTACTACCTTTGTCTTTGGGGGTTCTCAGCTGCAGCGCCCACGGCCCCTCTAAAGGAAACTTGGCCTATACTGGTCCCCTTGCCTTGGGCAGAGTGGGGGAGTCTGTTTAGGCTCCTTTGGCATGGTGGCTCAGGAATGCTGGGAATGTCAGTAGCGTAGGCTTCTTTCTCCCAGCCCATGCCTGCTTGGACTGAGGAGAGGGCAGCTTCCTGAGGGAGTAATAGGGATGGTGGGTCTAAGAGGGGTTCTCTTTGGGGGCGGGGGTTCTTGTACATGCCCTTTTACTATTAGGTTTTATTTTATTTCCTCCTCCCCTGGCGGCTACAGCCTGCATTTTTCTCATCAGTGTGACTTATGAGGTGATCTTCTTTCCCCTGATTCTGGAGTTTGGAAACACTGAAGGGCTCCAGCCTGGGTGTGGGAGAACTTGGAGTGTGACGGTCAGGACAGTAGAGCCAGAGCCTCCTTTGCTGTCATTAGCCTTCCCTGGTTTTTATTCAGGGAGAAAGTACCTTTGCAGATTGCGTCTTAGTCCAGGTCCTCCCAGACTCCTTTCCCAGGGAAGCTGAGCTGGTGTTTACAAGTGTAGGGCATGGTGGTGGGAAGGAAAGGAACCAGAAGTCTTCAGGGAAGAAGGAAGGCTAAGCAAAAACTGGTTTCTCTGTTTCCCCTTGTGACCACTGTGCCTGCTTTCCCCCTCAGGAATCATACCCTGCTGTGCCCCCCATCTGGTCGGTGGAGTCTGATGACCCTAACTTGGCTGCTGTCTTGGAGAGGCTGGTGGACATAAAGAAAGGGAATACTTTGGTGAGGGGGCAGGAGGGAAGAGTGCATGTGTTCCTGGTGAGGCTTCAGCCACACAAGTACCTGTGAGAGGGAGGCAGCTAGATATGAGATTGGGTGGTACCCTGGGTGGATGAGTTGCTTAGTGAAACCAGAGAAGGCAGATTCCTGTAGCAACTCCACTAGGGAAAGTCATTCCTGTAACCATGAGGGCCGTCCCGTTAGAAAAGTAGCCATCACTTTGGGGTCTGAGCTGGCCGTCCAGATTGGGGTAGGGAAGGTGTATTTGATGTGTCTGTGGTCCCCACTCCAGCTCTTGCAGCATCTGAAGAGGATCATCTCTGACTTGTGTAAACTCTACAACCTCCCTCAGCATCCCGATGTGGAAATGCTGGATCAGCCCTTGCCTGCAGAGCAGGTATGCAGTTGAGGGTTGGGCTTTGGGTCCTGTTGTTCATTTCTCCCAAAGAACACTTGATAATTGAGATGGAACTGCATCTCAATTATCCCTACTGCTCCCAAACACACATGTGATTCTCAGGCTCTTTCTTCTCCAGATGAGAACCTGGCTAAATGGGCACCACTCACTGCTTCTGTCCTATCAGAGCTCATTCTCAGGGCCAGCATCCCCCAGGTTGAGATGAGGAAGGCCTCTTTACCGTTATCCTAGCAATAGCAGTCGATGGCTCTTGGGAACCCAGGCCTTTGTTTAGAGCCAGAAATGCACTGTCACTCTAGAGATCAGATGAAGAGGGGCTCTCAGGAAAGTGAAGCTGGGTCTGCAGATGAGAAAAACGGCCTTTTTTTCTCCCTTTTTTTCCTTCTTTGGCGTGTGGTAGGAAGAGAATAATTGACTGGTAGCAAAGTCATCCATCCCTTGGGCTCATGCTTCCACTCAGTTCTGGCTGGTAGAGAAACTGTCATCTTTATGGGCACAGTGCCCAGCTTCCAGACCTTCAGGGCCGGGGTAGGTCTGCGGCTGCACTCTAGCAGCCCACTGGGCTCTGATCTTCGTCTTTGCCCCATTCTCCACGGCAGTGCACGCAGGAAGAAGTGTCCTCAGAAGATGAAGACGAGGAGATGCCTGAGGTAGGCTTACCACTTGAGATGGCATTGACTGGAAGCGTTGGTCATTAGTGTGGGTCATTCAATATAAACAGCTCCAGCTTCGAACTGGGGAAAGAAACGTGTCAGTGGAATAAAGACAGGCCTGAAGTAAAGGAGATTGCCATCGGTTATCCACCGATGAAAGCATTTAGGTGCAGATCTGTTAAAACAAGTCAGGCTCAACAAACTTAATCTCAGATGGCTTCAGGAGTCTTACCAGACCCTAGTTTGCACCGATTATCTTATTTGGGGATCTTTAGTTATTCTCATAAAAATAGGATTTATTGTGTGGTTGTTTCAGATATTAAATAGTATTGTATAATGTACCTGATGCATGGATGTTTGCACTGCATGATTGTCTATGCACTATATACCTGCAGTGCCTGTGGAGGCCAGAAAAAGGCCTCTGGGACTGGAATTTCAGAATGGTTGTAAGCCACCATGTGGGGGCTGGCAACAGTTTTCTAGAAGAGCAGCCAGTGCACTTAACTGCTGAGCCATCTTTCTAGCTCTTGTTTACTTTTTGAGACAGGGTCTTGTGTAAGCTAGGCTGGCCTCAAACTCGCTTGTATAGTCGAGGGTGGCTTGAATTGATCCTCTTGCCTCTACCTCCCTAGTGCTAGAACTACGACACGCGCCACCATGTCTAGCCATAGGTGCTTCTATAGAGTATAAATAGAAATATATTTATAAATAGCTTCAGAGCCAGATAGAACTTACCTTATTTCTGTGAAATCTGCTTTGACTGAGCATAAGGACTAATTCACTAGACCTCAGCTTTTCTATAAGGTGAAGGTAATCATAGAATAATTCAATGTTATAAAGGAATAAAGTAAGGTAGTGTGTGTTGACCCTGGTACAGAACTAAAATGTCCTGTTGTAGTACAGTAGCTCTGATGGAGTTTCCTAACATTGGACCCAGATTCTGTGACTTTGTACTGATCTTCAGACCCACAGTGGGCTGAGGAGCAGTTGAACACTTCCTGGCAGTGTTCAGCCCTGTGTACCACGCCCCCAGTACCTGACTGTGGAGCTGAAACTTCCTCTGTGCGGCCTCTGCTTGGTGGGCCACTTGTTCACTCAAGCGGGTGAATAAGGAGCTAGTCACGTTGTCAAGTTCAATCGTCTACTTTGGACCACCTCATTTCCATCTTGGCAATGAGTACTTCTGGGGACCCAATTCAGATCCCGCTCTTGTAGGGAGAGAGGAAGAATTTACGGTCTAGTTTTCTCTTCATATTTTTAAGATGTGTTGTATGTATGTTGGAACTCGGGACAACTTCGAGGAGTCAGTTCTATCTACTATGTAGGTTCTAAGGATTGAGCATGCGTTGCCAGGCTTAATGACAAGCACCTGTACCCACTGAGCTGCCTAGCTGGCTCCTAGTTTTCTCTATTAGGCCTAGGGTGTGAGAGTCTAGTCTAATAAAACAAGCTTTTAATCACCACCGTAGGCCAAAGCCATTCATCTGGAAATTGAGAAGTGTTTGTTGCCAAGGAAATTTTAGGGACATTGAAGCAGGATTTTTCCTAGGGAATCGAAGACAGTCCCTTCCCCTTTGTAGCTATACTGCTGTAGTTTGAGAATAGAGAAAGAGAAGAAAATTGCCTTGGGAGGCCAGATGTATTAACACATACCTGTAACCCAGTCCTCAGGAGGCTGAAGCAGGACGATGCCTGCAAATAGGAAGCTAGACTGGTCTACATAGTGAGTTCCAGGTCAGGGAAGGCTACATAGCAAGACCCTATCTCAAAATAAAAGCCCTGTGCACACCTATATGCTTAACACTTGACAGGCGGAAGCAGGAAGATCGGGGTGATCCTCACTGTACAGTGAGTTTGAGGACAGTCTGGGCTATATAAAACTCAGTCTCAGAAAACTAGACCCATTTTTCCTTGGGCTTCAGACTATGGAGGAAATGAGGCTGAGTTGTTTTCTAGAATGCCATGGGGTTTGAGGCTCTGGGACAAGTGGGACTAAAGAAAGAATGGTCTGTCCATATCCTTTGTGGTGTCGCCCTCTGCACTCCCATGCCCACCTCAGGACACAGAAGACCTAGATCACTATGAGATGAAAGAGGAGGAGCCAGCAGAGGGCAAGAAATCTGAAGACGATGGCATCGGAAAGGAAAACCTGGCCATCCTAGAGAAAATTAAAAAGAACCAGAGGCAAGATTACTTAAATGTACGTGCCTTGTAGAGAGGCAAGGCAAAGGGTTGGAGGGTGCTGGCTGGGGAGTGGCAGGCCACTGCCCATCAGTATGGAGAGCTGCCTCCTTTGTTGACTCTGTCTGATCTTTCCCCTAGGCCAGACTGCCTTAAGGTTTGCCCACCAGATCAAGGAATAATTGTGTGTTCTCTCCTTTCCAGGGTGCAGTGTCTGGCTCGGTGCAGGCCACTGACCGGCTGATGAAGGAGCTCAGGGATATATACCGATCACAGAGTTTCAAAGGCGGTGAGTTTGCCCAAGGGCTGCACAGGAGCTCCTCAAAAAGACATGGTATTGGTAAGAAGATGGCTTGGTGGAGAAAACCACTTGCCATCAAGTTTCAGGACCTGAGTTCAGTCTCTAATACCCACATGACAGAGCCTCTACTTGCATGGGTGGTACATGTACACACACATGAAATAAGCAAATTAATATAATTATTTTTAAAAAGGATGCAATATGATGCTGGCAAGGAGCCCTGAGAATTTCTAGTTCACACAAATGCTCATAAACTTTTCAGACTGGGATTGGAACTCCTCAAGGCATGAGGACCCTTTGAGCCTTTTTTTTTTTTTCTCTTTGAGACAGGATTTCTCTATGTAACTGCTGTTCTGAGCTCACTCTGTACACTAGACTGGCCTTGAACACAGAGATCCGCCTGCCTCCTGAGTGCTGAGACTAAAGGCGTGCACCACCACGGCTTAACTTGAAGAGGGAGGGATCCATCTGTTGGTCTAAATCCATCTTACTGATGCCTCCTTTCCTTCCAGGAAACTATGCAGTCGAACTCGTGAATGACAGTCTCTACGACTGGAATGTCAAACTCCTCAAGTGAGTGGCAGCTCTGGGATGAGAAAGCCAAACGGGTGGAGTGACTGGAGGCCCTCAGGGGGGTCATGTCCCATGCAGTGTGCTGGTGACAAGGTCCCAGGAGCAGGTGTAGGAAGTGGGGCCCATGGAGTCTGAGGACCCAGCAGTCGAGCCCAGGTTCGTTGTTTTGTAGAGTTGACCAGGACAGCGCTTTGCACAACGACCTCCAGATCCTGAAGGAGAAGGAAGGAGCAGACTTCATCCTACTTAACTTCTCCTTTAAAGTAAGATGGCTGGCTCTCAGCCCTGCTCTCTGGCTGAGCCTTCCCTGCCTGCCTTGAGTCTTAAGAGAATGCAGGCCTCCCTTCCCTGACTGCTGTCTGCCTCTCTCTCAGGATAACTTCCCCTTTGACCCACCGTTCGTCAGGGTTGTGTCTCCAGTCCTCTCTGGAGGGTGAGTGGCTGGGCAGAGGGAATAGGCCATCTCTCATACAGCAGGTGAGGAAGGGACTGGACCCCTGGCCAGGCACAGCTGACTAACCCTTCTTCTGCAGGTATGTTCTGGGTGGAGGTGCCATCTGCATGGAACTTCTCACCAAGCAAGTGAGTGAGCCTGTTTCACTCTTGGCCATTGGCCTGGGTGGGGCTGGCTGAGCTTTAACCATTGGAGTGGAGGAACAAATCATAGCCATAATATGGCCCTTTCATTGCACTAGGTATAACCTGTCCCCAGGAACCTAAGTAGACAGTGGTGACTGTACTGGGAGTAAAGGGACCTTTCTGTAAAGGCTGCCTCTTGCCTGGAAAGGTGCTCAAGGTGTCTCGGGAAGCTGTATCCTCACTCCTGCTTTGTCCCTGCTGTGCCCCAGGGCTGGAGCAGTGCCTATTCCATAGAGTCCGTGATCATGCAGATCAGTGCCACGCTGGTGAAGGGAAAGGCACGAGTGCAGTTTGGAGCCAACAAAGTAAGGGCCCTGGGACTGGGGAGCCAAGTACAGCTTGGCCACTAGCCGGCTAAAGTTCCTTTGGGGGACAGAGGACAATGCCTCTGAAGTGGAGGGAGGGCTTTGGCCTCGGGCATCCTCAGATGTTGGGGTGGGCACAGGTCTGGGAAGGGAAGCTGTGCCCTGTAGTATGTCCTCAAGGCCTTCCCAGGCAGAGGCGCTTAGTGCTGAAAGCTGGGACTCTTGAGTCCCTGGGTGACAGCCTGCAAGTGAGGGACAGCAGGCTGCAGCTGGCCATGACCTGACCTGGTGACTGTCTCTCCCCAGTCTCAGTACAGTCTAACAAGAGCACAGCAGTCCTACAAGTCTTTGGTGCAGATCCACGAAAAAAACGGTGAGGCTGGAGCCCGGCCCCAGAAGAGCCAGCCCTGTGCAGGGCCCTGGGCCCCACGCCAGCCAAGCGCAAGAACCTTTGGTTTCTGAGCCTTTGTGTCCATTGATCAGCCTCTGCCCACTTCTCTAGAAGTCTGGAGGTGGCTAACCTCACTCTTCTCCTCAAGAAGTGCCAGGGGTGGGGTCAAAGGTAGCCTGGGTACTATCATCCAATTTCTGTTACTTCTGGGTGGGTTCACCCGTCTGCCTCCTTTGAAATAACCTCCAGGTAAGTATCCTCAGCTTCCCTGTGCCCATGTCCCTGCGCTGGACTGGACATCCTTCCTAGGATCTGCTTTTCTGGAACAATAGAGAGGTCCTCAGGGATTGGGGTGGGCAGTTGGGGTGGCCTGGCCCTGCCCCTCACTGTGCTGGTTTGTGTTTTTGTGCAGGCTGGTACACACCCCCAAAGGAAGATGGCTAACCCTGGAGTATCATCCCTTCCTCCTCCCCCAGGCACCACTGGACCAATTACCTTTGAATGCTGTATTTGGATCTCACGCTGCCTCTGGTTCCCTCCCTCATTTTTCCTGGACGTGATAGCTCTGCCTATTGCAGGACAATGATGGCTATTCTAAACGCTAAGGAAAAACAACAACAAACAACACACTGAACTGTTTCAAGTACTCAAGACTGACTACAGACCAACCACCTTGCTGGAACCCTTGCTAGCAGGCATTCTTATAAAGAAACTCTCAAGCCTCCTTACATTGCTGGAAACTCAGCTGTGCTCCAGACTAGAGCCTCCTTACCTATGCTATGGGTTTTTAATTTATTTTCTCTTATTTCATGTACACTGCTTTTTTTGGTTACAGTGTATGATGGATGTGTATGGAAAAAATGTATCTTTGGGAAAACAATTACAGTTTGTTAATTTGAAGATGCTGGTCTTGACTCATCTTTATTTTTATTCCCACATCCCCTGACTGCTGGGTGGGGGGAGGGGGGCCAGGCCCACCATGCTTTGATAGCAAGGAGAAGCTGCAGAGAGGCTGCATTTTGCTGCTAGCACAAGAGAAATGCCAAGCTGAAGCACTTGCCTGATGTGACCCTAGGTTGCTCCTGAAGGCCTCTTGGAACATTCCTTGCAACAGCCTGGCCTGCTGAACTACAGTGCAGAGGCCTAGAAACAACCTGATTGATACAGCTTCTTTGTACTAATCTCCATTTTGAAATGTCCAAGAAAAAGATGAGACTTGAGTGGCTGCTTCATAAACTCCTTTTGAGTGGGGTGGGGCCCAGGCTCCTGGATGCATGAGGTTTTCTCTAATCCCAGCCACCTGCCGAGTGGCTGTACAGCTGGGTTCCCAGCCTTCCCGTCCTCTGCTCACCTCTCCTCTGCTTCATTAGGTGATCTAAGAAAAGACATGAACTTTGGATTCTTTCTAGCCATTCCCAAGTTGCGGTCCTACTGGAAACAGCTCAATGTGGCTGTGTTGTGTGGTGGGTCCCCAGCTCAGCCCCAGGAAGAGCACGGAAGGGGAGAAGTCTGCAGAGCCAGAAACCGGCACTGCGCACCCTGTCGGATGGACCTGCTGTGGTGAGCCTGCTTCTCCCCGTCAGTGAGCGAGCCTGTGGGGCCACCTGCCGGCTGATGTGACAGAGGCGAGGTCCCAGGGTTAGAAAACCCAGCTCTGGGATGAGTGTTTTAATTTGGCCATCTTTCCTGCTCCCCCTTTCTTTAGGAATTTGAATGTCTTGCTGCTTAGGTGGATGGAGAGTTCACCAGTCCTACTTGATGCTGCTCTAATTCTGCCTACACCCACCAGATTAGGGGTGCTAATACACAGTGAGGCTGAGACACACAAGAGGATACAAGGGGAAAAGTCATTCCATGGAACTGAAATCTATCTCATAGCCTGTGTGGCTTCCTTCTGAACTTAATGCCGGCCCTGACTGGCATGTAGATGGTGTTTTTAGTAATGTGTACTGTGAGCTGTCCTCTGTATAATGTATTTTGTAATGTATTTTTCTCATCTACCAAAGGATGAATCAAATAAAGTTATTTAAATAGTTTGGCTCTAATAAACTTATTAAAACATAATGGATTCATATCCACTTGACATGAAGGAAAATATCAGGTTCTGTGAACTGTGATACCAACCCCTGACAATCCTCCATTTTTCTTCTCAAACCTTTTATGACAAAATTTTAAGTTTAGGCTTCTCATAAAGTTATGCTGAATTTAAAAATGAGGCCATGTCTCCATGCAGCAGTTTAGAGGACAGGATAGGGCAGCAAGCAGTGACTAGGAGAAAGTACCAGTCTCCCCAAACATGTAAGACATGACCGTCTTTATTTGCTAGAGTGATGGCTCACTGTTCTACCTGATACTATATGCAACACCAAGAAACCTAAGCAGGGCCTCTTCCAGCCTCCTGAGTCTGCCCTGACTTACAAAGAGGAAAATGTGATTGGCTGCTCAGGATTCTAACATAATGGAAGCTTGATTTTTTTTTTTTTCAAGCGTGTTTGCCAGTTTAGTAGACTAAAGGCACCTGACAAGACTTCACCCTTTGAAAAGGCAAGGTGGAAAAGCAACTCAATGTTGAGGCCCCAAGAATGGATGGCACTCAGGGCAGTGCAGGCAGACAGAAATAGCTGGAAGTTCCCAGCGTGCCCCATTAAACTTGAAGCTTCAGGATGTGTGGCTAGAAGAAAGGAAAGTGGGTGAGGTGGCGGGGTGTCCATCTAGTTCCCCAACTCCTGGCCTGTGTCCAGCCTGTGTCAGCTAAGATTTCAGGGAGACCAACAGAATTTTGGCAGAGGGACAGTCACCTCTCAGAAGCACCAGGATTTTTTCCCCCTCTGGGTAGTTAATGGACACCTGGTGTGAAGTCAAAACGTCTGCAAAACAAAACACCACAAAACTTAGGGCAGGTGGTGGCAGAGGAGGGAAGCAGAAGGCGGAGCCCCAGGGAGTGGGCTCTGGCGGCAGACCAGCTCCCCAACAAGTCTCAGCTGGAGTCTGCTACCTCCCAGCTCCTGGAGGAAGACCATAAAGCTGGAGCAAAGCAGGGGGATGGGCAGGGAGCAGCTTGTAGAAGAAGCAGCCCTGTTACTGCTGTTCAAACAATTACCGCGTCCTGGGTTATGTTCTCTACTGGGAAATTCTGTGGGGATAAAATGATGCTTTTACCATGGTAAGCGAGCATGGTACCAGCCAAAAATTCACCTTTCTTCCAGAGGTTTCTCCAGATTTCAGCTCTGCCTTCCCTCCCACCCCAGCCTCCAAACTCTGGGGCTGCTGGTATGAGTGAGACCAATTCTGATTAGGGCAGAAGGAGTCCCTCCCCCCGGGGTGCCCTTGTCACGCTATGCAATACCAGGACGGTCCTTTCTCTTTCTGAGCCTGCCCTTCCTCACCCTCAGGAGGAGGAAATTCATCCCCTGGGGTGGCTTTCTCAGAGTGCCTGGAGAAGTACTCACCTGGGCTGGCGCTCTTCCGTTCTTTGGCCCCTGGCCACCTTCGGATATCCAGAACCAGGCAAGGCAGCAGGCCTCTTTTCATGCAATGGCCCACGATGCCCTCTGGGTGGCGCTCCCTGACCACTGGGCACAAGGCCGCTGACCTCCCAGGTAGCCTGAGCCCACACTTCAGGAGGCACGTCAGTGGGCTGTGTCTACCCTGACTCTTCCAGGTCTCTCCCTCAATCTTGAGAGGGAGCAAGGGAAGATGGATCGCCTGTGTTTGTAGAATATGGAAACTGATGTCTCAGCACCTGGATAAAAAAACATGACAGAAGACACCCTCCCCCCACGTCCAGTGCTTCAACACAGGTTTCCAAACTTTCATTTTCTTCTACAGCAGGATCCGTCCCCAAAGAAATTGTAAACAAAGCGGAAAGCCTGAAACAGCTGCCATCTTAGGGACTATGGTGGAGGGGGGGGGGAGTCTGCCTTGCCAACTAAGAACTCGACAGCAGCTGATACTCCTCAGGGACACTGAGGCTGCAGAAACAGCCGTGAAAAGCCCTAACTCAAAGGGCACTCCACCGGCATGGCTGCTGCTAAGGAGAGGAGAGAGCAGAGCCAGAGGCTCAAGGAAACCTACCTGGCCAGTCCCCTAGAGGTCCCAGATGTAGGCACCTCCTGCCCCTGATCCTCGGGAGAGGGTGGAGACAACATGAGTGACTGAGACAGAGGTGGTGAGGTCCAGAAGTCAGTCAGTCACTGTCTAGGCTGTGCAGGAACTGCACAGGGATGGTGGTCAACTGCCCGGCAGCCTGCTTAGCTAGCCCAGCCCTTGACCTACAGGAAGGAGAGAGGCAGGTTATGCCACTGGGTCCTAAGCACAACAGCTCTAGGCTGGGGGATGGAACTCTAAGAATCGTGGCACTGCTGTCCCCACATCAACTCTCAGTCATGTGCATCACTGAGGTACACATGGATTGGTGGCCCTCTTGGTTCTGGAGCCTTCTTCCTGGGGTGAACGTGGTAATGGGGCCCAATCAGTGGTGGAGACCCAGAACCGCCATGTGATTCCCGTGCTTTGAATATTGTCTTCCCTCCAGAAGAGCTTTCGGTTCTCTTGGGGATGGTTAGGAGGGCTACGGTAACAGTGCATCTGCAGAGACAGTTGCAGCCCATTGCATTGACCCTGCCTGCAGAGGCTCTGCTGGTACACACAGCTTCTCTTCTATCCAGAGGACCTGAAACCATGGGTGCCTCCGCCCTACAGCTGGGGCTTCTGCCTGGCGGAGCTCCATCTGGGCATCTACAGTATGACTTGGAACGGAGTCAAGTCATGAGGGCAGTGTGGGCCCAGGGGAGGCTAGTAGAAGAGTCCTCCCTTTCTCTCCTTGCCTTTTTGGACCCCACAGAGGCCCTGGATTCGCGCTAACCAGGAGAATTGGAGAGGTGAGGGGCTGTGGGGTCGGCTGCCACAGGCAGTAGGGGCTGTGCCAAGACCAAGGCCCTGGGTATGGTGGTCTGGGATCCAGAGAAGGGTCTGCCCCAGGATCTCACTCTTTCCCATGAGAAACAGGTCAGTTGTAGGAGTTGTTAGAATCTTCATCCTGCCCAGTGCTATCCCTGGCCCACACTCCAGGTAGAATAAAGCCTGCCATCACCATTTGACTTGGGGAACCTTCTACCCATGTTCCTGTGTTCTCTCATCCCATGGGAATTTCAAAGGTTGCCCTGTTTTCTCATCTGGGGGGGGGGAGGCAGGCGGTGGACCCCTTAGGAGGGAGGCAGGCGGTGGGCCCCTTAGGAGGGAGCCTTGTGCAGGACAGAGAGGTCAGAACTGTGCTAGAGGGGTGCAGCCTCCCCAAGTGGCCTCTGCCTGCAGCAAGGTAGCCTCCAGGGAGCTGAGAAGACACAGCTTCTGCTTCCCAGTGTCGTCCCCCCTCAGCCCACATCCTCATGTGGATTAGGAAAGTGCCCCAACAGAAGGAAAGGGGAAGGGGACATTCTATGCTCCCAAAGGGAAACAAAGCTAAAAAGGAGGCTGCTGGGGAAGCCATGGCCCGAGTGGGCTGAGAGGAGCAGAGGAGCTTTGCAGACGCATTAAGGATCTCACCTTGGTCTGGCCAATCTCCAAAGCCTGGGGCACCATCCGGGTGTGGCGGTGTCTACTCGACTGCTGCCGGTTTACATGTTGGATCACCCTGTGGTTTAGAGGCAGCAGCAATCACTCCTTCCTCTCACAATCCTGGAACAGCCCAAAGGGATGCACAGAAAGAGAACAGGAGGGTCAGGGAAGCTGCTGGAGAGCCGGGGTCCTCACAAGCCCTCCTCAGACAGAGCAGAGCTAGCCAGGAATGTCAGACCCGGATGCTCCCTGCTGGGCCTTCTCGGAGGACAGTGAGAGGTAGAAGTAGGAATAACTCGGTATGAACAGAAAGTTCTGGATGCTAGCCACTGCCTGCGGCCCTACACATACACCCAGCTTAAGCTGGTCTACCCACTTTCTCACCAGGGGAACACACACACACACACACACACACACACACTCACTCGAGCAGAGACCCCATATCTCCAATTGGGACTGTGCCTGGACGTCAATGTAATCAGTGTTCCTGAAGTAACTCACTGTTAGCTAGGCGTGGTGGCACATTCCTGCACCAGAGGGAGGTTGAGGCAGGGAAATTGTAGTGAGTTCAAAGCTAGCCTGTGCTATAGAGTGAGTTCATGGCTATCCAAGTCAAGGGTCAGAAAGAAAATGCTAAGACACCTGACCACCTGAGTTTGATACCTGGGACCCATGGAGTGGAAGGAGAGAACGGATCCTCTGACCTCCACATACGCAGGGTATCTGACACTTGGCTTCCAAGGGAAGAGTGACCAAGGCAGAGGTCAAGCTTTGGGAGTCTGGGTGCATTGTTGGTCCCAAAGCTGTGGGACTGGGGACAGGCTTGGAAAGCGGGTGCTGAGGAAATGTTCAGGGGTGTGTCTAAAGAGGAGTGCAGCAGCTGTGGCGGTGCGTACCTTAGTCCAGCGCCCAACAAGAGGCAGAAGTAGTAGGTGGAGCTCTATGGGTCTGAGGTTTGGGGTCCGCCTGGTCTACGTAGGAGTTCCAGGCCAGTCAGAGCTATAGAGAGAGAATTTGTCTCAACAAACAAACAAATAAACATGGATGGGCATGGATGGGAGCTGGGTAGTAAAATTCAGATCAGAGACTTGGCTGTGGGACTGTGAAGGTCACTGCCGCTCCTGTGCATGATAGGGGATGTCATTCTGTAAATATCTCTCTTATTGGTTGTTGAATAAAGCACTGTTGGCCAATAGGGAGGCAAGATAGTGGGACTAGGAGTCGAGGAGGATTCTGGGAAGGAGAAACACAGTCACCATGTAGGACGCGGGAGAAGCAATATGTGGACCCTTCCTCTGGTAATCGAAAACCACATGGAAATACTCAGATTAGCAATTATGGGTTAAATACTTAAGTCAGAGCCAACCAGTAAGAAGCCAAGCAAACGGCCAACAGCTCATAGTTAATATAGCGTCCTGTGTGTTATCTGGGGGTTCAGACAGCTCGGCAGGGCCCACGCGGCTGGAGGGAAGACTACACGTTGCATGTGTGGAGCCACATGGAGGGAACAGGAGAACACTTTACTCTGGAGCAGAGAAGGAGAGGCCCATGTGGGACCAAATCAGGCCTTTCCAGACACAGATAAGAGCCACGCCGTGTTTGTTTCCCAGTGGGAAAGGTCCCCACAAGAGAGATGGGCAAGAGGGAGGACAGCCTGAAGGGGTGAGGTGAAGTGGGGAGTCTGGCTGAGGGGGGCATGGATGAAGAGGTGGAGAGGGAAAGAAAGGGTGCTGTTCTAAAGGGCAGGCTGTGACGTGCATTTGGGGAAAGAGAAGGAGGGGCTGGTGGGGCTTCATGGAATGTTAATATTTGGCTTTTTTATCTTATTTTAGTTTTTGCATTTACTTGCAGGCCATTGTGTGTATGCATGTGTGTGGAGGTCAGAGACAACACGTGGGAGTCTGTTCTCCCTTCCACCCCATGGGTCCTCGGGATCAAACTTCTTAGGTGTGGCACCATTGCCTGTAATACTGGGCGGTATCCTGAGCATAGGAGACCTCAAAGCCGGCCTCCACACTGGCACACTTCCTCCAGCAAGGCCACACCCACTCCAACAAAGCCACACCTCCTAATAGTGCCACCCCCTATGAGATTACGGGGGCCAATTGCATTCAAACCACCACATCAGGCTATGTGGCAGGTGTCTTCACCAACAGAATCAGCTCCAATGCTTAACTCCCTAAGCCTGAGTTTTCTTCTCCCTTCCCCTTTTCACTTATTTTGAGACAGGATCCCACAAGGCGTCAGGCTAGCCTTGAATTCAAGGTGATCCTCTTGCATCTGCCTCCTGAGCAATAGGACTTCAGGCATGCATCATGGCACTCTGCAGACCTAACTTTCCCTCTGCACCATGAATGGTACTTGCTGTGATGTGAGGGTTTAGTGAGTTGTCATCCGTGGATCACGGCACTCAGTGGGCGCTCTAAACACAGAAGCAGCATGGCTGATCACAGTGCAGGTCTAGAGTCCCTCTGGGCTCAAATCCTGGCCCCTAGTCACCTAACTGCTTGGCCTTGGGTGCCACTAGCTGTGAGCATCTGTCTAGCACTTACCATGGCCATCAGATGAGGCCCACAGTGAAGCCATGGGCAAGAGTGTCAGTCAGGGGATCTGCTACGGCCAAAGGCTATTTGACACCACATTCTGCCTTGCCCATGCCAGACCAGGGCCGCGTCCTAAAGGTTGCCTCTTCCAGCCAACCACATACAGCCCTCTTTTTTTTTCCATATTTATTATTTAACTTTTTACGCATGTCACTTTCAGTACCCTCTCCCTCCCCTTCTCCCCCAGCCCCCAATCCTCCCAACCCCTCACCTCCACTCCATCCCCCCTCTGCTCCCCAGGGAGGGCAAGGGCCTCCATGAGGGATTTTCAGAGTCTGTCACATCATCCCTGGAATGGCCCAGGTTCTTCCCCATGTGTCCAGGCTGAGAGAGCATCCCTCCACGTGGGTTCCCAGAGTCCCTCTGTATACCAGGAATAAATACTGCTCTACTCTCTAAGGTCCCACAGATTGACAAGGCCTCCTCTCTGTCACCCAGGTTCAGTGGGAGGGTGTCTGGATCAGTCCCATGCTGGCCCCTCAGTCATCAGTCTGGGGTCCATGTGTTCCCCCTTGTTTAGGTCAGCTGCCCCTGTGGCTTTCGCCAGTCATGTCAGGGTGGCTGAGTGGTCTAAGGTGCCAGACTCAAGCTTAGCTTTCTCCACATACAGCCCTTTCTATTTAAAATTCCCTGGGGTGGTTCTAAACATTGCCCCTGAGAACCGGCGTCAGACAGATGATGACTTTTTAATGTTTCACATTTAATTATTGTGTGCGGTGGCAGCAAGCATGCACTGTAGGTCACAGGAGAGCTTGCAGGACTCGGCTCTCTCCTCCCACCATGTGGGTCTCAAGACGCCGAACCCCCCTTCTGCTCCGCTGGGGGTGCAGGTGTGCATCCCCACCCTGGCTCTTGGTCCATTTGTCTTGCTCTGTTTTCCACTTCTTTCCCTGCCAACATCAACCTTGGATTCTCAGATAGTGCCCTTGGTTCTGGATTGCTGGCTTCATGTGGGGGCACTGAGGCTTCCCTCGACAAGCTTGATGATTCCCAGCTGACTCTTCTGTTTTGTTTTTCAAGACAACCTTTCTCTGTGTAGCTCTCTCTGGCTATCCTGGAACTCGCTCTGTAGACCAGGCTGACCTCGAACTCACAGAGATCCGCCTGTCTCTGCCTCCCGAGTGCTGGGATTAAAGGCGTGCGCCACCAACGCCTGCTCTTCCCTGCCTTTCTAGCTTACGGATGCATCTATGGGGACACTGTCATTCATTCCTACCTTTCTATGAACAAGTCAGGGGACATAGACTCCTTTTAGACGTACACTTCTGAAAAAGGCTTTATTCCACCTTCATTGAGACCACCTGATTCCACGTCCTCGAATACGCATCCTCTTCTGAAGCTTTGCCTGCATCTCCGTGGCATCTTGGAACTCATGATCCTCCCGTCTCACGCACCATATCTGCTTGACAAAGTGCCAGGAAATCTTTTCTTTTGACTTTTCACAACCATTTAAAAATGTACCCTGCCTTTGAGAACCTCCACCCTGGGGTGGGATTGACATGGTCCTTCCTATTCTACCAGCTAAGTGAAGTAAAACCTGGCTGTTGCATATAAAGTGTTTCTAAGATGATTCAGAAGTGGTGAGAAGATGGCAGACTAGAGACCTTGGCACCCAGTGTACATGGTGATGGGTTCTCTGGGATTTCTTTGTGGTGTGTATATTTCCAGACTCAGAGCCAAAGAGACTGGTAACCTAGGAATTCCAGCAGACATAGACAAACCCGCCCCCACTAAACCTATGTCCTCCAGGCAAAGGACCAGAATGCAGCCTGGCAAGACAGAGAGCCTTCAAAGGACAACTGCTCTGATTGAAGTGAGTCCTACACACACACACACACACACACACACACACACACACACACACACACACACACACGCACCACCTAAAGCAGAGCAGATAGCTCAGACTTCCAGGTAAGCCATCTCAGTACCCCTCCCTGATGGTATCACAGAAGACAGAGCAGGTAGCATGCTTCATCCTCCAGGAGTAAAGCAGTCACTCACTCCTGTGCCCAGCCTGGACATCAGCGGAGACCCCCTTAGACATTCGTGCTTGTCCAGCAGGACTACGGCTCTCCCTTTCTCTACCCACTGGGTTAAGTCAAAAGAAGTCAAGGACAGAGTCAGCACTTTCCTAGGGCCATTGGCCCCACCCGGGGCTATATCAGTGGGAAGCATTACTCAGCACCAGCAGTAAAAGGAGCTGCTGTCACTTTAAGAAGCTGGATTTGTATTTTCACCTTCTTCCCCTGCCACAACAGTGTCAAAGAAGACAGGAAGGAAAACTCGGTCACAGGGCTGGAGAGGTGGCTCAGGTGTTAAGGGCTCTGGCTGCTCTTGCAGAGGACCTGGGCTCAGTTCCTGGCACTCACACATGGCAGCTCACAGCTGTTCCTAACTCCAGTTCCAGGGGTCTGACACCCTCTTCTGGCCTCTGCAGGTGTTAGGCATACAAGTGATGTACGGACATACATACAGACCAGTCACCCATACGATAAGATAAGCAAGCAAACTAATAAAGATTTCAATTAAAATCCAGTCACATAACTTAAAAAAGAAGAACATATCCAGGTTTCCAGTGAAACTCATCAGACCCAGAACCCAGAAAATTTCAAACAGAATAAAAAAGATAATCAAGAAGCCCTGCCAAGAGCATGATGTCACACTACCTGACAAACATTTTTCAGCAGACATGAGAGAATGCGTAAGTGTGAATTGCAGACACCCTTAGAGCAAATGAGAAATAGGAACTCTCATTAGAGGCGTAGAGAGCTGCAGGGGAAACTTACAAAGATTTCAAATATCTTTAGACAGACATTTTAAAATAGAAAAAAATACAACAATCAAAATCTCAGCAGATAAACTCAACCACAGAATGAGGGAAGACAGACAGTGGAGACCAGAGTGTAGAATAATAGGAGCTATATAAGAGAGGCAGAGAGAGAACAGGCTGACTGGAAATCTTCAATTCACAAGGAGCTGGAGAGGTGGCTCAGCAGTTGAGAGCACTGGGTGCTCTTATGGAGGACCTGGGTTCAGTTCCCAGCCCGCATTGTGGCTCACAACTGCCTGTAACTCCAGTTCCAGGGGTTCCAATGCCTTCCTCTCACCTCCTCAGGCATCAGGCATGCTTGTGGTGTACACACATACGTGCAGGGAAAACAGTCACACATAAAATAAAATAAGGAAGCCATTAAAAGTTGTATATAGGGCCAGGCCAGGTGGCACATGCTTTTAACCCCAGCACTCAGGAAGCAGAGGTAAGTGAATCTCTGTGAGTTTGAGACCAGCATGGTCTACATAACGAGTTTCAGGCCAGCCAAAGCTGCATAGTAAAACCCTGTGTATGTATATGTACATACATATACGGGGTCTTATATATATCATGTATGATATGAAATTGAAAATTGATATGATATGAAAATTGGAGGACCATGTGGGGGGAAGGAGGAAACAGGATGGGGAACAGAAAAAGACAAATGTCACACTTTCTCCCCAGAGAAATCTAGGTTTAACTACATATACAGTGTTCTGGTTAGTTTAATCAACTTGATGCAAGGTAGAGTCATTTGAAAAAAGAGAACCTTAAGTGAGAAAATGCCTCCATCAGACTGGTCAGTAGGTGTGCCAGTGGGGAATTTTCTAGATTAATGATTGGTACAGGAGAACCCGGCTCCTGGGTGGTGTAAAAACAAGCTGAACAGAGAGTGTGGTAGTTTGAATGAGAGTGACCTCCATAGACTCATATACTTGGGCCCCAGTTCGTGGAACTGTTTGGGAAGGATTAGGAGGTATGGCCTTGTTAGAGGAGGTGTGGCACCGGAAGTGGGCTTTGAGATTCCAAAAGCCAACATCATCCCCAGTTAGCTCTCTGTCTCTGTCTCTCTCTCTCCCTCCCTCCCTCCCTTTCTTCCTTTCTTTTGTTATTGCTTTGTTTTGTTTTTGAGACAGGGTTTCTCTGTGTGGCCCAACTGTCCTGGAACTCTCTCTGTAGAAATCAGAGACTGACCTGCCTCTGCCTCTCAAGCACTGTAATTAAAGGTTTGTGCCTCCGCTGCTCTAGCCAATAAGGCATTTTCTTAATTAATGATTGATGGAGGAGAGCCCAGTAAAATGTGGGCGGTGCCATCTCTGGGCAGATGGTCCTGGGTTCTATAAGAAAGCAGGCTGAGCAAACCATGAGGAGCAAGCCAGTAAGCAGCCCCCTCCACGGCCTCTCCATCAGCTCCTGCCTCCAGGTTCCTGCCCTGACTCCCTTTGATGTGAAGTGGAAACCAAATAATTCCTCTCCAACTTGCTTTTGGTCATGGTGTTTCATCACAGCAATAGTAACCCTAACCCTGACACACCCCAAACACAAAATAAATAATGTAAAAGGAGGAAACATTGCCTACAAATAATTTCCTTCCAATGACATATGTCTTTATTTTTCATGTCTTACTTGATAACTGAAACTTCAAGTGTGGGTTAAAAGATAAAACTTTGTGTGTGTGTGTTGCCAGGGTGGAACCCAGGGACTTCCCAACACATGCTAAGGCAGCACTCATCCACTAAGAGCCCTCAGCCTTTTCACTTTTGAGATAAAGTCTTACTAACTGGTCCAGGCTGGCCTTGAACTCTTCTACAGTTAAGGCCAACCTTGAACTTGTGATACCCTTGTCACAGCTTCTCAAACAGGTGGATTACAGTTCCACACCCAGGCACAGCTTATAACATTAATTTTTAAAATTTTCAAGCAGACAAAAATTTGCGATAGCATCATCTCTCTATTTGGATTTATTTTTTTATATTCATCTACTTTTTCAATCCAGTAATTAATTTTCAAGCTTCCTTTCTTAAGACTGGACCTTCCCCCCTCAGAACCGCTTTCATTATGTCTCAAAAACTTCTCATAGGCTAGGTCATCTTTAGTGTTCAGTTTTTGTGTTTTAATGTTTTGTTACAATTTCCTTTTTAGCCCGTAGGTTGCTGATCTAGGAAGGTTAGATTTCCAGAGGGGTGGGGTTCTTCACTCCACTTCTGATGACTTACTTCAAACTTAATAGGAACCCACATCTGGCCAGGAACTCAAGAGGCGGCCCAGGGCACACCCTGCAGCTTCTGGACCCACGCAACAGAATGCATCTCCTCCCGCACGCAGCACAGATAACAGGGCAGGGCAATTTCCACAGGACAGAAGGGTCTGGAACTCCACATTCACACCGACCTTTAGTCTGGGACTTTCCCACTCATAGCACAGCTGGCAGAGTCCGAGCTAATAAGACAACCCAGATACTCGAAAGATGACAAAACAGGTTCCCTAAGGGGGATTTTGTGAGACAGTGTTCCAGAGAGGAAGGGGCCACAGAGAGGTTCCAAAAAGTTAGAGTTAACCGCTGCTTGGGTCAGATTCTAAGCAGTCCAACTACAGGGCATTTTCTGGGAGGCCTTGAAGAGAACAGAGGCTGTGAGGGACGAAGGGTGGGAGCCAGCACTCAGTGCTGAGGAGGAGGAAGCAGAGGTACCATGAGGGTTTGCCTGAGAACCCGGAGACACCAAGCTACAAGCTCAAACTGACACACAGGCATCCTAACAACCAGCACTCCACCCAAAGAGGATTGGAAAAGTCCATTACTCATTTCTTTCTTTCTTTTTCTTCCTTTTAAGGGAGTGGACAGGGGAAATGGGAAAACAGGGTCTCAGTACGTAGCCCTGGCTGGCACAGAACTCACTATGGTAGACCAGGTCAGCCTCGAACCTCATAGAGATCCTCTCCTCTGCCTCTGGAATGCTGAGAGGCGTGTGCTACCCCGCAACTCTGTTTTTCAGTACTTAGGTTTAAACTCAGGGCATGCGTCTGCCGGGCAGCTGTTCGGTTCTTACCTACACCCCCAGCCCCCTTTTCACTTTTTACGTTGAAAGAGGGCCTCACCGTGATGCCCACACTGGTCTTGTAGTCTAGCATGCTTTTAAAGAAAACCTGGCTGGAGCGTTAGTATGCATGTGAGTGTGTGTGCGTACACGGCCCATCACTTGCACGTGGAGGGCAGAGGAAGCGCCTTCCTTCCTTTCACCGTGTGGGTCTTGTCCTGGGGATAGAACTCAGGTCAGCAGGCGCCCTTTCCCATCTCATTGCTCTCCCAACCAGGTAGGTTTTGAACTCGTGATCCTCTTAGTCTCCTAAGTAGTCTGTCTACACCACTGGCCTGGCATGCACAAGGTCCCGAGTGCAAGTCGCATTGCAGTATTTAAAAGGGGTGTGCATGGAGAGATGGCTCAGCAGCTAAGAGTACCTCGGTTCTTTCCCCAGCACCCATGTTACGTAGCTCACAATCACCCGTACCTCTGGGAAGACAGTCACCAACTCGGCCACCAGGGGAATCTGTGCACACGTGCACATACCCCACCACACACACACCACACCACGGAACTGAAAGCAATCAATGCATATGCTCTAAAGGGTAAAGGATGGAAGGTTGTAGAAAGAAAAGGGAAGGGGAGAAGCAAGCAGAAGCTGGAAAGTGCAAATGTCCGTGAGCAGATGGCACAGAGATGCCCTCAACCTGTGGCCCCTAGGCCACACATCCCAGGGCACCTGCAAATGAGGCCCAGCACACTGTGAATGTCAATGTTATTTTGAGATGTCAAAAGGCTGGGCACCCTGCCTAGGTCAGTGTGGAAGTGTGGGAAAGCCTGTGACTGCATGCTCTCGGTTTGTGCAGATGTTGTTAATAGCTCAGAGAGCAGATTCTGAACAGGCAAGGGGCTGGGGTTCAGCTAGCGTTGCAGTTTTGCAGGATTTGATCCTGTGAGAAAAGCGCATCTTGGACTAAGGTAAGTTACAGACCGTGGTTGCTAAGCTAAGGTGGAAATGAAGGAATAAGAAGGAATGGCTCGCTTTTATTTTTAAGACAGCAGCTCTGTGTAGCCCAAACTCTTGACCCTCCTGTCTCAGTCATCTGGGAGCTAGGACTACAGGTGTGCATCACCATGCCTGGTCTGTAGCTTGTTCTAGACGACTCATCGGATGGTCTGTTGCTGGTTAGAGTCTGAAAACCAGACTTGTAGAGAGAGAGATTCGGGGATTGGGATCACAGTGGGACGCTTATGAGATTTTGCAAATACTTGATTATAACAAGGTCTGACACACAGCTGAAAACTGAGAAGCTGTGGTGAGTTGAAAGACCATGCAAGACAATGGGCTAAGAAGTGGTCTTTATCAGGGGCTCAATCTGAGCACCAAGAGTGAACCAGATGAGGCAATTTGTGGGGGGGGGGGCTAAAATAACAAGGGGTATCGATGGAGGAGCAGCAGAGGGCTGCAGTCAAGAGGGCATCCCACAGTAGCAGGGCCCACGAGAGAGGGCGAGAGGTGGCCAGCGCCCCTCTCGGAATTCAGGCCAGGCCCATCAGCGCTCCCCACGCCTGTCTCTCCAGCTGGCGAGCCTGAGAGTTGCCTGCAGATCTGTATTCTCACAGAGGCCAGCAGCCGTAGTACCGCTCAGTGCTTGGGCTTTGAGGACACACATCTGAAGAGGACAAGGGGACTTTGTCCTTGCTTCCTGCTTGGAACCTGGATAACATGGAGGACTTCCAGAGCTGCCTTGGATACCTCCTGACTACTACTTCCCCTGGAAGTCAGGTAGGGAGCTAGCAGGTTTTAGCCATTGCATGAGGACTTCTGTGGGTGCAACCAACCCTGACATTCAGGCTTTGAGATGGCCCCTTGCTCCTGGTTCACCCTTCTACACTGAACACGTCCCCCCAAACAGAGAGAAGCTCCTGGGGGTTCCTTCTCTGCCTACAGAGGCACTGCCGCAGATCAACCTCTTTCCACGGCTCAGTTTGGCAATGTTTGTCTTCCTGATGAGAGGGACCAGATTTTATTCACCCCACATCAGTAGCCAGAGCAATTAATATTTGCCATAGTAAGTGAATGAAAAAAACAAGAATTTCAATATTCCAAGTGGGAAAACCCAGGCTGAACTGTCACATGACTCTCTCTCTCTCTGTTCCTGCCAAGAAGATAGACTCCCCTTCATTTAAAAACACGGCGTTTTCTGTGCCTGGACAGGCTGCTGACTGTCAAAGACTGAGAAGGTTCTCTGGGTGAGCAATCTTAAAATAAAGCTTCCTACCCTGGGGAACAGAGGCCACAAGACTTAACCAGGAGCTCCTGGGGTGGCTGGGCCACCTGGGTGTGTTCCAGAGCCTTCTGTTTACATTCATAAATTCTGTTCTTGGAAGAACTCACTGTTCCACAGGAGCAGGAGTGCCACCTCCAGGGAGCCCAGCGCTGCTGCCACAAGGTAGAAAAGGAAGACAAGGGAAGCACCTGGGAGCCAGCAAAGCCACAGACCTGAGTTGGCTCTGGTGGCGTAGGCCTGTGCTTTTCACTAGGGAGAGACCTGGGCCGCAGTTCCAGGCCTGCACGACAGGGTGTGCTCAAGGCCTGCACTACAGAGTCAGCTAAGGCTAGTCTGAGTAACCTAGTGAGACCCTGTCTCACAAGGCACCAAGAGGGATGAGGGAGGGTATGACCCAGGAGTACTTAGAAGTGCTTGCCTAGCGAATGCAGAGACCCTGGGTTGTGTCTCCAGTACCAAAGCTGCAGAATAGGCTTCGGTCCCCTCTCTGGGGCCTCAGAAGACAGCACTCCAGTCAGGTCAGACTCAGGAGTGGGCTGTGCCTCAGGAACTAGAAATAAAAAATTTTCACCAAAAATAGCATATCTGTGACTTTGTATTTCTTTAATACACCCAACCACAAAGCTCCAAGAACTTTTCTTACTTTGAAAATAAAAACAAGACTGTGTGTAGCGGCATGTGCCTAAAATCCCAGCCCTAGGGAGGCTGAAGCAGGAGGACCCTGAGTTCAAGGTCAGTATGAACTACACAGTGAGACCCTGTCTCAAAAAGGGGTCATGGAAAATTTAGCAGGTCATTTTGGGGGGCAGCTAAGTCTGAGAGCGGCATAATCACGTATTTCAGGTTCCAAGACAGCACTAGCACAGAAACAAAAGTAACCCTGGTCCAGGACACCGCCGGCACCAGAGCTGGGTGGAGCAGGAGCAGAGGGTTAAAGACAGAACGGGGAGTTTCCAGATGTCACTTGCCAAAGTGTCTCATCTGCAGCATCCGCACATCAGAGGAGGAGCAGCTTCCCAGAACAGACAAGGGAAGTCACTACCACTCCAGCCCTTTGGATTCTGCAGACACGGAGAGGGTTGTGTAGTCCTTTAGAAGGGCGAGAATCCCCTCCGACCGCAGCAGGAGAAAGAGGGCACCCTCACAGTGAGCTCCTGAGGTCTCGGACCCCAGTCAGCTAACCCCAGCTCGACTGGACACATCTGGTGGGAATCTGCTCATGCAGTGTGGTCCGGGCTTCATGGCCACGGGATCCGGCAGGAGGGCTGAACACTGCCTTCAGTGAGCCTGAGCAGTCGGGTGGGGATGGATGTGAGGGCAATGAACAGACATCACAGAGCAACAAATTCTACTGTGCGCCTGTAGGGCCATGCAAAGAGGTCAAAGGTCGCCAGGAGGAAGTGACCTGCACACCTCTGCAGACCCTCCCACTGCTCTTGACCATAGCCGGGCCTCTGCTGCCCCGGGATGCGGCCGCTCGACCCGTCCTTCCCCACTCCTCTTTGCCCTCACGTTGCCCTTCACTAGGGACCCCAGTCCCTTGTCCCAGCCTACTTGGACCCCCTTCTCCGCTCTGATACCATCCCTGCCACCCGTGTGTCCCGGTGAGTGACACTGTTTTGTGCTAATGGAAAGCCATCCCGCCCTTCCCCTTGTCTGCCAATTGGCTGCGGTCCCGGCCCTGCTGAAGCTGCATCTGAAGGTCACAGGTGCTGGTGCCGCGGATGGATTGCCTGGGGCAAGCCTGCCCTTACTCATCTCACACCTGCACATCCCCACGCATGCTTCCTGCTTCCTCCCGCCACCTTCATGCTATGCTGTAAAACATTTCCCAAGCAACCGTGATGAAGACACATTCGTCCCTGGAAAGTCCTGTTCTGGAAAACTGTTATTTATGCCACCACTTAAAACAAGTACACTGTACCAACCTAAAGTCACCAATGATATTGGCGGGGAAAACAAACAAACAAACAAAAAAGAATATGCATTATGCATAGCTTCCCATGCTACATGTTTATATTACATTTAAATTCAGATTTTTAAATTACACGAATCTGTGAGGTGCAGAGCAACAAGCAGTCTGCAAGGACAATTCTACATTTTCTGTTTAAGAAGAGCTTACATATTCATTCTCTCTCTCTCTCTCTCTCTCTCTCTCTCTCTCTCTCTCTCTCTCTCTCTGAGACAGGGTTTCTCTGTGTAGCTCTGTAGACCAGGCTGGCCTCAAACTCAGAGATCCACCTGCCTCTGCCTCCCGAGTCCTCCCCAGCGCTGGGATTAAAAGTGTGTGCCACCACTGCCTGGCTTGAGCTTACATATTCTTTATTGTGCAGTCATCATAGCCACCCTGTGATGAGTACATTATTATGGTCCTCATCGGGATGACGCATAAAAATAAGGATAAGAGCTTCAGCGACCTCCCTCAGATTACACAGCCAGGCTACAGTTAGGATTTGTGCTTGAGGGCTTCCAAGTCCATTCTTTCCATTTTATCGTTAAAACCATAGCGTGACCAGCATGGTGCATATGCCTGTCATCCCGGAGGCCAGCCAGGGCTACACAGTGAGACACTGCCTTTTTGTTTGGCAAGTAAAGCTTATTGGAACATAGCTACACATTTTCGTTATTTGTTGTCTGTGATACTTTCACTCCAGCCTGTATTCTATACTACCCACAGAAACAGATGGCACTGAGAGCATAAAATTAAAATATTCACTGTTGACTTGTACAGAAAGATTGCCAACACTTACTCTGTATTAATTTTTTTCTTATTGATTTTTTAAAAACTAAAACATAAGCTGGGTGGTGGTATTGAATGCCTTTAATCCCGCATTTGGGAGGTAGAGGCAAGTGGATCTCTGTGAGTTCAAAGCCAGCCTGGTCTACAGAGCTAGTTTTAGGACAGCCAAGGCTACACAAAGAAACCCTGTCTCGAAAAACCAAATTAAAAATATTAAAACATATGTATGTATGTGTGTATTCCTAAATACAACTTCCTCAGTCTGTCCATATAATGTTTATATATATTTCTTTTAAACTGTATATGTATATTATATACATATGTATATCATATCTGCATTGTATGTAATTCTATGTAAGTAGACAATAATATGATTCCTTATAACTTTTCAGACAAGTTTTGTTTTGTTTTGTTTTTTGTTTTTCGAGACAGGGTTTCTCTGTGGCTTTGGAGACTGTCCTGGAACTCACTCTGTAGACCAGGCTGGTATCCAACTCACAGAGATCTTCCTGCCTCTGCCTCCCGAGTGCTGGGATTAAAGGCTCAGTGGGTGCACCGCTACCACCCAGCTCAAACAAGATTTATTAACTCTCATTTTTTATGTGTGTGGGTGTTTTGCCTGCATGTTGTCATTCACTGTGTGCATGCAGTGCCCAAGAGACCAGAAGGGGCCTCAGATCCCCTGTGACTAGAGTTTCAGTTGTGAGCTGCTGCGTGGGTGCTGGGAATCCAACTGTGGACCTCTGTAAGGGCATCCAGGGCTTTTAACTGCTGAGCCTTCTCTCCAGCTCCTAACGATGGTTCTTAATTCTGGCTGCTGACAAGATTCAGATGGAAAAAAATCACTATTTCTCTCCTTTTTAATAGCCAATGAAATGCCTAGACCATCCCAGAAAAACAAAATCAGAACTAGGAGTGCGACTAAAGCATTAATTCTTTTAAAACTTCACCCGAGCACGATAAATTCATCTGTAATCCCAGCATCCCCGAGGCAGAGGTTCAAGGTCAGCCTAAGCTACATAGGGAGGCCCTAAAAGCGAACCCAATATCCCTAGACGACTTTACTGTCCGACCGAGGTCAGATGTGTCAGTTATACAGCCGGCCCAAGGTCAGAAGCCACACTGCTTGGGTGACCGCCCAGGTCAGAAGCCAGCGCTCAGCAGTGCACCCAGGTCAGAAGCCACTGCTCAGCAGGACCGAGAAGCACCGATTCTGGAAAATGTGTTTGAGAGTAAGAGGAAAACCCTCAAGCCTCCTTTCCTCCAACACACTCCAGAATACAAGACAAAGCAAAACCCTGCTGCCCCTTTTCACCCACAAAATGACACCGCTACTGTTGATAGCTATGATTAGGCATCCCCCACGTCAGAAGACATGCTCTGCGTAGTTGGCTTTCTGTTCGTGGGATAAACACCATGACCAAAAGCAACTCGGGAGGACAGGGTTTATTTGGCTGGAAGTAGGGCAGGAACCTGGAGACAGAAACTGAGTCCAGGGAGGGCTGCTGTTTTTTGGCTTGCTCCCCGTGCTTGCTCAGCTGGGTGCCCCCCCATGTCGATCTTAATTTTTTTTAAAATGCCCCACATGCTTGCCTAAAGCCAATCTGATAGAGACATTTCCCTAGCTGAGGGTCCTCTTTCCTGGTGACTCTTGCTTGTGTCAAGTTGACAAAAATAAAATAAAACAAATACCCAGGACATGCCCTAAACAACATTTGTTTCCCTAATACTCCTTAATAGTTTGAGTACTTAAATTTTTTTCATTGTTTATAGATTTGGCAGAAGGCTTGGTACAAAAAGCTAGAATTGCCTTGTGCCCCATGGGAATTCATTTATATCTCATTTTAAATAATGAAAATAAACTACTAAGGTTTTTTACATTACAGACATTAAGTGTTTAACTGAAGAACTGTTAAAAGATGCAGATAAACAGAATAGAAATCTCCTCCCACCAAAATCTGAGCCCAGCACATCCACTGATGGGTGAACTCACAGTCTGCTCCACGTGTCAGGGAAGCTCAGTTAGCAACGTGCTGCTGCCAGCCACCACCAGAAGCCATCCATCAGCGCTGATGCTGTGCCAGACAGGTCAGAGGTCACAGCAACCCACTGCGTGCACTATGCTCTCTGTTCATTAAGCCAGCAATAATTCACAGCTGGACAGCAGTGCTTGAGCAAGGTAGATCACACTTGAGCCGAGTGCAAGCCACTCCCTCTCCTGCTTAAGCTGTGTACACTGTGTGGCTCTGAGGTCCCACACCCAGGTACAAGCCCTAAGCACACACAGGTTCCCAGACCACCTGTCCCCAAGCTTCACAACACCACCATTTTGCTGTAACTTCTCCTCTCCAACGACACTCACTGGAGGGATCTTAAAGTGAACCTCAGATATTGCGCTAACCCTTACATACTTCAGTAGTGCCTTGGAAAAGACATCTCTCCTGTTGACACATGTCATTGTCAAACTGAGAAAGTGGACAATAATTTCTTACCGATAGGTAAATTTCAGTAGCTGTCTCAAAAATAACTTAAGCTTGTTTTGTCCAAGCAAGCACACACACACAAAAAAAAAAAGCAGAGTCAAAGCATGGACCCCAAATGTGACTGAACACATGGCCAAGATAGCATCTATGATAGTGACATCGACCACTAGAAACCTGTGAGGGCAACAATAGCTTTTCCCCATGATAATGCTACCACTGAGGTCGCCCGCTTCAGCTAGAACATAGAGAATCAGACAGCCCAGCAGAAACCAGTTCTAGCCTAGCAAACAGCAGGACTCCCATTCTGTGCCCACCGTCTCAGCTCAGCTATACCCCTCTCCACCCACCACTAGTAATCACACCGTGTGACGCCAGCCTCACACTCCGCGAAGATCTGTCCCTGGAAGCTATTTCATCCACAGATTCTCCTTAACCTTGCTGTGAAAGCTGTAGTTTTCTTCTCTATAAACTCTGCCAATCTGAACAATGAATTGACCACGGTCTGCAAATGGACCCATTACATGAACTCTGACTGGCGGTTCACCGGTGTAACTAATTGAAACCAAAATACTTTCAAGGAGTCCCACGTGGAAGGTGATGTCCCAGGTTCTCTAAATTTCCAAAGGAGGCTTGGGAGAATACTCAATGGGTAAAAGTGCTTGCCGCCAAGCCTGACAACCTGAGTTCAGAGTTCAATCCCCAGGACCCACATGGTAGAAGGCGAAAACTGACTCCTGAAAGTTATACACACACACACACACACACACACACACACAGAGGGGGGCACAGGAAGGGGAGAGGATGCTAGAGGGAAATCGAGAAATCGAGAGGGAGAAATTTAAAATTAAAATTTCAATGTTAATTTTCTAAAGGATATATTTAGGGTATCTTAGAGCATCTGAGAAAACAGCGCCATCATTTCTCTCAATGGGAATAGTTAAAATGTTCTGCATGAGTCCCTGTGGTTGTTTCCATTTTGCTCTTCTCTTGAGTGCCAAATATAACCTTCTCTGAGTAGTGGATATCTTTGCTTTGCTCCTGACTCTTTGGCAGTTAAGTGTAGTCATCTTGGGCAGGGAGATGGCTCAGTGGTTGGAGTGCTTGGTGGGTGGCCCACCTGTAACTCCTATGTTCCCTCAGAGCAGGGAGACAGGATCCAGGATCTGGGGGAGCAAGATGGGCAGCTATCGGAGCATTCAGAGAGCCAGGACAGAGTGGGAACGGTTAGCTAGGGAGGGAAAGCTTGACACAAGAAGTTGTAACCCTAGATAACACACTGTATATATTTAATTAATATTGTGTATTTTTCCAGATCTGAGAACTTAAGACTATTACACTAGGCTAACGGTTGAATTCATTGAATCTCCCCATATTTTTCTTAGGCCTCTTGAAAAGAAGAGAAATGATCTGATGGGGTATGAGGAAAACAGGAAGGCTCTAATTAGGGAGGGGGAGAAAGATAAATACAGAGGAAGGGGGTGAGGAAGAGAAATAAAATTGATTGAACATACAATAAAGGATCCTAACGCTGTTGTACCTTGGAAGGATTCCTACCCAGCTTCCCTGGAAAGTAGCTTTAAAATTTTGTTTTGTTTTTCAAGACAGGATTGTGTGTGTGTGTGTGTGTGTGTGTGTGTGTGTGTGTGTGTGTGTATACCCATGGTTGTCCTGGCACTCACTCTGTAGACCAGGCTGGCCTTGAACTCACAGAGATCCACCTGCCTCTGCCTCCCGAGTGCTGGGATTAAAGGCGTGCGCCACCACCATCTTGCAAGAAGTAGCTTTTTTACCTGAGGCAGAAGGAAACATGTTTTACAACAGTAATATTATTAATATTAATACACAGTCAAGAGTAAGCTTGGGTAAGGAAGAAATCTCGTTATCTGCTGCTGGTCATATAAATGGTACAGGCATGCACTTGTACACACATGTACACACACATATGTGAGCACACATGTACATGGATGCACACCATTTAGGGAAGGAGAATTTGCAAAGTTAAGCATGGAATCGCCGCGTGATCCAGAAAGTCAGAGTTAAAAGCACTCACTGCTCAAGAGGCACCAACTCCCAGCACCCACAAGACAGTTCATGCAACCCATACCTCCAGTTTCAGGAGATATTATTCCCTCTTCTGACCTCAAGGGCACCAGGCATGCATGTGCTACAAATACATACATGCAGGCAAAACACTCACACACAGAACATCTTAAATGTTTAAAGTTACACAGTAATGTTCACATTATTCATAATAACCAAACACGGGAAATGACCTACATGCTCCTCTGAAAGGCATACCAAGTGAAATCTATCCATACAATGTAATACTGTTCATCCATAAGCAGGAATGAGGGGTGGGTTTCACCACTCCACAGATGACCCCTAAAACACACAAAAAGTGGAAGAACACAGTTCTGCAAATTGTCTGATACATTTCTGTGAAGATTCCAGAGTAACCCAAACTCTTAAACACACTTGAAAGGTGATTCCTGTGTGCACAGAGAGTAGACTGGAGGCCTTGCTAGGGGCGTGGAGGAAGAGAGAAGGGACTGTTGATGGTCCAAGGCTTATTTTTGAATTAATAAAATGTTTTGGTGAAGCTTATGAATATATTACTTCTTGTGAATACATTTTTAAAAACCACCAAACTGTACATTAAATATTTTATTTCTAATCATGTGTATGCCTGTATATATATGTATGCATATGTGCACGTGGTGGTTTGAATGAGAGGCCCCATAAGTCTCAGGCATTTAAATACTTGGTCCCCCGTTGGGGTTGTTTGGGAAGGATTAGGAGGTGTGGCCTTGTTGGAGGAGGTGTGTCACTGGCTTTGAGGTTTCAAAAGCCTCCCGACACCATTAGAGCTCTCTCTGCCTCCAGCTGCTGCTTCATCACCATGTCTGCCTGCTGCATGCTCCCCACCATGGTGACGATGGGTATCTAGCTCTTTGGTACAGTAAGTCCCAAATAAACCCTTTCTTCTACAAATTGTCATGGCCATGGTGTTTTATCCAGCAAGACAATGAATGAGGATGCAGTACCCTCAGAGGCCAGAGGATGGCATCAGCTCCCCCTACAGCTGGAGTTGTAGCTGATTCACCTGGGAGCTGAGACCCAAATTAAGAGTCTTTTGCAAAAGCAGTGCATGCGCTTAACCACTGAGCCACCTCGCCAGCCTCCAAACTGCACATTTCTAAAGGTGAATTTTATGGCATACAAATACACCATAACTTAAAAAAGAGTTAATAGATGGTGCCAGGGAGTGGTGGTGCACAGCTTTAATCCAGTACTAAGGAGGCAGAGGCAGGCAAGGTCCGCCTGGTCTCCTGAGTGAGGGTGAGGGCTCTGTAGAGAGACTCTGTCTCAAAACAAACAAAATATGTTAGCAGTTGAAAAGTGTTCTAAAAAGAGAAAGAAAGAGAGTTGGGATAACCACATTATTGCTGTAAGTTATAGACCATCCTGCAGCTCTGATCCAAAGTCCTCTATTTGGGAGACCTCGGTGGGGGAAGTGCTCGCCATTAAAGCCTGCTGACATGAGTTCAATCCCAGACCGACAGTGGAAGGAGAAAACCAGCTCCTGAAAGTTGTCTTCTGTCTTCCACACGCAAGCCATAGCACTCACACACACAGCACACATACAAACACATACATATGAACACGCTTTAAAAACCCTCAACATTCTTGTGTCTTCATTAGGAGTAAGTATCCTAGAGAGACAGGTGGCAGAGGAAGCAGTTCCACACCTGGACATTCTGAGCTACTGAAGGAACAGAGCCCAAGGGCTCTTCTGCCTGTTTCACAGACAAGGACTGAGTTGTGTCAGCCTTCTTAGGAAGGACAGGAAAAGCAACTTCTGTCAGGTGCTAAGGTCACCAACTTGCCTCTTTGATTATGATTTAATGGTTCAAAGTGAATTATTTAATTCTCAGTGTCCAATACTATTTTCTTCTCTTTTAAAAATATTATTTTATGTGTATGTTTTATCTGCATGTATTTCTGTGCACCGTGTGCAGGCCTCATGACAGCAAAGGCCAGAATAGGGTGTTGGATTCCCTGGAACTGGAGTTGCAGATGGTAGCGAGCCAGCATGTGCGTTTTGGAGAATTAAACCCCAGTCTTCTGGAAGAGTAGTCAGTGCTCTTACCACTGAGCCACCTCTCCACGAAACTTCCCCCCACACCCTATTTTCTTCCCTTTGTCAAATAAAACACAGGGGGTTCCCTTGTTATCATGGTAAGTTGTCTCCATGTCTAATCAATTGTGTGGTTCGGTACAAGGTAAAGAACGTAGGACTTAGGGACAATCGGACGTAGGCTCAACTAGCTGACTACTCTAATGGTGTTTGTCTTTGGCTGAGAGACTTGAACTCTTGGGACTATGGATGCCTCATCTCCAAGTCTAGGACTTTACCCACTTCCCACCCGAGTTACAACAGTAGCAATAAAATCACACCAAGGAAACATTTAGCCTGTTTCCTGCAACAGGACTGACAGCAAAACCAGAGCAATCTGTGGAAGACGGAGGAGCAAGCAGGACTAAAGTCTGGGTGTAACTGGCTGACGAGAGGGCATGCAGGCCAGGAAGTTCTTAACAATGTCTGACAGGCAACATGGGCTTGCAACGGTTTGATGTGGTTTATCTCCTGGACCTTCATGGGCCTGGGAGGTAGCAGAGGCTCTAAGAGGTAGGGCCCAGTGGGGGGTGCTAAGCAATTTACCTTGAAATAAATTCTCTCGATGGGGTCAATGTAATCAGGTGGTCCTTGAAAAAATGGAGGGGGGGGCAGAAAAGAGGATTTTTAAAAATGGAAGGCTAAGTGAGTTTAAAGCAACATGGAATGATGAGCTGCCAGTTAGAGAAGAGGGCCCACCAGTCAAGGAAGGAGGGGCCCTGAAGAAGCTGGAAAAGGCAAGGAATGTGATCCTTCCATTCTGGCCCCTTTGTGTCAGCCCTGATGGCAGCCTGGCTTTCGCCCAGTGGGATGCACATCAGAAGTCTAACCTGAAGAACCACAAAATAAGATGTGTTATTTAAGCCACTGTGTTACAAGCAACAAAGAAAAGTAACATAGGTGTGGGGGGGGAGGGATAGGCTACTAGCAACAAAGAAAAGTAACACAGATCTTGTGAACAACTTATAAGTTAAAAAAATTATGTTACTTTTTTGTTTTGTTTTTGTTTTTGAGACAGGGTTTCTGTGCATAACCCTGGCTGTCCTTGAACTCACACTGTAGACCAGGCTGGCCTCAAACTCAGAGATCTACCTGCCCTGCCTCCCTAGTGCTGGGATTAAAGGCACCCAGCTGATTTTTTTTTTTTTTTTTTTGGTTTTTCGAGACAAGGTTTCTCTGTATTGTTTCGGAGGCTATTGGTCCAGCCCGGCCTCGAACTCACAAAGATCCGCCTGCCTCTGCCTCCCGAGTGCTGGGATTAAACGCATGCGCCACCACCGCCCGGCTATTTATTTTTATTTTATGTGAAAGGGAGTTTATGTGTCCCTCAGGCATGCAATGCCTGCAGAGGTCAGAAGAGGTCATTAAATTTGATAAAACTGGAGTTACAGATGCCTGTGAGCTGCCATGTAAATACGGGGAACCAAACCTGGGTCCTCTGCAAGAGCAGCCAGTACCGTTAACTGTTGAGTTACCTCTTCAGTGCCCCAAACCGTGAACAACTCTTAATCTCCACATACTTCTACACAATGGTTGGCCTGAGGACAAGGCCTGGGAAGCCCGACCTGCAGCTCCAAGCAGAGACCTTGAGTATGATATATATATGATGGGAATTACCACATCTAAACTTTCCATTTGAAAATCCTTTTTTGTCTAAGAAAATCGTACAAAACTGTACGTGGTTCCAGTTACATAGGTGTCTTTGCTAGATTTCTACTGCTGTGGTTAAACCCCACGGCCATAAACAACTTGGGGAGGAAAGGATTTGTTTCACTCACAGTTCCAGGTAACTGCCCATCACTGAGGGAAGACAGACAGGAATTCAAGCAGAACAGGAACCCGGGGGCAGGGGCTGACACAGAGGCCATGGAGGGTGCTGCTGACTTACTCAGCCTGCTTTCTTGTAGCACCCAGGACACCAGCTCAGGGATGACAACACCCACAATGGGCTGGACCCTCCCATATCAATTATCAATCAAGAAACTGACCCACATAGGCTTGCAACACAGACTGATTTGGTGAGGAAATTTTTTGTTTGTTTGTTTTTCAAGGCAGGGCTTCTCTGTGTATCCTGGCTGACCTGGAACTCTTTCTGTAGACCGGGCTGGCCTCCAATTCAGAGATCTGCTTGCCTCGGCCTCCTGAGTGCTGGGATTGAAGGTGTGTGCCACCTCCACATGGCTTGGTGAGGGCACTTTTTTTTTTGTTTTTGTTTTTTGAGACAGGGTTTCTCTGTGGCTTTGGAGGCTGTCCTGGAACTCACTCTGTAGACCAGGCTGGCCTCGAACTCACAGAGATCCTCCTGCCTCTGCCTCCCGAGTGCTGGGATTAAAGGCGTGCGCCACCAACGCCCGGCTGAGGGCACTTTTTAAATTGAGGTTTCCTCTTCCTAAACGACTCCTTGCTTGTGTCAAACTGACATAAAACTAACCAGCACAAATAGGTATGTTAAATGAGACTATAAATCAAAAAAGTAGCTGTAAGCATTTCAACAGCTAGGATGGAATGGACAGGGATGGATTATGGCACTCTGGAGCCAAAGAATACTGAGTGTTACAGCTTGGATAGAAAGGTATTCAGGCACTCGGGAGCCAAGGAATAGGGCGGGTCACAGTAAGCATAGCAGCTTACGGTCCTGATTGAGGGAGAGGCTTCCCCAGTGTATCAGCTCTGCCCCAGCAGGAGAGGGTTTCTCTGGCAAAGTTGTTACAGTTAGCCTCCAGTACCCTGGAGAGTGGAGAGTGTAACAACTTTAGTTCACCAGGGAAGGTTTCCCCAGCAAAAAGCGTTACAGCCCTGCTCCATTCTGCTCTGGGTTGTCTGCTCCAGGCAAAGAAGGTCTCACCAAACCTCATTCAAGAGATTTATTGGGAGGGAAGAATCCAGGAGAGTGGCTGCCCTCTGCCAGGAGTGCAGAGAACAGCTGGGCAGCGGGAACAGCCACAAGCAGAACAGACACAGGGTTTATATAGGGCTTGGGGGCGGGGTGGTTTCCAGGTGGGGATGGTCAGATTTCAATCCCTGAGTTTAGGATGGCTAGATCTCCTGCTCAGGGATTGGTTAGTTTTCTGCACAGGTTTAGGGTCAGATTTGGCTCTGGTTTCAGGGCAAGTATGTTTCTTTCTCTGATGCTTTTTAGCCGTTTGGCTCTAGTTTTAGGGCCAGGATGTATTTCTTTCACTGGCTCTGATTCCAGAGACAAAGTGTGTTTCTTTGACTCTGCTCAAGGTGTGTTTTTTTGGCTGGACCCTTTACAGGAGCCCGGTGGTGGTGGCGTGCATCTTTAATCCCAGCACTCAGGAGGCAGAGGCAGAGTTGCAGGCCATCCTGGTCTACAGAGTGAGTTCAGGACAGCTATGCTAGCTACACAGAGAAACCCTGTCTTGAGAAAATGAAATGAAACAGATTAGAACAAAGTCAAGGACTCATAAAGAAGCTTATTTTAAAATCAACTCTTTGGTACATATATAGTTTTATTTTTTATATTTCCTAAAGATTTCTTCTTCTTATTGTGTGTGGTGCACCTGAGATGCAGATGCGTTCGTTCTTCCTACAGCAAGCACGTGGGAGTCAGAGGACAGGATCAGGGAGCCAGTCTTCCTGTTCCCCAGTGGGCTCTGGGGACCAAACTCCAGTTGCTGGATTTGCATGGCAGGCACTTTCACCCACTGAACCGTTTATTGAGGCTGAAATCCAGGCCTCTGAGGTGACTCAGCAGGTAGGAGCATTTACTGCTGAGTTTCACAACCTGAGTTCAATGCCCAGGTCTCACACTGTCAAAGGAAACTCAGTCCCACAGCTGTCCTCCATCCTCTGTGGGCATGCCACAGCACATGCGCACCCACACACATACACAAAAAATTAACAAATATTTTTTGAAAACTGATCAAAAGTAAATTTACATGGTAATGAGATGGATTTGCTCGGTTTTGCATAAATAATTCAATCTGGAATGAATATTTGATACCAAAGGACTTCAGCATCTTCAATGCTTTTCAGAGTTGATCAATATTTTGATTTTATAATCATCAATGCTGAAAATGACACGTCGAAGAAACACATACCCAAATGGCAGGAGTAATTTAGGAACATTCAGAAAGTGCTGGAAACCTGTCATACTTAAAAATGAAACTCAAGGGTCCAGTGTGGTGGCACAGGCCTTTAATCCTAGCACTCGGGAGGCAGAGGCAGGTGGATCTCTGTGAGTGTGAGTTCGAGGCCAGCCTGATCTACAGAGTTCCAGGACAGGCTCCAAAGCTACACAGAGAAGCCCTGCCTCAGAGACAGACAGACAGACAGACAGAGATCAGCAACCCCACAATCATTTTGTTTCTCAGCTATAGGAGCTTAAACCTAGGACATCCCACATACTGGCCATGTGCTCTACCACTGAACTACATCCTGTGGTTAAAAAAACATTTTAAAAAAACCAAACATTCTAACATGATATGATCCAAAGATGCACTAACTGAATGCTTACATGCCGAGGAATGGCAATAGGAAGATGGTGCATTTTGCTTTCCATAACTAGACTGTTGTGTTTCTCTATGAGTAGAAAACTACGCATGTACAGTAAAAACAGACAATTCGGAACATATGATAATGCAAGTGCAAGCTGTGGTGTTCAGACCATGTTCCCTGGCATTGCATTGCCTAGTAAGACGGTACTCACAGTGTAATGTGTGTATGGTGTGTGTTCAGAGCCAAGGTTCAGCAGGGCGGTGGGGGTGCACACCTTTAATCCCAGGGCTCAGGAGGCAGAGGCAGGTGAATCTCTGAGTTTGAGGCCACCCAGTCTACAGAACAAGTTCCAGGACAGGTAGGGATATACAGACAAACCCTGCCTTGAAAAACCAAAAAGAAGGAAAAGGAGGAGGTGGGGAGGAGAGAGAGAGAGAGAGAGAGAGAGAGAGAGAGAGAGAGAGAGAGAGAGAGAGAGAGAGAGAGAGAAAGGTAGGTTCAGTTATATGGTAAAGCAACACAGTGATGGTGTTTGATTTTTAATTAATTAGTGACTTGCTATTTAGAAACTTCTGATTGTTGCCCCTTTTTCATAACCTCCATATGAATTATGCCATGGGTGTCTATGGAAGTCAGAGGCAGCTTCTGGGACAGAACCCCTGCTGCCCCCCTTGTTGGGGCAGGGTCATTTTATTTGGTTGAGGGAGAACCCATGCCCTGCCACCAAGCTACACCCACAGCTAGATCAAATGGGTGGCAAATCAAGGCTTCTGGTCACCAGCTGAACAACTCAGGCCTGGCACTCCACACCTCCTTCTGCTCCTAGAGACGAGAAAGCTGTCAGACAGGTTCTCAAGTGCTATTTTTCCTTTGCTTTAGGAGAAATACAAATTAAAACATTATTAGTAATCTACTTATTTTTGTTTTATTTATGTATTTACTAATTTTAAAGACAAAGTCTCACCATATACCTTTGGCTAACCTGGGACTCATGTGTAGACCAGGCTAGCCTCAAACTCACAGAGACCTATCTGCCTCTACCACCATAGTGCTGGAATTAACACCTGGCTTAAAATCAGTATTAACATTACTATTACTATTAGTATCAGTATCAATATTAGTATTAGTGCTGTTGATTTGTTTTGTTTTGTTTTTGAGATGCAGGATGGCCTTGAACTCACTTAAATTATTGATATTCCAATCCTCTACCTTCCATGTTCTGGGATTACTTGCATGCATCACCCAGCTCAGCTAAAATGTTAAATATTAAAGAGAAATACTTCTCTCTAAAATGTTCCCAGCTGTGGGAAAAAACAACTGCTTTGTGGGCAAATAAATCTAAATAAAGTTAAAAGCAGCTAAGAAAACACAGGAGCCAACGAAGAAGTTTATGGGGAAACTGGGCATAGACTGTACTTCCTGTTGACCCATGGAATGTGACAGTCTTTTAGGAACGAAGATCACCCAAGCACAGGCTCAGCCAGAACCTTCAAATAAGCCTGTTGACATGATGAGTGGGCTCTTACACAAACTCATCTAATCCCAACAAAATCCATAAAAGGAGGCGCCGAAGCTCAGAGACCGGAACCTGGCCCTTTCCCATCATCCCCTCACACACCGGTTCTCAACCCTCCTAACCTTCACCTGCTGAGCCATCTTTCTGGTCTTTTCAAATGTAAGAATATGTGAACAACTTTACAAGTCAGGAACAAGACAAACCAAAAAGGAGTAAACAGTCTGAAATATTTTTCCAAAACTATACAAATAGCAAAAGGATGTCCTATGCTTTTTTTTTTTTCAATAGGCTCTGAATGAGAATGGCCCTATAGGCTCACATGTTTGAATGTTTAGTTACCAGTTAGTTGACGGTTTGGGAAGGATTAGGAGGCGTGGCCTTGTTGGAGTGGGCGTGTACTTGCTGAGAGAGGTGCATCACTGGGGTGAGCCTCGAGGGCTTCAAACGTCCATGCTGACCAAGACTCACCACTACTGCTCCAGCGCCAGGCCTACCTGCCTGCTGCTACGCTCCCCACCATGACAATAATGAGCTAACCCCCTGAAACTGTTAAGTAAGCTTCCAATTAGGTGCTTTATTTTACAAATCATCCTGGTCACGGTCTCTTCACAGCAATAGAACTAAGATAGGCTCTCAGGTGCCTGGTCTTCAACTCCTCCCTGCTGCCTCCACTTCCCAAGTTCCGGGGTTTCAGGTGTGTGCTCTCACACATCTTCAGCTACTAGAGAAATGCAAAACAAAGGCATGATGTTTTCAACAGGACAGCTGTAAGTCAAGACGCACAATTCCAGTCAGCGTCCAGAGTATGGAGAGCCTGGCATGCTGCTGTGGTGAAATGATGCAGACAGTTTGAAAAGAGGTTTGCCAGTTTCTCAAGATGTGACTTAGCCATTCCAGTCCTGAAAAATCCAAACATATATCCACATTAGAGCTTTTCCGCCGATATTCGCAGCATTTTTGTAACAGTCAAAAAGTGGGGGTGATCCAAATGAGCATCAGACAATGGAATATCACTGGACAATATAAAATGCAAGAAGGGTACGCAAGCGTGCAGTGTGCATGGATTTCAAAGAGGACGCTAAGAGGACAGGCGGACAGAAGAGGCCCTGTGCTTGATTCCAACGACATGAACCTTCCAGAACAGTCAAACGCTAAAAACAAAACCGATGGTGGCAGCTATGATGGCCAATCTTGGTTGTCAGATTGACTGGGTTTGAAACCAACTAACTTGCACTGGCCGAGCAGGCAAACTGCAAACTCTGTGGCTAAGAGAAAGGTGGAATGGAGGAAGAGAGAAAGTTACACCTCAGAGATCAGTAGTTGAAGTCTGTCGAAAGCTGCTCAGGGTTGGCGACCAGCATAGCTCGGTTGGCAGAGTGTGAGCCCTAGGTTCCACACAGCACCACTTGGAAGTCGCAGCGGTGGCACAGTCTTTACCACCCTAGGTACGAGGTGGCGGCAGGAGGAGCACGAGTTCAAGCCTCCAGGGCACAGAACTGGAGGCTCCTTTGGCTTAAGTAGGATCCTAAGGGAGGAGGGGGTAGCAGAGAAGGATAGGGAGAAGGAAAAGAGGGATGAGGGGAACGAAGGTAAGAAGGGGAAGGACGGACACAGTGCCTCAAGAATATTCCGGCTGTATCAGGTCAGGCCGGCTTGGTATTTTGGCCTGTATCCGGAAAAAGAAAAAGGTACATTTCCTGACTCAAAGGCACACAGGTTTACCAGTGAAGGCTTGTCAGCAACTGCCGCGTTCCGTGTTTGAAACGAAAAGACTTAGTGTCGCGTTCACACTTAATCTTCTTAACCAAAAAGCTTTGCAGTTGCTGTGAGGAGAGCCCGAGAATGAGAGAACCAATTAGCGAGAGAGCGCCTAGGGCCGTCCCTCCCACGCTCTTCCTCCGATAGCTCGTCCTTGGGGGCCCGGTCACCCTCCCCGCGCTCCCCGCAGCCCAGGCCGTCCCTGCGCGGACCCCACGGGCTCCTACGCGGCCGCCTGGCCGAGCTTCGAGCCTTCGCTGCTCGCGCCTGCTTCCATGCGCCCAGGGAAGGCCGCGCCCCGGACGCGCGTGCAGGACGGGAGAGCGAGGGAAGTAGCGACAGTCGTCCCTGAGCTCCACTCCAGGCCACTCTCCCCGCACAGTCCCTGCGGAGAGGGGGCCCCCGGCGCCGCCGAGGGAGGGGCGCGGCCGTCCGTCCATCCGCCTGTCCGTCCTGTGCGTCCACCGTGAGGCGGACGCTCAGGCACCGCGGCCGCCGTCATCCCTGGGAGTGTGGGCAGGGCTGCCGGGGGCTTCCGTGGGCTCGGCCTCGCCCACCTCAGGAGGAAAAGCAGGGGAAGCCCCGGCGCCCGGCGGCCGTCAGCGGTGGAGGACAGAGGACACGGCAGTCCCGTCACCGCGCCCGTCCAGCCCCGGGCCGAGGGGTTCCACCCTGCCGGGCGCGCGCGTCTACCGGCCAGGGGCCTCGCGGCGGCCTCCAGCGCCCAGCCCCGGGGAATGCGGCGGCCCCCGGCCCCTGGCGCCACTCGGTGTCTCGGCTGGGCTTCCTTGCTCGTCTGCTCCGCGGCCTCGACGCTCCCAGGTCCCCCGATGGCGGCGAAGTGGTTCAAGGAGTTCCCGCTGACCCTGAAGACCGCGTCGGAGCGCGCCAGGCCCGGGGGCGCCGGTACCAAGCCGCGCAAGAACTCGGAGACGGGCGGCGCGGCGCCCGCCCCGGGCAAGGGCCGGAAGAACTCCGCGGCAGAGCTGGGGGGCAGCAGGGCAGGCAGCGGTCCCCCTAAGGACAGCCGGCTGTCCCGGGACAGTTTGCAGGGTCTGATCCAGGCCGCGGCCGGCAAGGGTCGTAAGAACTCCAGGGTCACCGCCACCGCCACCGCTGCCACCACTGAGGAGGAGCCCCACCGGGGCGCGGTGGCCAAGAGCGCGGGCTGCAGCACCTACATCAGCAGGCTCATCAAGGTGGACACGCAGGAGAAGAATGGTAAGAGCGGCTACCCGGGAGGCGGCGGCAGCAGCAGCAGCTCCAGCAGCTCCTCTTCCTCTGCCTCCTCTTCACCGTCCTCCCTGGGCCCCGAGCTGGACAAGGCCAAGATAATGAAGCAACAAGACACGGTAAGAATCCAGCCTCTCTACCCACCTCTCAGTGCGCGCGGAGGGGATAGGGGAGCACACGGGAGCCTGCTGAACCCCAGCACCCGCTATACGTAAGATAAATTGAAGATGTTTTCTAAGGTCCTCCCCTGAGTCCATTCTGACTCCCAATTTAAAAATCATTAGACTCATTTTCTCCTGGAAATATCCTTGCCCAGGCTTTGAGAGCTTGGCTGCAATGTTTGTTGTGTCTGGGTTGTTCAAGTTCCGTGGTTTAGAAGAGCAGAGAAGGGAAGGGAAAGAAATTGGCCCTTTTGTGGGTGTGGTGTAATTTGGTTGTTTTCAAGTTTGTCATCAAGGGGTCTACCAAAGCTGGACTACTGTATGGCTTACACTTCTTGAGCATACAGAGCAACAGTAGCCTGTGAATTGTGAAGTGTGGATTTCCCATCCCCCAAGCCTCTCAGAGTTCCAGCGTCACCCAGATGACAGGTCTGCCATTCATTCTGTGGATATTTGCTGTGCTATAGAATAATGGCCATAGGCGGAGGTGGGGGGGGCGGGAGGGGGCACAGTCCATAACAAGGAAATGCCCTTAAGGAAATTGCACATCAGGAGAGAAGAAGGTGTTTCCTGCGTCTTGGTCAGCAGAGGGCTTCTGGGTGCTATCCAGTGTGGGGAAGGTAAGGGGAGGGGTGGACCTGGGAGATTGCTCTCCATCCTTGCAGGGTAGAGCCAGGCTTTCTGCCCTGTGAGAAATGGAGAGAAGAGCTCCCACCCTGATTTTAGGTTTCAGCCCAAGCAACCCCTTCCTGGTGAGGGGCTTTGATTCTCTCTTAGCTTTCAACAAGCTGCCTACCTAGACTGCCAGAAACTTGTGCCACATGTGAGGTGGCACATACCGGGTGCCTCTGTTCACTGCTCCATTTGAGAGTTTACAGAGAAGTTTAGTGTTCCTGTCCTGTGCCAGGCACTGAGCAGAGCCACGGAAAGATGGGTGTGGAAGCGTCCACATACATCTGGGTGCCTCACTTCTGGCAAGGACCAAGCGTCAGTCACATCCGTCTTCCTTGCTGTTCTAACTTACAGCGTGTGAATCAGGTGCCAGGGAGAGCGGCAATCCCAGTTCCCTGTCGTGGATGTCACTTCTGGGTGGTTGACACTTCTTAGGCTGTCGTCTCCAAAGCGTGAGATCCTTCCAGTCAGTTCCATTCTCTTCACTCCTCCCTTGAAGTCTTTCCTCGTGTTCCTGTAAAACTTCATGAATTTTCTAGAGAGCGTTCTGTCAGAGACTATGCAGCAGGGCTCTGTCTTCCTCCCTGAGAAGGGTTCTCACCCCTGGCAGTGAGACCCATGCTGTGTACAGAGCTTCACCATGCATACTGTGGTTTCTGAATGTTAGATGCTCTTCGGCACAAATACTGTCAAAATTCTGTTTTGTAGCTGCTGAATCGCTATCCCTGTGAATTATGGAACCCAAAACGTCTGCAGTATTGTTTGGTGCTAATCTGAGAAGCCTGTCTCTTTGGGACTTGTAAAAATTCCATGAGGCCAGGAAGCAGGTCTTGGATTCATTTTGACCCAACTCAGTGCCGTGTGGTGACTGGTTCACTGGAACTGCGTTGCTTAGCTGAAAGGAGACTCAGGGATGTCACTGTGTGGTAGAACCATTCTTTTTTGGTGCACTGAAGCCACAGACGCCCTCCACTTCCCACTGCCAACCCCGCCACCTTCTAACCCACAAACAAGAGTTTAGGTGAATTGTCACAAATCAAGTGCAAAAAAGAAAGTTTGTCTGACAGAGCTGCATGACCAAGTACAAAAGCTTCCAGAGCAAATGAGAGGTTTTGATCCCTTGGATTTCAGTCATTGTTTTGATGCTGTTGCCATTTTCATATCTGGGAATCCTTAGCAACTGTCATTTCTTACTGGACAGGTCATCATTTTAGAAGACTATGCTGACCCATATGACGCCAAACGGACCAAAGGTCAAAGGGATGCAGAGAGAGTGGGTGAAAATGACGGCTACATGGAGCCCTACGATGCCCAGCAAATGATAACAGGTTTGTGACTGGGTTCTGCTCAATGGAGACAGAAATACCATCCTCGTTTTAGTGTTAGAGAATGGCAATCCCAGCACTTGAGAGGCAGAAACAGGAGGATCTCTGTGAGTTCAAGGCCAGCCTGGTCTACATAGTGAATACCAGAACTGTCAGGGCTATGTAGAGAGACCCTGTCTCAAAAACAAAACAACAATAAAAAACAAAACAACAAAAAACCACCTAGAGAAATAGAGATAGATAGATGATAGGTAGGTAGGTAGGTAGGTGGGTGGGTGGGTGAGTAGGTGGGTGGATGGATGTTTGGGGAAGAGAGTAATTTAAGCAGATCCTGCTGACTGGAAGAAACTTTCTGAATGTCTCTTATTATCCTTCAGAGTTTTAAGAATTTGAAGAGTTTTGTTTTTAAGTTTTCTAATTTTGTGCAAGATAGCATTTGAGAATCTGTTCAATACATAGTCTTCACCTTCTAAAACATTACATTTTATTTGGGTGTACTCCAGCCACAGAGTAAGGATGAACGTCAGAAGACAACTCGTGTGGGGCAGTTTTCTCCTCCACCTTGTGGGTCCCAGGGATCAAACTTGGGTTGTCACATCAGGCTTAATGCTGGTACCCTTGCCCCAAGCTGTGTCACTGGCCTCAGTTTTTAAGATCGCTGATGCACATATCTCACCCACACTCAAAAGCATTGGCATCCATAATGGGGGTCACAAGTCAGTACAGATATATAGTTAAGGAATTCAATCTGTAAATATTTGCAGATGTAATATAATTTTTTTGCATTGTGGTAGAAGATTTATCTCAAGTTCTTCAACATTGAAACAAAACAATTAATTGCTGGGAAATAATTAATTAATCACTGTCAGCCATTCCAGGCAAATCACATAAAACTAAACTAGTCTTCTTGCTTTTCAAATCCAAGCCATTCCAGTCAGTGGGCTAAGCAAACTCTTGTGAGTGTTGGTGCCAAACCTTTCCCTTTTAATCAGTTCTCATAAGTTGGTGTAAGCAGTACTCAAACTAGTTATTCAGATTTATAGGGGGGGTTTAAAGTAAACACCCACAACACACTGAGTGCTGACTCAAGTGTCCTGCTCACACACAATGTTAAACACACTGAAAAGCTATCCAGCTCAGGCTGGGTGAGCCTGTCCCTGCAGAGGAGAGCAGAGAGGTAACTGTCACACCCTGGAAAGCCAAGACAGGCAAGAACCAGCGAGCTACAGGAAAGCTGGGCTCTGTTTCCTGCTTCCCTGCTCGCAGAGATAAGGTACCACTCTGGGGAGGGTGTGCCCTGGCCAGGCTGTGACCCTGTAGGTCACTGGACTGCGGCCCCTAATGAAATCTGTGAATGAAAGGAAGTGAAAACGAAATTAGTCACTTTTACAAAATATCAGTGGTTAAGGAGTAAGGGAAAGGATTGACTTTTACATATAACCAAGGAAAAGTGCTTTATTTCCTTTTTATTCTTTTCCTTTTTATTTATTTTTAGAATTTCATACGTAAGTACAATGCGTTATGGTCACACCCACCCCTCCCCTCCAGCTCCTCCTGTGTCCCCACCCCCCTCTCAAATGCATGACATCTTCTATAACATATATAATAGATGACAAATATGCATAACTACACAAATATGATACGTGTAAAGCCAATTAGCGTTTGCCACATGCACACGGGTGTAGGGCTGACCATTGGGGCAAGGACATCCTACCAGGGGCTTGTCGCTACTGGAACTGGCTCTCCCTCTCTCAGCAGCCATGAATTTCCTGTAGCTTCTCATCGTGTGGGGTTGGGGGTGATTGTGCCCCCCCTCCCCCACGCGTGCTGCTGTTCGCTAGTGCGGTCTTGAGCAGGCAGCCACAGCTGCTGAGAGCTGGAGTGTGCAGCTGCTCTGCGGGTCCAGAAGGCGTTGTTACAGCCTGACCCTCCTGGTCCCCGGGCTCTTACCGTCTTCCCTCCCCTTCTTCCACAGTGTTCCGGAGCCAGGCTGTAGCGGTTGTTACAGACGCCCCTTGGGGGGGTGGGTATTCCCCGTCACTTATTCTGTGTGTTTTGACCAGGTGTGGTTCTCTGTGGTAACCTCCGCTGGCTGCAAAAATGTGGCTTCTTTATCAGGCTGGTAGTGACTCACACCTTTAATCCCAGCTCTCGGAGGTGGAAGGAGTTCGCCGCCCCTCTCCCCCGCCCCAGAAAAGAAAAGTAGCTTTTTTGGAGGGAGTAAGAAGTGCACCAATCAAGCAACCCCGGAGTGCGGCTGCCTCTCTAATACCCCCTGCCACCCCGATGCTGGGGACTGAACCAGAATTTTGAACCTCTGCAACTGAACTGTATCCCCAGCCCCATTTTCTTTGTTTAATCACAAAAGCTCTCTAGAGGGACTAACCGTTTCCCTGTTGTCACTGGGTAAAAACAAGCTTAGAGGAGCGCGGTCAGCTTGCATGACTTTATCTATTTGGTGGGTGGTCAGGCGCTTGCCACAGTTCTGTGGAAGTCAGAAGGCAACCAATAGGCGTTAGTCCTCTCCTTCTATCATGTAGGTGTTAGGGCACAGTGTGAGGAACATTGGCGGTTCCATGGCAGGCGAGGGTGACCTAGGCAGAGGGACAAACATGCCAGGCAGAGAAGTTTTATTAGAAAAGGAAGGGGGAGGGGAGAAAAGACATAAAGAGCACTGAGACACAGAGGCAGAGAGAGGGCAGAAGAGAAGAGGCAGATAAGAAAAGCCCCGTCTGCCCCAGAGGAACTGCCCGAAAGAGCGGGAAATGGAGAGCAGCAAAAGAGCAAGAAAGAAAGAGAGCGTAAACGGGCAGAGGTCTTTCTTCTAAGGGGGTCCTTGCACCTGGGCTGACCAGGGCACTGCCTGAGTGCATTCTGCCAGGTGACAGGGGCAGGCCAGCATAGTGCTCGAATCCTTACAGTAGATTCTGGGAATTGAATTCAGGTCAATTGAGAGCATTCGCCTTTTCCTGCCAAGTCATTGAGACACACACATACTCTTTTTTTTCCAAGTGTGTTTTTGTTTTTGTTTTAAGAGACAAAGTCTGCTTACTATAGTTTTTTAAACGTGTTTGTTTGTTTGTTTTTCAAGACAGGGTTTCTCTGTGTGACCCTGGCTGACCTGGAACTTGCTCTGTAGATCAGGCTGGCCTGCAACTCAGAGATCTGCCTGCCACTTCCTCCCAAGTGCTAGGATTAAAGGCGTGCGCCACCTAAGTAACCCAGGCTAGACTTTTGCATCTGACTCCCAAATCCTGGGATTACAGGCATGGGCCACTCTGCCTGCTGTTTTGGTTCTTACTGGGTTTTGCTCATTTGTGTGTTCTGAGAAAGGGTCTTGCTATGTATCGATGTTGTCCTTGAACTCCCTGCCCTCCGCTTCCTCAGCCTCCCAGATGCTGACATTACAGTCTCTCACCTGGCGTCACAAGATTTTCTCAGAATAGATGAAGACTTTGATTTGAGATCTGCCACTCCAAAATGAGTGCTCTGTCCCCAGTGCCACATGGCCCTGAAAACATCCTTAAAATAATATCTGCAAAGGCATTGCAGACTTCACCAGGCTAGGTGGTCTCTCTGCTCAGATTCATGTTATATGCCAAAGTCAAAATTGAGCTTGGGCTAGTGCCATGTACCCCAACTCAAGAGTCTAAAGCGGGAGGGTATTGAATCCAAGGCCAGCCTTGGCTATGCATGGAGTCCTCATTCCCTACCTATATACCAAAGAAGCTTGAAATGGCCAATATGAGAAAAATATAATAAACTGTGTGTGATAACACACGCCTTTAATCCCAGCACTTGAGAGGCAGAGCCACACTGAGAGAAGGCCAACCTGAGTCAGGGCCACAATGAGACCCTATCTCAAAAAAAAAAAGAGAATAATATAAGAGTATTTAGGGCTGGCTGATGGTGGGGTACACCTTTAATCCCAGTGCTCAGGAGGCAGAGGCAGACAAATCCCTGTGAGTTCGAGGCCAGCCTGGCCTACAGAGTGAGTTCCAGTACAGCCAAGGCTATACAGGGAAACCCTGTCTCAAAAAAATAAATAAATAAATAAAATACTTTATTGTTTAATAGTTGAGTATTTATTAAGTTCTTTGCTTTAAACAGTATGGATATATATAAAATTAGTTATGCAATGGTAAGTTAGTTCAAATTTATTAATAATGTAAATTACTAATGTTCAACAAAGTATGGTAGTACAGGCCTATAATGCCAGCACTCAGCCTTCAAATGATCAGTGTTAAAGATCACCCTGTATTACATTTGGAGTTCTGGCCCAGACAGTGAGACCCTGTCTCAAAAGAAATATAAAAAATTTAAATTACTAATTTTTAAATAAATGATCTAAGAACAGAATGATTTCCTCATAACAAAAGTCTTTGTGTTAGTTTAGCTTAATGTTTCTTCTTTTAAAATACATACCATATATACTATATGCATTCATCACAAAGACAGGGTCTCACCATGTAGCCCAGGCTGCCTTGGAGCTCACTCTGTAGACCAGGCTGGCCTCGAACTCACAGAGATCCAGCTGTCTCTGCCTCTGCCTCCCAGTGCTGGCATTAAAGGCGTGCACCACCACCACCTGCCTTTCTCTTGAAAACTTTTACCTTGTAAAATGTAAGAATTTAGAAATAAATTCTCCTGGGATTTATCTAAAGGATTGCTAATAAAAAATACATGACTGGGTACAGGAAGTATGGTTAGCATAAGCCTGTCAATTTTCTGCTAAATTATAGGAGTATTTTCCCTGAGCAACTGAAACACATATCCGTATCCTATGTAATTTAGCAATGTGACTTTTAGCCACAAAATTGAAAGTTTCACACTAGGCGGGTCTTTAGGAGTTTTTCAGACAACTGTCAATTAGCAAGAAGAGTCTTCCCACAGGAGGCATTACATTGCAATTGCCAAGAGCTCTGAGGTGCCAAACTTGCCAAATAACCTTACTAAATGCTCCAATACCAGTGTAAAGTCAGGAACCACTAGACAGCCAAGGAAACCTAGGTCCAGAGGAATGAAACAACTTGTCCAAATCACTCAGCTGAAAAGGGAATTACCAGGGCATCCCACAGCCTGCGGCTTTGACTGTTGAACTCCTGTCAAAGATTGTTTTTAAATTTTTGTTTTGCCTCCAAGTGGTTTTATCAGTTTGTTTAAATAGTCAGGTCTGAAGGACAATCCCCAAAAACTATTGTAGAAAAAAATCCACATGAATTCTTGTTTTTTTCTTAGTTCTGGAACTTGAGCCCAGGGCCTCACTCTGGCCCAGAAGTCTTCTGCGATTGAACTGCACCTCTGCTGAGTCTTTAATCTGTCTATCCTAGGTAAATTTCAGGCTTTGTTGGTGTACCCTGAGTGAGCTGATAGAAAATGCTCACTCAGATTAGAAACTGGAGAAGACCCTAGTAAGGAGCTGTGCAGCAGCCCCGCTCTGACTCCAAGAGGAAACTAGAGCCTCATGGGGTGTGCATTTAGTGATTTTGGAAACTTTAAAAGGATTGGGGAGAAAGATATGTTATTTAGAATTATAATTACAATTTTATGTGTGTGTCTGGAAAGATGGCTCAGTGATTTAGAGCACTTACTGCTCTTCTAGAGGACCTAGGTTTCCTTCCCAGCTCCCACTCACAACTGTCTGTAGCTCATTTCAGAGGTGCTGACACCCTCTTCCAGCCTCCGGAGGCACTGCACATGCATGGTGCACAGACATATGTGCAGGCAAAACGCTCATACACATAAAAAGAAATAAATCTAATTTCTAATGAAAAAATTATAGGAAATCTTTTACACAAAGATACATAAAAAGTAAGGCGTGGCAGAGAAGCATGGGCTGCCCTCAGTGGCCTAACACCCATCAGTGTGCATGGAGGCTTCTATGATGTACCCATGATGTACATAGTTTGCTGCTGACAGAGAACCAACCCTATTTTTTAAGAGAATCCTAGATAATATAGTGTGATAATAGCAGTTAAATTTGTTGCTAGGTGTGGTAGTGCATTCCTATAATCCCAGTCTCTGGGAAGCTGAGACAGGAGGATCACTGCAAGTTAGAAGTCAGCCTAGGCCACAGAGTGAAACCCTGTAAAATCAAAATTGCTAATGGCTAATTAAGAGAGACACTGGCCTTCTGCTGTATATTGGATGTGGATGACTTAGTTACATGCCATGAGAACTGAGGGTTGAAAGGGAAATTTTCCAGTCCCTGTTAGGCTTTTTAGACTTTGTACGTGTCAGTTGCATTTTCACTGGTGTGGGGCAGCCCTGGATCTCAGAGAGGCTGCAAGTGAGTGTTTATCTGCTGCCCAACCACTGCACCCCGTTGTCTGCCACAGCAAATGCTCTCTATCGGCAGCCAGGGTGTAGCTTCCTCTTGCCATTTCCTCCTTCTCAGGCTCATTTCCTCTTGGAGCCAGCTCTGCACGTCAGGGGCTATTCTCCCTGCAGGAAGGGTCGGCTTGTAGCCCTGTGATTGTTTCTGTTTCTATGGCGCCTCAGGTTGGGGACAGCCAGGTGTTGGAATAGACTGGAAGGTTAATGCCCTGGAAGGGGGAGGTGTCTAGGCCCTTTTCCGCCTAATTAAACCTTGTTTCAAAAGATGTTTTTACCAACATCTCCATTCCTGGGCCATGCAAGGAAGAAGCATTTTCAGCTGTGTGCTTTCCAGTTGGCCCCTAGTCCCTTTCATATGGAGGGAACAGGAGGACACCACTGCAAAGACATACTGCACACAGGAGTAATAACTCAAGATGCCAATCACTGTATCTCATTTGAAATGCAAGTCTATTGAAATTTTCTTGTGAGCAGAACTTTCACCCTAAGGATGAAGTCAGGACCTCTACCTAAGATGCACTCAGGACCTCTGACTAAGATGCACTCAGGACCTCTGACTAAGATGCACTCAGGACCTCTACCTAAGATGCACTCAGGACCTCTACCTAAGATGCACTCAGGACCTCTACCTAAGATGCACTCAGGACCTCTACCTAAGATGCACTCAGGACCTCTACCTAAGATGCACTCAGGACCTCTACCTAAGATGCACTCAGGACCTCTACCTAAGATGCACTCAGGACCTCTACCTAAGATGCACTCAGGACCTCTACCTAAGATGCACTCAGGACCTCTACCTAAGATGCACTCAGGACCTCTACCTAAGATGCACTCAGGACCTCTACCTAAGATGGAGCCAGGAACTCTACCTAAGATACACTCAGGACCTCTACCTAAGATGCACTCAGGACCTCTACCTAAGATGCACTCAGGACCTCTACCTAAGATGCACTCAGGACCTCTACCTAAGATGCACTCAGGACCTCTACCTAAGATGCACTCAGGACCTCTACCTAAGATGCACTCAGGACCTCTACCTAAGATGCACTCAGGACCTCTACCTAAGATGGAGCCAGGAACTCTACCTAAGATACACTCAGAACCTCTACCTAAGATGCACTCAGAACCTCTACCTAAGATGCACTCAGGACCTCTACCTAAGATGCAGCCAGGACCTCTTACTTAAGATGCACTCAGGACCTCTACCTAAGATGCACTCAGGACCTCTACCTAAGATGCACTCAGAACCTCTACCTAAGATGCACTCAGGACCTCTACCTAAGATGGAGCCAGGACCTCTGACTAAGATACACTCAGAACCTCTACCTAAGATGCACTCAGGACCTCTACCTAAGATGGTCTCAGTCTTCCTCTTTGGGTTCATACAGCTCATTTGGGGCAGAGTTGAAGCCAGGATCTTTTTCCCCCTTTATTTTTATTCTGTGTGTGTGAGTGCTTGTCTGCGTGCATGTATGTACCCCATGTGTGTATCCTAAGAGTCCAGAAGAAGGTGTTAGAAACTGGAGTTACAAAAGACATGAGTCACCGTATGGGCACTGGGAACTGAACCTGGGTCTTCTGTGAGAGTAATAAGTGCTCTTAACCACCGGGATCTCTCTCCAGTCCTGAAGCCAGGATCTTGGGGAACACTATCTAAACTGAGCATAAATAAGTTCTGATTAGAAACCTAAAAATTCTAAATCCCTTGGTTCCTTTGTGTGTTGTGCTTCCTTTTGCTTGGTTCTTGAGAAAAGATCTTTTTATTTCTTTTAAATGCCAGCCTTATCTCAACTGAGCCAAGACAAGCGTATGTTTTTGTTTCTTGTCTCTTTCTTTCTTTCTTTCTTTCTTTCTTTCTTTCTTTCTTTCTTTCTTTCTTTCTTTCTTTTTTTTTTGGTTTTTATGAGACAGGGTTTCTCTGTATTGTTTTGGAGGCTATCGGTCCAGCCCGGCCTCAAATTCACAGAGATCCATCTGTCTCTGCCTCCCGAGTGCTGGGATTAAAGGCATGAGCCACCACCACCCGGCGTTTCTTGTTTTTCATAGCTACATCTAGAACAGACAACGAAGAAAAAGCTGTGGGGTTGAAGTCAAGAGGCTAAGGCAAAGACACAGCCCTGGCCTCTGCAGCTGGGCCCCTGAGGTGAGCAGGTGACAGTCCTGCCGGCTATACTCACAGCACCATGCTGTGGTGTGTCCTTCTGCTTGGGGATGAGGCCAGGCGAGATTAGCCCCAAGGAGTCAGAGGGAGTGGGTAAGAGATACCCTCAAGTTTAGCTGCTCATTAGAATATCCTAATAGTTTGTACCATCTGACTCACAGACAGCATCCACCAGGGAAGTCAGTACTGTGAAGGTGAGGACAGACTAAATAAGTGTATATTGCAGTTTGCTCAGGTAATTCCAGTGAGCATAGACTAAATAAGTGTATATTGCAGTTTGCTCAGGTAATTCCAGTGAGCACAGACTAAATAAGTGTATATTGCAGTTTGCTCAGGTAATTCCAGTGAGCATAGACTAAATAAGTGTATATTGCAGTTTGCTCAGGTAATTCCAGTGAGCATAGACTAAATAAGTGTATATTGCAGTTTGCTCAGGTAATTCCACTGAGCATAGACTTGCACCGCATTAGAGGCACAGAGGTGGTTGCTGACAGGGTCTTGAATTCCACAGATCCAAAACCTCACCCTAGAAATAAAGTCACCACACACCACACACATACATACACCCCGCATAGCACTCCCACCCACCCCACACACATACACACATGCTACACACACATACATAAACAGGCATACCACCTGCATACCACATGCACTATATATGTGCCTATATATACACACACACATATATGTGTGTGTATATGTATACATATATATATACATATACATACATATACATACATGTATACATACATGTCTCCCTTGCCGGTCTAGCCTCTGCTCCTGAGTACTGAGACTAAAGGCATGCATCACTGTGCCTGGCTAAAGTTTGTCCTATTTTATTTAGTGGTGTTCTTTGAATAACTCTCTGCATCTGTTGTCCTTTCTTTGTTATAGAACTCTTCTTGAGTCAGTGACTCTCCAAGGAACATCATTTTGTCTGCTTGTTTTGATTTGCATGAAGTCCTTCCAGGCTCATCCCCACAGCACAGCAATCTTCTGAAACGTTTCTGCCTGCCTCAATGTTCCTTCTCACCCTTCCTTGCTCCTGCCAGCCATCCTTACTTAGAATTCCTTGTCTAGAATTCTGCCTTGGGCCCTCTGTCCTTTCAAATGGCTGCCCTTTCTCTAGCAGTTGCTTTTATTCTCACGGTACCAACAGCTATCCATGGCAACAATCTCCTTGACATACAGGATCCACATTGTTCTATGCCTGGACATCCCATCCATCCATCCCATCCACCCATCCATCCATCCCATCCATCCCATCTATCCATCCATCCATCCCATCCATCCATCCCATCCATCCATCCATCCCATCCACCCATCCCATCCATCCCATCCATCCCATCCATCCCATCCACCCATCCATCCATCCCATCCATCCCATCCATCCATCCCATCCATCCATCAATCCCATCCACCCATCCCATCCATCCCATCCATCCATCCATCCCATCCATCCATCCCATCCATCCATCCATCCCATCCACCCATCCCATCCATCCATCCCATCCCATCCATCCATCCCATCCATCCATCCATCCCATCCACCCATCCCATCCATCCATCCCATCCATCCCATCCATCCATCCCATCCATCCCATCCATCCATCCATCCATCCATCCAATCCATCCATTCATCCCATCCATCCATCCATCCCATCCATGCATCCCATCCATCCCATCCATCCATCCCATCCATCCCATCCATCCCATCCATCCATCCCATCCATCCCATCCATCCATCCAATCCATCCATCCCATCCATCCATCCCATCCATCCCATCCATCCATCCCATCCATCCCATCCATCCATCCCATCCATCCATCCCATCCATCCATCCCATCCATCCCATCCATCCCATCCATCCCATCCATCCATCCAATCCATCCATCCCATCCATCCCATCCATCCATCCCATCCATCCATCCATCCCATCCATCCATCCATCCCATCCATCCCATCCCATCCATCCCATCCATCCATCCATCCCATCCATCCCATCCATCCCATCCATCCATCCCATCCATCCCATCCATCCATCCCATCCATCCCATCCATCCATCCCATCCATCCATCCCATCCATCCCATCCCATCCCATCCCATCCCATCCATCCCATCATTATATAGCTGTGTGTCCTGCCAACTTAAGTAAGGTGTGGTGGTCCCTGCCCTAGCCATCTCTACCCAGTTGGAAACATGTATGTAAAAAACTAAGTACACAGTAGTAGAAGTGCAAGGTAAGAAAGGACCAGGACACCCATGGCATCTCGTGAGCTCTGAGGGCCAGCAGAGGACCAGGTAGGCAGGAGAGGCCTTTCCACAGAGGAGATGCTGAGTAGAGTTCAATGGACAAAAAGACCACAGATGCTAATAGATATAAGTGTAATATGTTGGAATCTCCAGTGATTCCATTTGGTTAGAGCTATCTGGTAAGGCCCTAGGCCCAGGCTGGTCAGTCACCAGACACTGCTGATCCGTCCTATGGTGGCTAGCTGTTTAACTGTTAATTGGCTTATATCGGAAGGTTATCTGTTCACTACTATGCATCAGTTCAGGCCAGATATTTCTCGATTCCTCCATACTATACACTGCTGTTAGAGTTGCAATATAGTGACTCTCAGAGATAATTGTTAGTGACTGTTTTTAAGATTTTTAAATAGCCAGGCATGATGGCACATGCCCTTAATCCCAGCACTTAGGAGGCAGAGGCATGCAGATCTCTGTGAATTCAAGGCTAGCCTGGTCTACAGAGCGAGTTCCAGGACAGCCATGGTTGTTACACAGAAAAACCTTGTCTCAAAAAAAAAAAAAAGGCAAGAGATCTGTAAATGGTTTTTCACTGTGCACACACAGCACAACCCAAACTTCTTGTTCTTGGTTTTAAAAGAAATCCCACTTCCAGATGAATTACAAAGAGCTATGATCCTAACCCTTGGTAGACTGAAACAGAAGCGTCCTGGAGTTCAAAGCCATCTTTCTCTACATCCCAATCTCAGGCCAGCCTGGCTGACACGACACCCTGTCATAGACAGCAGCAAGGATGGGCCTGGAGATACAGCTCCGTGATTAAGAACACTTACTGCTTTGGCAGAGGATTGGAATCTGGCTCCTGGAACCAGTGGCTGTTGGTTCAGGATTGTCTATAATTGGAGCTCCAGGGGCTCTGGCACCACCCTCTGGTTTCTGCAGAAGCACACTCATAATTTAAAAAAAATAAGTCCTGGCATTTTTCATTTAAAAAAAAATGGCAGAGCTGGAGCGATGACTCAGCGGATAAGAACACTGGCTTTTCTTCCAGAGGTCCTGAGTTCAACTCCCAGGAACCACACAGCAGCCCACGATTCAATACCCTCTTCTGGTGTGCAGGCATGTATGCAGACAAGGCACTTGTATGCATAAATAAGTAAACCTTTTTTTAAAAAGCATGACAACAACAACAAAAAAAAAACCATGACAACAAAACTAACAGAAACCCCACAGTTGCTTCTCTGGGCTTTTCCCCTCTCCATCTAAGACCTCCCAAATGCCTTCCTTTCCTCTGGACGTTTGCCTTTAAAACTTTCCTCTCCCTCTCCGCTCCCCAGATGGCAAGGCACCCCTGTGTTTCCCACCTCCGTATCTTCATTCATGCAGCTTCCTCCACTGGAAATGACCTTCTCCATCAGAGTCAGCCATCTTCCATTTTTCTTCCATTTGGAGTCCGTCCAAATGTGTGTCAACGAGTAAGGCTTCTAGCGCCCAGCTTCCTGCTTTCCACCCCGGGCCCTGCCATGTCCTGGTCTGGGCCACTTCCTTAAGCTCTTTGTGCTTCAGTTCTCGTTAATGTGGGGACACAGTGTGTCTGTGAGCATCACTGAGAACAGTGCTTGCTACCCAGGGTATGTTGTAGAGCGGGTATTTTGTTTTCTACCCTAACACCGTTTGTTTGGATTTGTCCTTCAGAGTACTTCGTGGATGTGTCTGGCTCCCACTGCCCTGAGTGTCTGTGTCTTAAGAACGCAGATGGAAGCTGGGCCTGGTGGCGCACTTCTTTAATCCCAGCACTAGGGAGGCGAGGCAGGTGGATCTCTGTGAGTTCCAGGACAGTCAGGGCTACACAGAGAAACTCTGTTTCAAAACAAGCATAAAGCTGACTAAGGCAAATGGCTTTCCTGGTGTATTGTGAGCCATGCTTTCAATGCCATAAACAGCTGGTTTTCCTTGAAATGCTTTACTCTGGGCTTCCTAACAAGAAGTATTCTAAGAACTGAAGGTAAACTTTACTCAAAGCAGACACTAGGGCACGGAAGTGAGGCTGCTACCCAGAGGTCACTTCTTCCACTATCCTGACAGGGAACCTGGAGCCTCCTGAATTTAGGTGTCAGCCCTCCTCATAGGCTCAGCTCATCTGGCCATGCCCAGAGGCGTTTCTTCTTAAGCCTGTCTTTTTAGATTTGACTCTCAGCTGCTGTGCAGACTGTCTGGGGACACTGTGATATTTCAGTTCCCGGGCATGTTGTACAGAAACCCTGGTGCCCTCCTCTTGCTTCTGCAAGATGGCCGCACAGCTGTCAGCTCAGACCAGAACAGTTTTAGAGCATTCTACTGACTCAGCCGAGGATAACTGGGTTACTCGTGGGTTACCCACTGGCCTCCTCAAACCAACCTGTCCATGTCCATTGAGGTGCTCTGTGTGACCTGTGTGCCTGATTTTCAGAAATCAGACGTCGTGGTTCCAAAGACCCTCTGGTGAAGGCCCTCCAGCTGCTTGATGGCCCATGTGATCCAGGGGAGAGCATGAAGGTGGAGGCCCCAGCCAAGAGACGCAGCTCCAAGGACCTCTTGGGGAAGCCGCCGCAACTCTATGACACCCCCTACGAGCCCTCAGAGGGTGGCCAACGAGGGGCAGAGGTGAAGGCACGGCCAGCAGACAGCAGGCTGCCAGAGGAGGATGACAGGCCCGCCGCTGAGTATGAGCAGCCCTGGGAATGGAAGAGGGAGCAGATCGCACGAGCCCTGTCAGGTGAGGGTACGGCACCTGCCACGCAAGGCCTTCACTCCTGACACTTCTTTTTTTTTTTTTTTTTTTTGGTTTTTCGAGACAGGGTTTCTCTGTGGCTTTGGAGGCTGTCCTGGAACTCCCTTGGTAGTCCAGGCTGGTCTCGAACTCACAGAGATCCACCTGCCTCTGCCTCCCAGAGTGAGTTCCAGGACAGCCTCCAAAACAATACAGAGAAACCCTGTCTCGAAAAACAAAAAAAAAAACAAAACAAAAAGAAAACTTCAGAGCTGACACACGGTGATGGCACAGGCTCACTGGGCTTTCAGAACATGGGTATAACCCTTCAGTACATGTGTGTCTTGAATAGTGGTCAAATGGGGGTGGTGAACATATCCATCACCTAGCGTGAGTTCACACTGCAGAAGCCCTCAGAAATCCAGAACAGAGTCATGGGTGCCTGCTGATAAGGCAGGGGAGGGGAAGGGAGAGGCTGGTCACCCATGTCCAGCTCCAGAGGAGCCTCAGCTCTGATGACCCACTGCAGAGGGTACTGAGAGGGTGCACGTTTCGCAATCGCCAGGTGACTTTAAACGCTGCATCAAGGCATTGTCTTTGTGTCCTCGCTACAAGCCTTTTGCTTTTATTACATCATTGGTTTGTTGTGTTTTTGTATGCGGGATGAGTGCAACGTGGTAGACCGTAACGTGGTAGACCAGAAGACAACCTGTGGGAGATGGTTCTCTCCTTCCATCATGTAGGCTCCAGGCATTGAACCCACGTTGTCAGGCTTGGTGGTAGGCACCTTTACCCCCTGAGGCATCTTGCCATCCCACAAGTCCCTTTTTTGTTTTTGTTTTTTGTTTTTGATAGAGAAGAGATTCTGGCTGTGGATGAGGTACAGATTATGCCCGTATTCCCAGGACATGGAAGACAGGAAAACCAGGAGTTCCAGGCTAGTCTGGGCTATACAATACTCTGTGTGAACAAAACCACCACCAGGGTGAAAAGTGTGCCCTTAAAGCTACTTGTTTCCCTTTTCTTTCTGTCCTGTGGTGTGGGGTTGCCCCGAGGGCTGTTGGAAAAGCCTCCTTGATCATTTTAGGTTGATTTCCCTCCCATTAACAAAGTTATCAAATTGCAAACAGCTTTCCCAGTTCTTGGCCTCACTTATTCTTCAAGCCTGTGAAATGCTCACTGTGAATACAAGGCCTAGGTAAGACAGATTAATGGGCCAGCTGCAAACTGGAGTGAAAACTGGATTGTTTTTGTTGTCATTTGGTTTTCTTCTTGTCTCCGTTTCCTTAGTTAGAGTGTTCCTTTAAAAATATATTCCGGCCGGGCGGTGGTGGTGCACGCCTTTAATCCCAGCACTTGGGAGGCAGAGGTAGGTGGATCTCTGTGAGTTTGAGGTCAGCCTGGTCTACAGAGCGAGTTCCAGGACAGCCTCCAAAGCCACAAAGAAACACTATCTCAAAAAAAATATATACATATATATATATATATTCTGAAGTAAAACCTAGATTGAAAGTAGAGTCACACCTTCAAATGTAGACCTTTTGTTGCAGGAGCCAGGGAAATTTTCTCCTATAATTAGTCCAGGTTGGCTTCAAACTCCTGGGCTCAGCATCTCAAGTGGCTGGGATACCACCATGCCTTGCTCATGTGAGGATTTTTAAGTAATTTAAGGGAACGTTGATAAGCTTTAAAACAAAAGAAGAAGAATGGAGTGAGGTGGGGTTGGAGAGATGCTCAGTGGTTAAGAGCACTTACCGCTCTTACAGAGGACCTGGGTTCAGTTCCCAGCACCTACACGGAGAGGTAACTGATGATGCTCTCAAGACGTAATTTTTCCATTTGGCTTTCACAGAATTTGTTTTTCCTTTGATTTAGACTTTTCAAGGCGTCTTTACCCCTTAAGAGTAAGTCCAATTAGAAGTGGAACCAGCATGCTGGTTGGTGGATGACTGCATTCCCAGCACTGCCTACACAGCTGCAGGAGGATGGCCAATTCTAGGCCACCCTAGGCTACATTAGAGCTCATCTAAAAAGAAAAACAAAATACAGCAAAGCCTGCATGGGGTGCCTCTGTGCTGTCTGTCCTCTGCCTCGCCTAGGCCTCTCAGCAGCTCCAAGGTGGCGCTTCATGATTTTGCTGTTTCTGAGTGTTTTTCTTTTTGCTTTATTATTTCATAGTGAAATTTGCCACTGGTTTTATAGAAAGAGATAGACTCACTAAATGTATGCTTAAGTCTTTTGAAAACAGTCGTCCTCTGAGAATTTCATAGTGTGTTTGATCAAATTCTTTACTGTCCAACTACCTCCCCTTAGCTCTCACAACCCTCCTCACCCACAACTTCTCTCCGAAAAGAAAAGGATGGGGGAGCCACTAAAAACGTGGAGTCCAATTTGTGTTGGCTGACTGCTCCTGAGTGACGCGGTGCCTGTTCTGGAGTGCGGTGGAAGAAAACTGGCCTCCTAGCGGCTACCGTTTGGGAAGCGCTTCTCGGCCAGGGGTGGGACTCTGTGCCCTCCTCCTGCTGGGACTGCGTCTGGCTTGGGTTTGTGCTAGTCTGTGTAAGCTGGCGCAGTCCCTGTGAGTTCGTGTGTGTCTGGCCTGTTGCGCCTGCAGCATGTGTGTCATTAAAGTCATCTACCACGCGTGGGCCTTACAGTTTTTCTGGCCCTCTTCTTCGCAGACCCCTGAGCCTTGAGGATAGATAGGGTGGAAACAGATGGCGCATTCAGGGCAGAGTGCTTTAGAGTCACACTCGAAATGTATGTTTAATCTGTGTTGTGTTTTTTTTTAAGTTCCTGTTAGCATCTTTAGAATAAAGTCCATACTGAAACGTGAGTCTCTTCCAAAACTGTTTTATACTGATGAGTTACCTCAAGGAAAGTGATCACATGGGGACACTTAGCAATGTAGTCAGATGTCCACAACAGCAGGAGCACAGCTGTCTGGGGTCACTGCTGCACATCGGAGCTCACCGTCAAGGCTTCCCTGGGCTAAGGCAGGCAGGAGGCTTTTCCCTTCGAGGGTTACGTGTCTGGCCTCCGTGGTCTCTAGTGTTAAGTGGCATCTTCCTTCCAGTCCAGTTTGAGGGATACGATCGACCTCCCAGCAAAGAGGAGACAGGGAGACCGCACCACTGGCAGAAGACACTGAAGCCGACCCTGTCAGACCATAGTGACCGAGAGAAGGTGGACCCGGGCCTGGCCCTGGAAAAGCAGCCGTGAGTCTCCTCAGTGACTTTGTCACAGCCTTGTGTGGGGTGCCCTAAGCCCATTCAGGGCAATCGCTTTTGTCTACGAATTCTTGCCTGGTGGAGGTTCTAAGCACAGTGCATTTGTTCAGGATGGAAGGGACTATATCCCAAGAAGTTTGCCAAGCCTCCTTCCGTACAGAGGGGAGGCCTGCTTTACTTTTGGATGATTGTTGAGCATTTTGTCCACACATGTGCTAGAAGAGGGCATTGAATACCCTGAAACTGGAGTTGTGGGTGGTAAGGAGTAATGTAAATGTGGGGAACTGAACCCAGGTTCTCTGCAAGAGCAGCAAGTGCTCTTAACCACCAGAGGGGAATGTTTCAAAGGACACCACCCTTGGCTGTGTATGATTGAATGGCTTTGTGACCGAGACCACTGGGATCTGCATTGGGTCTGCCCTGCGTATGAAGCAGGATCCACAGAGTGTTGAGCGTCTCCAGAGGTCCTTGCAAACCTCGCTTTAGTGGAGGGGTCTGTAAGTGATGCACACAGTGGGTTTAGTCCAGTCTGGATTTGTACTATGACACTGTTTTTTTCCTCTATCCCTGTTCAGTTGGTATCATGGCACCATCACCCGAGCTGAGGCTGAGAACCGACTGCAGCCCTGCAAAGAGGCTGGTTACCTGGTCCGAAACAGTGAGTCAGGCACCAGCAGGTACTCCATTGCACTGAAGTAAGTGTCTTCACCCCTTGGGTGTCCTTGTCTGAAAGCTAGGCTGTGCTGTAAAGTCTTTCCTCCCTGAGGGTAGATGGGCAGTCAAACAGGTATTGTCGGAAGGTGGATCACAGGGCACGTGTCACCAGAAAACAATGGACAGCAGATGGTGAAACATTGTGATCAGAATTGTACTAGATTAAAAAAAGATCCTGGCGTCTATTATAATCGTGGTGATCCTGTTTTCGTTGTCATGGAACATTAGTCGCAACCTTCCATTATCAGATCTAAGGCCTCTTAGAAGAAAAATAATTCCTGATTTAAAAAAAAAAGTGAAGCCGGGCGGTGGTGGCTCACGCCTTTACTCCCAGCACTCAGGAGGCAGAGGCAGGCGGATCTCTGAGTTTGAGCTCAGCCTGGTCTACAGAGTGAGTACCAGGACAGCCAGGCCTACATGGAGAAACCCTGTCTCAAAAAACAGAAAACAAAAATTTCAGGACTGGAGAAATGACTCAGTTGTTAAGAGCACTGGCTGCTCTTCCAGAGAACCTGGGTTCAGTTCCCAGCAACCACAAGGTAGTGCACAGATGTCTGTAACTCTAATTCCCAGGAACCTAATGCCCTCTCTGGCCTCGGTAGGCACCAGGCACACACCTGGTGCAGAGACATATATGAAGGCAATACCCTGGTAACACACAGAACATATAGTGTCTAGGGCTGGGGCTGAGGTGCAGTGGCAGAGTTCTTGTCTAGCACACAAGTCCTAAGTTTGTCCAACAGCACAGAAAAAAATTAAGTCAATAAAAATTAAAAAGACAGTGCAGTTCAATTTCTTCCATGGCTTTTTTTTTTTAAGACTTTGAAAATTAGTTGGGCAGTGGTGAAGCAGAAGCAGGCAGATCTCTGTGAGTTCAAGACCAGCCTGGTCTACAAGAGCTAGTTTCAGGACAGCCTCCAACCCTGTCTCGAAAAAAAAAAACAAAAAACAAACAAAAGATTTTGAAAGTTTTTATGTTATTTGCCTTCATGTCTGTGTACCGTGTGCATGCAGTACCCATGGAGGCCAGAAGGGAGCATCAGATCCCCTGGAACTAGAGTTACAGATGGTTGTGAGCCTCCATGTGGGTGCTGGGAACTGAACTCAGGCCCTCTGCAAGAGCAGTAAGTGCTGTTAACCACTGAGCCATACTGACACACACACACACACACACACACACACACACACACACACACACACACCAATCCTTTTCTTTCTTTTTCTTTTCTTTTTTCTTTTTAGACAGGGTCTCTCTATGTAGTCCTGGCTGTCCTGGAACGATTTGCAGACCAGACTGATCTCAAACTCACTGAGGTCCTCCTGCCTCTAACTCCTGAGTACTGGGACTAAATGCCTGGCACTCCTCTACTCTTTTGAGACAGGTCTCACTAGAACCTAGTGATCCCCTGCCTCTGCACACCCAGGGAGAGAATTCCAGGCATGCGCCAACACTCAGATCTAGTCATTTTTCTTTTACTCCCTAGTATGAGGGACCTTAATGAATATCGAGTCCTTGATTGTCACCATGCCAGCTGCACCTGACGATACTAGTCCCTTCTGGTGAAGAAGGAAGTGCTGAGTTGTTCCTCGCTGTCTAATTGTGCGCAGACGCTCACTTCTGCCTGGTGGGCTTGGCAGGCCATGTCCCATGGAAATTCTCAGTGAATTCAGTGGCACCGCATTGGAGGGTCATTGTCAAGAGCCCTCACTGCACTTCCTTCCTGAGGAAGCTGAGCCCCTGGGGCTGAAACAATCAGAGTGGAAGGGAAGGGCGGGGGGAGGGGCACAAGAGCAGCGTGGCTCAGAAAATGGGATAGACCACATAGACAATACCAGGAACAGCCACGGTGATCCTGAAAGCCGTGTCTGGGGCCAAGTCTTTGCGCCTTCAGCGCCAGCTGTCATTGTGAGCAACCAGGGCTGCTCTTTCCTCCTAGGGGCAAGGGCCAATGGACAGTTATTGTTGTTATTATTATTAATGTGTTCCTTTGGGGAAAATAAAGGAGGAGAAACTTCACCATATCTGTTCAGCAGTGGGGAGGGGGCTGAATAGGAACTCTACAGCAGCAGACGTGGGCTTATTCGCCCGTCTTACAATTTGGGCAGTGGAAGGGGCTTTTTCCTTCCAGTCCTGACTACTGTGTGTAATAACGATAAACAAGTTGAAGTGTTATGCATTTAGAAACTTGCAGACACTCCCTCAGCTTGTTGGATGCTTTTCTCTGTGTGTAGGACAATTGCAGGACGGGGAAGAGGACCCGTCACCTGTTGTGAATCTGGCTGGGATGCTTTCCAGTGGGGATGGACGCTCTGCTCACTCATTCATGGCTTCTTGTTTTTCTCCTCCAGGACTAGTCAAGGGTGTGTCCACATCATAGTGGCTCAGACAAAAGACAACAAATACACCCTGAATCAGACGAGCGCAGTGTTTGACAGCATCCCGGAAGTGGTACACTATTATTCCAGTGCAAAGCTGCCTTTCAAAGGGGCAGAGCACATGACCCTGCTCTACCCCGTGCACAAGCTTCACTAAAGTTTAGCCAGCGAGAGCCCAGGCACCCCCCAGCGCATTGGCACCCACCCAGCACCACGTGGCCAGGTCTCTGCTGCTGCGGCCTGGGAGTTGGCGCCGAGAAGTCAAGCCGTCTTTGGTCTTAAGTCCAGGACACTGAGTCTGATCCGTTCTTTCTCTTCCTGCCAAGTAGCTATACTGTAAGAAAGTTTCGCTTGCCTGTTGCCTTCTCCCCTGGAGTAGGAGGTCTGTTTGGGGTAGATCTAGAGTTCAGGAGCACTAACTTGTCCCTCGGTGCTGTTCTCTGGAGTGCCTGGCCTCTGAACAACAGAAAACCCCTCAGCCTCTCCTAGGGCCGCATGGACTGGAAGATTCTTCAGTGTGAGCCTCTCACGGGGAAGTGGATGGACAGTGGGAAACGGGAACAATGGACAGGAAAACTGTCTTTCTCCATGTCCTGATGCAGCTGTGGCCTTCACACACATTCACAAGAGGATTGTTTGGCTGGTCGACCTTCCTAAGGACAGTGTTTGCTTTCTCGCTGTCTCTGGACGCTATCATTTCTCAGCAAATCAATAATACAAGCAAAAAGGGTGGAGGACCCCAGATCAAAGTGTTACCAATACAATCCAGTAGTGACATCTTTTGTGAAATTCTGATTGTTTTTAAGTGCGCTCCAAGGACTTGGTTTCTGATTTTTAAAAAAACTCTACAGAGCTCAACAACTGATTTGTTATTGGATGATCATGTAATTCAGGCATCTTTTGTTTTCTGTTTGTGCATTAGTTACATGGAATCATCTTTAAGTTTCTTTCTAAAATTAGATTTGCTCTATATTTTTAGTAAATTTTTACAACAAAATTGAATTCAGTTGTATGAACCAAGTCACTGGTCTGGGAAGATCCCCCTTTATGTGCAGAACAAACTGATTTGTGCCTACAGAAACATTTTGAAAGGACTGAAGTCGTCTCTACTGCTCTCTAAGATACCATGTCATTGCATTTTTATCCTTGTGATGTCTCTATTGTGGAAAATCCCACAGGAGTGGTGTGCCTTGAGCAGACATTGTGGGGAATGGGCTGGGCCAGAACTGGACGAACATTCCTTGCTCAGGTTTGTAACCTGGGCCTCAAGACTGTTCCTAAGGAAATGCGCTGACCACCCTCGGTGGAAAGTGAACGTTTGTAGCTTCTTTCAGATGCACAAAAAAATATTAACCTGGTCGGACTTCTTAGGAAACACAGCTGTGTACTTAGCGCCCATCACTGGACTGCGAAACAGGAAGATGCTTGCTCCTGTTTCCCTGAGGATGTCAGCAAAACGGTTGTGTGATTTTCTTTCTGCTTTAGAAAGTTGAAGGGGCTTTTTTCCAGTGGAGGGCAGCAATCTTCACAAAGGCTGTTCTCACGGCAGTGAGGTTGCATGTAGTGCGGTCTGTTCATTTTACAGTTTTCAGTAGCCAGATTTCCAATTCCACCCAGCAAATGCTTATTACCATTATTATCTTGTGTATGCGCATTGTTCACTGCGCTAAACCTATTTTTAGCTCATCTTTCTAGCCACAAAGACTTTTTTTTTTTTTTTTTTTGCTTAGCTTTTCTTACTCTTCAAAGGAAATCAAGCTGTTGTCTTTGGTGAATGGTAAGAACATTTAAAAATGTTTCTGTGTGTGAAAGGGTTTGGGTCCACACCCAGCGACTCTGATGAATGCAGGCCTGATGCATGGGTGTCTGGGCTCTCCCTCCGTATTTGTTTTCTGTGTTTGGAAGTGGCAGAGACAGAGTTCATATATAGTCCAGTCTTCACAGTAGGGAGAGGAGCTATAAGACACAAGAATATTGCAGGTTAGTGGAAGGCCAGTAGGGGAGGCGGTTAAAGCTGCTTTTTTCTTCCTAGGTTGTGACACAAGCTGACAGAAGCCAGGGAGCTCACAGCTGGGAGGTGTTCTAAAAGCAGCTGGGTCTAGCAGGATGTCCTCACCTCCCAAGAGCTGGGCCAGTTGCTCTGGAGCTTGGGCTTGTCCTCGCTTTTTCTCCTGATAAAGTATTTCCCTGTTAGCTTCATTCCTTTGAGTTGATTGTGTCTCCCAGAAATGTTTTTCTAGAAAGATTGTCTTTTTGGTAAACCCTCAGGATGCCTTGAAGTAAACACCCGTGGGGCTGTCCACTTTTCCCCCTTTAGAAAAATGTCCTTGTAACAACTGCTCTGTTCCAGGGCATTGACTTAGAGAGGGGCCCCTGAGAACAGGGAGTCCCACGGAACCCAGCTAGATTCCCAGGAGGTGGAGGCAAGATTGAACCTAGCCTGAGGAAGGGAAATGGCATTTCTGTTTCCTGTGGCACCGCAGTGGTTTCCAGCAGGATATATCCCCCATTCCCCATCCCCCCATCCCTCCCCCACCCCTGTCTGCATGTTTAAGTAGGAATCAGCAGAGGCCAGGAGGATGCTGAAGAGGCAGAGTGGGGAGGCTCTTGAATTTGAGGTTATTCCTGGGCTACACCTTAGGGCTGGAGAAATGACTCAGTGAGACGCTTTCCTTGTTCAGTTCCCAGCACACACATGCTGCCCAGCTCCAGGGATCCGATGCCCTCTTTTGGCCTCTGAGGGCACCAAGCAAAACACTCATGGACATAAACTCTTTTTAAAACTTGAAAACTAAGCCGGGCATTGGTGGCGCACACCTTTAATCCCAGCACTTGGGAGGCAGAAGCAGGTGGATCTCTGTGAGTTCGAGGCCAGCCTGGTCTACAAGAGCTAGTTCCAGGACAGCCTCCAAAGCCACAGAGAAACTCTGTCTCGAAAAACCAAAAAAAAAAAAAAAAAAACAACTTGAAAACTAGGAATAAAATGACGGGGGGGGTTTAGTGTGTTAGTGTGTGTTCACAAAGGCAAGAGATGCTAAGCGTCCTTCCACCATTGGGGTGCTTGAATTGGCGGCTGTAAGAGCACCCTCCTTTACTCCGGCCGTTTAAAGTCTGCTCCTGCTGTGCTGGAGGTCAGTGACTGGCTTCTGCCACAGCAGAGAACCCATCCTCAAGACAGGGCCTGCTGTAATAGTCCTTGTGCATTATTTGGGTTGTTTACTGGTGTTAGCATTCAGTGACCAGCCCTTGTTGTTGGCTAGATCGGAGGAGCAACTGTGAGACCTTCTTTAGCTGCTTGTTAAATGAGTCTGTCTCCTTTGTTAAAATGTCCTTTCAGTTACAAGCTAACGCCTTCTTTTTCCCAGCGTCTGTTCTAGATTTCATTCCTCTGGTGCATGCTTTTGATACTTAGGATTTCACTGGGCCCTTCCTTGGACCCCACATCCGTCGTTCATCTTTCTATCTTCTATAGCCAGCACCAGTTTGACCTTTCACCCCCTTAGAACTGCTCTTCTTTATTCTCACTGCCCCTTCTTACACCCCACTACCGACCTGCTGTTGAGCCTTCCTTCCAAGTTAGCCTCTGGGCAGCACCTATGTGATGAAAGACGGTGTGCTACAGCCATCTACTGGCGCAAGAGAAAACTGCAGGTGAGAAATAAGCTGTGCATTTCAGAGAAGTTTGCCTAAAGGATTTCTGATATAGTCCATAAATAAAAATAAATGATAACACAGCAATTGCTGTCTTGAAATATGCCCTTTCCTACAGAAAGGTTTGTTTGATTCCTAGTATGATAATCATCCACGAGGCCCTGGACCTGGACTGGGTCATGTAGCTCACAATCTTATTTCTATTTTTGAAGACTACGCTGTCAACAGATCATTGAGGCAGGCTTCATTATGTCAAGTTCTTAGCTGTTCCATATGTTGTCAAGAGGATTTGACATTTTAAATATCTATTAATGCATTGTTTTAACTTTTTAAAATATTTAAGAGATTGTAATGCAGGTGCCTTGGTAATCCTTATTGTATCTTACAGGTTGAATCTTATAAATTGTTGGCTCTCTTGCATGGGCCAGTGTAGCTGTGTGCCTTCCAGAAGATGGTTTACTCTGAATGTTACTTTCAATAAATGCTTTGCCAGGAAATACAGTCATTTAGTTCTGTTCAGCTAGTGTTTTTATTGGTTGGTTTCTTGGCTGGTTGCTTGGTTGGTTTCTTGGTTGGTTGCTTGGTTGGTTTCTTGGTTGGTTGCTTGGTTGGTTGGTTGGTTTCTTGGTTGCTTGCTTGGTTGGTTTCTTGGTTGGTTGGTTGCTTGGTTGCTTGGTTGGTTTCTTGGTTGCTTGCTTGCTTGCTTGGTTGGTTGGTTTCTTGGTTGCTTGGTTGGTTTCTTGGTTGCTTGGTTGGTTTCTTGGTTTCTTGGTTGGTTGGTTGGTTTCTTGGTTGGTTGGTTGGTTGGTTGGTTGGTTGCTTGGTTGGTTTCTTGGTTGGTTGGTTGGTTTGCTTGGTTTGCTTGGTTGGTTGGTTTCTTGGTTGGTTGGTTTCTTGGTTGCTTGCTTGGTTGGTTTCTTGGTTGGTTGGTTGCTTGGTTGCTTGGTTGGTTGGTTGGTTGGTTTCTTGGTTGCTTGGTTGGTTGGTTGGTTGGTTGGTTTCTTGGTTGCTTGGTTGGTTTCTTGGTTTCTTGGTTGGTTGGTTGGTTTCTTGGTTGGTTGGTTGGTTTCTTGGTTGCTTGGTTGGTTTCTTGGTTGGTTGGTTGGTTGGTTGGTTGCTTGGTTGGTTTCTTGGTTGGTTGGTTGGTTGGTTTCTTGGTTGCTTGGTTGGTTGCTTGGTTGGTTGGTTGGTTGGTTGGTTGCTTGGTTGCTTGGTTGGTTTCTTGGTTGGTTGCTTGCTTGGTTGCTTGCTTGCTTGGTTGCTTGGTTGCTTGGTTGGTTTCTTGGTTGCTTGGTTGGTTTCTTGGTTTCTTGGTTGGTTGGTTGGTTTCTTGGTTGGTTGGTTGGTTTCTTGGTTGCTTGGTTGGTTTCTTGGTTGGTTGGTTGGTTGGTTGGTTGCTTGGTTGGTTTCTTGGTTGGTTGGTTGGTTGGTTTCTTGGTTGCTTGGTTGGTTGGTTGGTTGGTTGGTTGCTTGGTTGCTTGGTTGGTTTCTTGGTTGCTTGGTTGGTTTCTTGGTTGCTTGGTTGGTTGGTTGCTTGGTTGGTTGCTTGGTTGGTTTCTTGGTTGCTTGGTTGGTTTCTTGGTTGCTTGGTTGGTTGGTTGCTTGGTTGGTTGCTTGGTTGGTTTCTTGGTTGCTTGGTTGGTTTCTTGGTTGCTTGGTTGGTTTCTTGGTTGCTTGGTTGGTTTCTTGGTTGCTTGGTTGCTTGCTTGGTGTGTTGTGTTGTGATGATGGGTTGTGTGCACCAGGGTTCTGCCACTGAGCTCCCCCATCAGTTCATTTGCTTTGACAATCACCTCCCTACATGAAAGGTGCTTCCTGTGCAGACTCCTACCTGGAGCCTCTGTGAAACTGCTGATGCCGGGATGTGCCAGCAGCCCAAGCATCCCGTCACTCTGCGTTGGAGCCCTGCCCCACTGCTTTCCCTGGTGAATACACGTGGTAGTGCAGTTTTCCTCAGTGGCTTAGATGTCTTCCCCTGCATATCTCTGTTCTCCTCCCCTGAGCTTCAGATTCAGAACTAGGGTGTGTGTGTGTGTGTGTGCACATGCATCCGTGTTTTACTGATATACCTACTGCTTCCCAATTATGGGATTTCACACTGAAAACTAGTTTGAAGCTGGGAAAAATATGTATCTTAAATTATGTGTGGGGGGTGGCACATGGCTAGAGCCCCAGAACTTGGGAGGTGGAGCAGGAGGACCAGGAATTCAAGGTCATCCTCTGTTAGCGGTCGAGCCAGCCTGGCCTACCTTATCTAAACAATGGGGTGTCTGGAACTCTTAACACACATGTGGTTCACTGTCAGCCTTGCTAGTGTATCCTTCTCTGATCTGCACCAGGGGTTCTCAACCTGAAAGACCCTTTCATAGGGATTGCCTAAGACCACCAGGAAACACAGGCATTTCATTATGATCCATAATTGCAAACTTACAGTCATGAAGCAGCGATGAAGATCATTTTATGGTTGAGGTCACCACAACATGAGGTGTACTAAAGGGTCACAGCATTAGGAAGGCTGAGAACCACTGTTCTAAACTATCTTGACTACTTCACTCCAAATAAAGTTACCTCACTACTTTTGAAAAAAAAGTCACCAGGTAATTTAGACCCACAGTCATGGCTGGAAGCCACCACAGTACATTTAGAAACGTGAAATAGTCATTTGAGGTCCTAGGGCTGTACACTGTTCAGCCCAGTATCTTTCACGTGAATTATATTTTATTTTTAATTATGTGAAGATGGGTGGTTGGTACATGTGCCTGCCTGCAGAGACCAGAGGCATCAGCTCCTTGGGGACAAGAGTTGCAGCAGTTGTTAGCTATGCTTGCTCAATTATTTCATTTGTGTGGGTGTGTGCAGTATCTGCAGGCCATCCCCTGAAGCCGAGTTTCAGGCAGTTGATTGTGGTGCTGAGAGTTGGCGTCTGGTCCTCTTCAAGAACGGCAGTTGCTCTTAGCCATTGAGCAACCTTCCATTGAACATTTATGTGATTTGCTGCCAGGTGGTATAAGTACCTATTGTTTCTTTATATTTGTTTTGTTTTTCCAGACAGGGTTTCTCTGTATTGTTTTGGAGACTGTCCTGGAACTCGCTCTGTAGACCAGGCTGGCCTCGAACTCACAGAGATCCACCTGCCTCTGCCTCCGAAGTGCTGGGATTAAAGGCGTGGGCCACCAACGCCCATCTTATTTTCATTTTTAAAAAGGATGTTTATATGATATAATGTTCCCTCTGCTCCATCTAGGGAATCAAAGTAACATTTTCAAAATTCAGACTTAGGTGCTGAATGTTGGATTCAGGCCCTGTGAAGGGGCGACCTGTAAGTAACAAGACTGACTAGGTACCTGACAGACCGATACATAACCCTGCACAAGTCAGGAAGCCAGGGGAGCCTCATTTGTCAAATGAGGACCTGAATCCCAGAATGACCAACAGTGGCCTGTCAGGGTCACCACACGCAATAGGCAGCCCGGGGCTGCCTCAGAGCCAGGGGTTGCTTGGTTTGTTGTTGTCTGGACAGGTTTGCTCTGTGTAGCACAAGCTGCATCAAGCTGAGGTCCCCCTGCCTCGACCTTCTCAGTCCTGGGACTGCAGGTGTGTGCGGCCATGCCCAGCCATGTGTGACTTTTAATTGCCACCTGTTTTCCCGAATACCCAGCCTACAGAACCTGCCCCAGCTGAAGGACAGACTCAGCAGAGGGCTGTAGGGATACTCAGCCTTAAGAGCACTTTCTGCTGTAGCAGAGGACTTGGATTCCCTTCCCAGCACCCACATGTGGGACTCCAGGGGACCCTACACCTCTGCAGGCACCTCTGTTTCATTTGTTCAAGCAAACACACACACACACACACACTAAGAATAAATACATAGTTTAAAAATGTATTTCTGTATTCTCTAACAACGGAAATGCATCAGGCTAACGGGACATGAAGGTTGGGTGACAACAGAGTTCTGTCCGGGAGCCCACAAAGTCTGAGCCCAGTGAGAGAGGCACAGGCCAAAGGTTCTGTACATGTCCCCAAGGCAGCCAGAACGCAGAGAGAAAAGGGAGGGCAGCCCCTTCCTTTAATTAGCGATTCTCCCCTAGGGTCAAATCTGGGGACTTGCCCTCTGTGTTCAACCACATCTCTGAACTGTTTCCCTGCAGCCTTGAGGCAAGGGAACCAGACACAGGGAAGGGAGGGACAAAGCTGGGCTGGGGCTGACAGGTGGCCTCCTGGGCACAGGCAGCCTTTCTCTATCCATGGAACCCCTCCCCCTCCAGGGCCCCACGCCTGTGCAATCCTGAAGACTACTGAAGCTCACACAGTCTTCAGTGTAGGGTTACAATGAAGCGCCCTGCTCTGAGGCTGGAGGGTCATTTCCAGACTCCACAAGTGACACTGTGAGTCATAGTGGAGTCACCCTTGACTCAAAATGCTGCCTACGTGACTTTTCAATGACTCAGCTCGCCTTCTGATATATGGGCACAAATAAACTGGACTGCTAATTTGAAATAATTGAATTAGAAGATACATTGCTCCACTTGCCAATAAAATCCAGTTGCTTTATCAAACAATGAATCAGTGTGCTAGGGGCGAGAAGAGAGTGTCCACTCAGGGCTAACCCACAGCCGGCTCTACATAAGAAGCTGCAGGCTTGTCCTGCGTGGAGAGACCCTATTTCAAAAAAGCATAAATTAATAAAGGAGGGGAGCAACCAAGGAGTGCTCGGTTTGGGATTATTCTACTTTATTTTATTTGGCTTTTCGAGGCAGGGTTTTTCTGTATTGTTTTGGAGACTGTCCTAGAACTCGCTCTGTAGACCAGGATGGCCTCGAACTCACAGAGATCCGCCTGCCTCTGCCTCCCGAGTGCTGGGATTAAAGGTGTGCGCCATTGGGATTATTTTAAACTGAGTTTCCAGCTAAACATTGTTTCTACAGCCCTCGTCCTTTTAAAAACAGAATATCAAGTTATTATCGGGTAGAGTAGGCTACCCCAAACTCACCACCCCCTCCAAGATTACTGTCTTTAGGAGATTTTGGCTCTAACAGATTTGTTCCTTTGTTGGGTTTCTCTGGTTGGTCAGTTTTTAGAAATAAAAATGGCTTTATATTTGCATCTTGGGCAGGGGCCATTATGCTAGCTTTCTCTGTACTGTTTCTATTTTAGAATATGTGCTGCCTACGTACCGAGTCTGGCTGTATTGCCCAGATTAGCCTTGAACTCGTGGGTTCAAGTACGCTCTTTGCATCAGCCGCCCAAGGAGCCGGAAGCACAAGTGTGCACTGTTGTAGTAGGTTTTAACAGACAACTGTTCAGCGACAGTCCATCCTATGAAAACATAGGGCACAGGGGCGCTCGGGAGGCAGAGGCAGGCGGATCTCTGTGAGTTCAAGACCAGCCTGGTCTACAGAGTGAGTTCCAGGAGAGCCAGGGCTACATAATAAAGGGAGACCCTCCTCAAGAAACCAAAAAAAAAAAAAAAAAAAAAGAGCGGAAAAACAGAAACAAAACCGAAAAGATACTAGCTACTTAATGAGAAGTTTCTTCCATTGTTGGTCCGGAATGCACACAAGGGAGAAAGAAAGCCCACACCCTCTCTGACATCCCAGAGTGCTTTGCTGGATGCAGTTCAGGTCCAAGGCAGGTGTCTCCAAGAAGAGCTGCCCAGCCGCCACCAGTCCCTGCACAGCTGCCAGGGACAGCCTGGCTGGAGAGTTCAGTCCCCACCTGGCCCCCAGCCCTAGAGGAGAGGAGGCAGGAATAGGAGGATCAGGGGCTCAGGGCCATTCTGAGCTACACAGCAAATAAAACAGCACGGGGTGGGGGGGGAACGGAACAACAAGTTTAATTTAGGGAACTTGCTTTGGTTTTTTGTTGTTTCAGAAGCTACAGAAGCCTCATAGTTTGATTGATCCACAATAGAGTAGAGGTTGGAGAGATGGTGGTTAAGAGCACCATCTGCTCCTCCAGAGGACCTGGGTTCAATTCCCAGCACCCACATGGTGGCCCACAACCACCTGTAATGGGATCCAATGCTCTCTTTTGGTGTATAGACATATCTACTGACAAAGCACCCATATACATAACATTCATAAATAAATAAATTATTCTTTTCTTGGTTTTTGTTTTTTTGAGACAGTGTTTCTCTGTGTAGCCTTGGCTGTCCTGGAACTTACTCTGAAGACCAGGCTGGCCACAGACTCATTGAGATACACCTGTCTCTGCCTCCCAAGTGCTGGGATTAAAGACGTGTGCCACCACCACCCAGCCCAATAAATCTTTTAAAAGAGAGAGAGGGAGGCAGGCAGGCAGGCAGACAATGGAGCATGGACAGGTGTGGTGGCACATACATCCCAGCACTTGGGAAGCAGATCTCGGTGAGACCAGCTTGGTCTGCATAGTAAGTACCAGGACAGCCAGGGATTTGTAAAGAGACCCTGTTTCAAAAAAGAAAAAGAAAAAGAAAGAAAGAAAAGTAAGAAAAAGAAAGCAGGGAAGCTGAGAATCCCAGTTGCTGCCAGGAGGAGGAAGTCCTATCCTTGAGTTAGCTTGGAGGTCAGAGAACCAGTGAGAAAACCCAGCATGTCAGGGAAAAGCTATATTTAGGGTTTAGCCTGAGTCCAAAAAAGAGATAAGAAAAAAACAAAACATGCCTGGTTCCAGACTGCATATCAGAGTTCAGAGGACACCTGAGTCCAGGCCTTTGTATCCTAGGCCAGAGGATTGCACCAGGGACAGTTGGTTAGAAACAGAAAGAGAGATCGTTTGTTGGGGGGGGGGCTCCTGAGAACAGAAGTTGGCTAGTGAAAAGAAAGCCTTAATGTCAAGAGCTTGTTTTTCTTCAAGCTGGCTGGGTGTAACTCCCCAACAGGGCAGGCTGAGAGGAAGAACTGTGAGCTGGAGGCCAGCCTGGGCTACATAGCAAGACTGTCTCGGAAAACGAAAACAACAGCCTCCTAAGGGGCGCTTGGTCGCTTTCATCTTGTGAGATCTAAAAGAACCCAAGTTTATAAGCCCTCCTGTGAGACACACCCACAGGAAGCCCGTGGGGAAGACTCTTCCCCTTAAGTCGGTCTTCTCAGTAAGGGGTTTCAAGTAACTGAGAGACATTTCTCAGAAAAGGCTGTGATTTTATCCTGAGTGCCCATGTGAACATTTCCGAGATTTCTGGGTTTTCCATTGACTCTAACCTTTGGCGAGAGTAGCTGGTGTGCTCCTAACCACTGATCCACCTTTCCAGTTCCAGATTTTAATGCATTTTATTTTATTTGTGTGTGTGTGTGTGTGTGTGTGTGTCTACCACAGACGTGCAGGTCCCCAAAGAGGCCAGGAGAGCTGGGAACAGAACTTAGAGAAATTGCTAGACATTTTCACAATCAAAACTTCGTTCTTCCGTGGCTTGTGTAAGGTCCAACCTAGATGCTCAGGCTGCCACCGTGTGACGGAGTCCTGGGATCCAGAGTAGAACTGGAGGTTTTATTTTAAGTCCATAAAGTGTGTGTAAAACAAGCAACCAGCAAGGAGCAAATTCAGAGATGAAAGGGAAACCCCTGATTCTGCCCCCTGGCAACCAACATTGAGTTTAAGGAGTAATTTCTGCCCCTCCTCTCTGTGAGCTCTTGCGCTGGCTTCTTCAGCGTCACCCCTGACAGGACCTGGGTCACGCCTTTGCCTGTGGGGCCAGACTTGCCTCAGCTGTTGGCCTCATCCTACACACAGAAACATGATGAACTAAACGAGGAACCAGGGACACTTGCTGGAGTTGAGGGTCCAGGCCTCCCCCCACGGCAGGATGGGAAAGCACCTGGCCTGCAGGAGAGGCCCCTCAAGGTCACCAGCAGCTATGGGACCCGAGTCTCGGGGTGGAGAAGACCTGGGTATCCCGGACCACTCTTGACCCGGACGAGCCTCGGGGCCCCACCTTGAAGTGTACGGAAGTGCTTACCTGGGAGCATCCCCAGGCTGAGGCAGAATGGCTGCCTATAAACAACACAGAGGAGCTGGTGTATGGCAGCCATTATTATCAGCTAACTTTATGTACGTTTTACGAGGCTGGGAATGGAACCCAGGGCTTGTGCATGCTGGGAATGTTCTCTACTATTGGGCTACACCTCCAGCCTTAGGAGTGGGTTCTGATAGAAGAGGGTCTGGAGACTCCTTGATAACCAACAGGGCTGATGATGCAGTAACTACTGTTGCTAAAATCCCTTCCTTGGGGGAAGAGTAAAGCATGTCTGCCCCTCCTCTCAAGGTCCCAACCACAAACCCAAACCAAGGCCACAGGAGTCTGGTGACATTCACTCTGGGGACCAACTAATTTATTGGGCTTCCCTACAGAGTAGGGAGAGGTACTTACAGGGGTTTGGACATGCATCCCCAACCAGCTACACCCGGAAAGGCTTACTGCATACCAATGAGGGTTTCCACCCAACATGTATATATGGATTCCCCCACGTGCTCTAGCCCCTCCCCCAGGCCACAGCCGTTTGCCAGGTGGTAGAGAGCAGCTAGATACTCAGGTGAGAACCTCAGGTCTGTCTAGGCCTCTGCTGGGGTGGGATTGTCAGCCAGTCCCATTGGTGAGCATTTGCAAGGGTCACACAGCTGAACTCCCTAAGACAGTGCCTTGCTTAGCTCACCCACACCTATAGGACCATTGCCTCAGAATCTTACCTCAGCGGTGGGGGCCAGCACAGAGAGCGTCGAGCTGGCCCCCCATCTGTGGAGACACTCAGGCAGCGATATCTCTGCCACTGGAATTCTGAGGGTGAAATCAGCCTTGCCCTGAAAAGGTAGATCCCCCGGGGAATCTCCCACGGACATACGCCAGTCTGGAACTGGAGCTATGGATTCCCTCACCCCACCCCCAAGCCCCAAGCTCATGGTGGAAGCCTAGGTTTTATATCACTCTCCATCCCATCGTCATCCCAGGAGAGCTCATGTAACTTTCTGAGACACACATCAGATCTTCCAAACTTCGAGAACAGGATTCTAACGTGTTGCAGAGACACAACTGTGTTCTGCAGGAAAACATAAATACCAAATACGTATGTGTTGGGCAGGGGAGCTTTCCTCCTCTGGTTTGATTCCTTCATTGCTTACTGGCCACAGGCTCCTGTGTGCCCTGATTCGATGCCTCCATCACTTAAAAACAGAAGGGTTAGCGATGGAACTCGGTGGGAGGCCCTGGGTTTGAGCCTCAGGACCTCAGGAGGAAAATGAAGCAGAACCTTACTGGGCAACCCGGAACTTCAAAATCCACACTAGAATGCAACTGTCCTGCTAGGTTTTCATTTATTTATTTATTTTTGAGGCAGTCTTACTGCGTAAGTCCAGGCTAGCTTGGGTTATTCCCTAAAGGACACTGGGTAGCTCTGCTGATCTTGATAGGTTATTTCCTAGGCTGGTGGTGTGAGCATTTCATGACCTTGCTGACATCCTCCCCCCATTAAGGTGTCTAGTAGCCTTGCACCGCCTCTACCAAAGTGTGCAGTGCCGAGGGCCGAAGCCCTGTGCATGCTGGGATGCATTCTACCAACCGGGCCACACTCCCAGGACCCTGGGCCCCAGGGCTCTGCCCCACTCCCATCCCACTTAGCCCTCACACAGCACACTGCCCCCCGAAAGAGTATGACCACTGCAGTGGGACCTGCACTTCCCACAGATCTGCAGGAAGCATAACTTCCCTTGTGCCTTCAAAAATAAAGATAATGCTTGCTTCTTAACAGAGACTTGCAGCAACTGCTCCGTCATCTGCCCATCTGTCTCTCTTCCGCAGCACGAGTGGGGGGAGGGATCCCCCATGCCTTCTGGAGAGTGCAGAGCTGGTAACTGTCTCTCAGGACAGCCACAGGGAACCGCTCTCTCCTCTCCTGGCTCTCCCCACTACCCACAGCAGTCTGGCCACCCCAGGGGACATCTGGTTCCGGTGCTACTTCCCCAGCCTCAAGGGAAGGCTGCTGAGGGGCTTTCCAGGGTCCAGTTTGGGGTGGAACAGTGCTACCCACTCCAGCATCTTCTGAGCTGAGGCCTTGGCCCGGAGCTACCCCTCCCCCAGCCTGCTCTCAACAACAAGCATCATGGTCACTTTTCAGTTTAGAACCTAGAGATGGCTGGGGCCCAAGTCTGTCTTGTCCAAGAGCCTCCAAAGTAGGGGAAGACTCAGTCATCTAATAACCAAGAGTTCAGGGCGGCACTCAGGATGCCACTGCCACCTCCACGGTCCAGTAGATAACTAAAGAGTAGGCCTTCCTTCTCCTAATTCTGATCGATGTGAATGCGACAGACACATGAGCCTCCTTTCAGAAATCCCCGGGTTTGGCTTGGGGAAAACTTTTATTAACTGAAGGCTTTTGAGAAATTGTTACTGGCTGCGTGCGTGCGTGCGTGCGTGTGTGTGTGTGTGTGTGTGTGTGTGTGTGTGTGCGCGCGTGCGTGTGTATGTAAGTGAAACAGGGTCTCTCTAGCTTCAAATTTGGAGAAATCATCCTTCCTGTGCTTTTCTAGTGTCAGGATTATAGGAGTGAGCCACTGTGTCCCTCAAAAACAGTCCTACTTAATTATTTAGCCTTCCTCACTCTTTACTCCCCATTAATCCCATGAGATTTTTCCTTTTAGTGAAAAGGTTCCCAAAGGAAAAACACATCAAGTGCAGTTTAGAAAGTATTTATTTCAAACAGTTACAATTTTCACTTTAAAGCAAACAGTGGCTCCCCAAAAAAAGCAATGAAAAAACATATTATAAAACTTTGAAAAACATATTATATGCTTGCAAAAACAGCTTAGGTATCAGCTTGCAGGTAACACAGGTAAACACCTTAAAAACATTGTCTCAAAAACAGAAACATGTAGCGTTGAGGTATTCTGCTTAACGGATATGATCTCTAGCCAAGAAAGTCTCTCTCTGTCCCTTCCAGCTTGCTACACTGTACCAGCCCTTTTCCTGCAAACTAGCTCTCCATCTGAGCATATGTTCACAAATCTGACAGTGTTCCCTAATAAGCATTAAGGTTGCCATAGAAACTCCCTGGAATTGGCACCCAACCACACTAGGACAAGTAGCTGGAAAGACCTTTGGCAGACTCTCCCCAGCGCCAGCCCTAGGACCTGAGTCAGCTGACCTGTCTCCAGTCACCGCCTCACTGTAGGCTGTAGCATGGAAAACGTTCTTGCGATGACCCTGTCTCTCCAAATGAAGAAAGGTTCTCACCACCTCCACCTGCAGCTGAGTGTGGGAATTCTCCTCAACTAGGTCAGCCTGCTAGGAACTGCTAGGGAAAATAGGACCTAGGCAAACCAAGCATTCCTTAAATCTGCATAGCGTGGCCAACCCTGGCCCAACCTGCTGGGCTCTGCTCCACACTGGCTCCAACCTAATTACGGCAGTAAACCCCACACACCAATTTCCTTCCTCCCAAGACATCGGGGATGTGGCAGAGTCAATGTGAGCGTACAGCCAGGTGAGCAGCTGCAAAGACAATGCCCACAGAGAGATGAGCACTCAGTCACCAGACATCTCAGGTGCATAGCCAATGATACTCCCTTGAAACGTCTTAAAGCTATTCGCTAATGCCGTAAGAATCAAAGATCACGTTAGAACTTGAGAACTTGAGCCAGTATGCGCTCTACTCTCCCTGCAGAGCAGTCAAGGTTGTGTTTAAACCATCTGTCTAAACCCTCCACATCTGGCTGCCCGGTTGCTGACTGCAGGTGTGCAGGGAGTGACGACACTGTTGGCGAGGCAGCCTGTGGGCTGCAGACACATTCAGCAGTCACAGATTTGAGGCCAGAAGCAGCTGAGGGCCTATCCCTGCGTGCCCTGAGCGAAGCTGGGGATCAGAGGAAACAGACGTCATTGACATTAGCTTATTAAAAGTCAAAAGGAAAATGCATCCTTTGATGGGGGGGGCGGTATCCTGTCATAATAATAGTGAAAGCAGTAACAATTTGGAGATCAAAGCTATTTAGCTTTGAGAGATAATGCGCTATCTGGATTTCAATCTTCCACCAGCTTGCCCTGCCTGGCTTTGGTAGCGGCTTTCGGGCAAAGCCAGTGTGGAGAATTGAAGAGTCGTGCGTGGGCCCCTCTCCTGTCCCTTGCAGGTCACTATTTCCAATGTTCCCCTTTCACAGCATTTTTGCTACTCTTTAGTCCCAGAAACTTAACAAAGAAGGAGAAAAACAAACAACAGAAAAAAAAAACCATGAGTACCTGCCTGGTTTTTGTCAACTTACAAACCTTTTTCTAAGACAGCGACAGGTTCTGAAACATTCAAAGTGCGGTAGGAATAACCACCTGCCTGAGATGGGCACCTTAGAGCTGTGGGATAGACAGCGGAACAGCTTCCGGTAGCTTCCGAACTCCACCTCCTGGCCCGTGGTGGTAACATTGTCTGGAAGGTAAGCTACTAGGGAAGTGTTGGGATTTGGTAATGTGGGGGTTAATGAAGGCAAAACTCACTGTAATCACAGCGTACTCTGTAGTCTCCCGGGTGACCACTAACATCACAGAATTCTCAGAGCCCCAGGGGAAAGCGACTGAGGTGTGCACTCTGTGGTCTCCCGGGTGACACTAACATCACAGAATTCTCAGAGCCCCAGGGGAAAGCGACTGAGGTGTTCAGTGCTTCTCCAGGACTGCATGCAGGGACTCCACACAGCGAGGAAGGCCACGGTGGCAGTGAGGAGGGGCAGGAAGCTGACACCCTTCCTTCCCAAGCCTGGCGAGCATTCATCCCCTGAAGCTGAGGACAGACTATTTTTATACTTTTTAAGACAAAAAACAAGATACAGAACGAAACTAAAGTCTTCTCTGTTACAGAAAATAGTCATTTTTCTCGATTTTCACTTGACTTGGCTTTTGTGCTAAACAAAGTTACCATGCCCTCCCCCCTCAACACCCCCGGGTAGTCCCTACACCAGCACACAGTGAGTCCTGGTGAGGAAACAGTTTCCTTTTTTTGTTTGTTTGGTTTTTCCAGACAGGGTTTCTCTGTGTAGCTTTGGAGGCTATCCTGGAACTCTGTAGACCAGGCTGGTCTCGAACTCAGAGATCCGCCTGCCTCTGCCTCCCGAGTGATGGGACTAAAGGCGTGTGCCACCAACGCCCGGCTCAGGCAACAGTTTTGTAAAAAGCAAAAAGCAAATGCAATCTTTCTAGTTCAGCTTTCTTTACATGAACATCGTCTTTCCTAATCGCTCAGGTCCAGTTGAAACCAGTATGGGCAAGGCTGGAGTAAAGTAGTTATGCTATCTGCCACGGCAGAACTCCTCACTAACACCATCCCTCCCCTGGGAGACCATGTTTTCAGAGGCTGTGTCCCCTCAACTACAGCAGGGACAGTGGACACCCGTCCTTCCCCTGCTTCCATCCTGCTCCTCTTGAAGCCCTGAGATCAAAGAAGAAAATAAAACTTTTGCAGTGCCTAGGATTATCATTCACATTTGAAAAATGCTTATGAGAAAGTCATTTCACCTAAAACCATCAGGCCCTGAGATACCGGTCACTACAAGCGGAACTCCCAGCCGCTTCCCCAGTGGCTTCCAGGTAGTGAGAAGGGAAGTAGGAACGGGCTTCCTCCTCAGGCTTAATGGCCCAGGAAAAGAGAATGTCAAAGGCGCTTGGATTTTAAGAGTTCCAGCGACAAGGTCAGTTGGGAGAGTGAGCCAGAGCTAGGCAACTGGGGCAACCTGTGGCGCCCCTACCTGAGGCTATCCTGGGGATGCGGCTTGTTAAGGCTAACAATGTGTAGAACAAGCCCCTCTATCCAGAGTTGTCGTGGCCTCTTCGTAGTGGCCTGTGTCCCTCACAACCCCTTCCTTAGGAGCAGATGCAGTGCTATGCCAGTCTTCACCCATTCTGGACCTTCTGCAAGGCTCTAGTGGAGAAGGAAGCTGCAGCCCAGCCCACCCCGACCAGGCGAACTGGAATGGCCACGAGGAGCACGTGTGCTGATCTGATCCCATGCCAGCTGCCAGGTACCATCCGGAAGACTATCTGGGGAATAGGTAGTCTCTGTTGCTGGTGTCATAAGGGTTCTGCGGGTCCCTGACACCCAGGCAGTTGTGGCTTAAGGTGTTGTCAGGCCTGGAGCCGTTGTGGGACCCTGCTGAGGTGAGGAGGGGAACCAGTACGAAGTTGGGCTTCAGCTGTCCCAAGGAATGTGGCTGGGGAGAACTCGTCTTGCTTTCCTTCCCAGCCTGGGGCTTCCATGTCTTCTTGAGCCTTTATACAAACACACAAAAAACAAACATACCGACGTGAGCTTCCTCCCAGGCCAATGTCAGGGTGGAAAACACAGCAGCAGCTGGCTGCCCTGGTTGCTGGGTGTGCCCAGGCTCTGCTTACTTCTGTATCATTACCAGAGGTCTCCAACGCCCTGAGGAGCTGGAGAGGCTCAAAACCAAGGCCACACCTCACTGGGCCCATTTACAAAGGGAAAGAAATGTGACTGTTGCTTTATGCACTCCCAAAGTCCCCAGAGGCTGCCCGTAGGCTGCCCGTGAGGCACACACCATCAGTTCTCTATCATTCACGTAAAACGAAGAGAAGAATATTCTCTCAGTGGGGAAGGAAAAACGGGACTTGGCCCAACTAAGGCTGGCAGGAAGCCGATCATTCGCAGCCTGCAATGAACAGCAGAAAACAGGCTGTGCGGTCCGTGTCCTCTCCTGTCCTAGGCGGTCAGCATTCCCATCCGTGAGTGTCCACACACCTCCACCCGCCCCCACCCACCCCACCCGCAGTGGGGGAGACTGCATGCTCCGAGGAGGCACCGCTGGGCACGTGTTGACTCATCTGACAGGAAAGTCAATGGTGGGCAGGAAGGAGATAGGCATCGCTCTCATCACAGCCTCCTCAGCGTGCTGTCTGGGCCCCAGGCCAGGCTCAGCAACTAGCTGACAGCCTGAAGAAAGCTGAGCTGCAGATGCAGATCTGCAAGGGCGGGGGGGGGCCTCTGTCCCAAGGGGCCCTATGCTCGGTGTGCTGGCTGGATCGGGGGGAGTAAGGGGACTCTCCTCAATTCCCTCCCAGGCCAATTACCCAAGGAAGGGCTGTGAGGGAGGAGGGAAGCCAATGTCAAAACAAAATTTGGGCATTTTCTTGGGCTTTTTGTACCAGCAGATTACTCTTGTTCTTGTTGTGACAAATGATTGATGGCTGGCTCAGAATATGCCGTTGGCTCTTGGCCTGTTAGCCAAACAGCACAAACAATCCACAGAATGTTTCTTGGATGCAGGAAGAGAGCCCAGCAGGGGTGAGAAGGCACGAGTGCTTAGTCGCTGAGTGGAACTCTCCCCGTGACAGGACACACTGCTACACCAAGGACTGCCAAACACCCAGACCCTCTGACCCAGGAACTCATGTTCTCAGAAAATATCCTAAAAATGACTGTGGTGGTTTGAGTAAGAACAGCCGGCTCCCACAGACTCATATATTTGAAAGCTTAGTCACCAGGAAGTGGCACCATTTGAAAGGATTAGAAGGATTAAGAGGTGTCCTTATTGGAGGAAGTGTGTCACTGGGGGGTGGGAGGTTTTAAAAGCCCAAGTCAGCTAGGCCTAGTCTCCTCCCTCCCTCCCTCCCTCCCTCCCTCTCTGTCTCTCACTCTCCCCCTCCCTCCCTCCCTCTCTCTCCCCTTCTCTCTGTCTCTGGGTCAGGATATAGCCCCCAACTACTTTTCCAACACCATGCCTGCCACGATGATCATGGACTCGGCCTCTGGAACAAGCCTCCAATTAAATGCTTTCTCCTCCAGGAGTTGCCCAGGTCATGGTGTCTCTTCACAGGAACAGAACAGTGAGTGAGACAAGGATACAAGTGTGGGAGAACTTTAAGATGTCCATCACAGAGCTGTTTATAAATGCAAAACATCTTCCAATCCCTGGAAACAGTTCACCTGGGTTTACGTTCGTACAGGAAAACCTGATTGCTAATGAATATGAGGTTTACAAAGGCTGGACATGGAGGCTCGTGACTTTAATTCCAGCACTCAGGAGGCAGAGACAGGCAGATCTCTGTGAGTTCAAGGCCAGCTTGGACTATAAAACAAGTGCCAGGATAGGCTCCAAAGCTAAACAGAGAAATCCTGTCTCAAAAACCCAGACAAAGGAAGGAAGGAAGGAAGGGAGGGAGGGAGGGAGGGAGGAAGGAAGGAAGGAAGGAAGGAAGGAAGGAAGGAAGGAAGGAAGGAAGGAAGGAAGGGAGGAAGAATTAGAAGCAGAACACCTGAGTTTGTGCCTATGGAGAAGCATCAAGAGGCAGTCCCCAAGTGTTGACACACTGTTTGGCCCCAAAGTATAAAGCTGTCCCGACCCACTGAGACCCCTGTCTTCTGCACAACCATTGGACAGTTATTTGGTTCACTGCTTCACTGGAACATCACAATTGAGGCCAGGGATGTAGTTCAGCGTCAGAGCTCCTGCCTAGCCCTGGATTTGAACCCCAACACTGCAGATGAGGAAAGGAGGGAAGGATGAAAACAAGAACAGTCTTGGGCCGGGCACAGCCTGGTGTCTTTTGCTGTGTTGTCAAGCCAGCTTCAGGGCCACTGTGAGGTCCTCGGGAGCCAGCGTGTGGAGAACTCTCTCCCAAAGGCCTTCCTCATCCTCCTCATCATGGCTTCCTGTCCCCTGCCTCCTGCAGCACCCGACCCAGGACTCAGAGTAGCTGTAGGTGCGGTGCGTGTTGTATGTTCATTTGCTGAATTCTGACGACCACACGGACAGATGAAAGCTAAGACACAGAGTACAGCGCAGAGCCCCGGGGCCCGTCTCACCTCACGACGATGAAGACACAGAGGAGCAACCCACACACCAGGCTTCCTCCAGCCACCAGGAATGTGGGCAGTGATATGGAGGAAGATTCTTGCTCTGAGGCTGTGGGGGGCGGGGCAGAGGAAAGGAAAGGGGGTGGGCAGAAGGGCAGGAGGGAGGAAGGGGAGGGAGAAGAAAGTCAGTCAGGGAGTACTAGAAAGCAGACTCTGCTCCGGGAGGCGCAAACTGCCCGCTTGCTGGCCAGAGCCTGCTCTGAGGAGCCGTGCAGACTCCTAGCATAGCAGCTGCCCCACTCACGGGTGATCCCGGGACTGATTCTCAGCTGGCAGCCAACTCTCAGAGTAGCTTTCCTGGTGTCCTGTACCAGGCAGAGGCTCTGAGGACTCCATAGTGGTGGATCCACTAGGGCTGGGTCACTGGGACTCAAGGACTTTGAGCACGTATGGTATCTGGGAGCAGTTTCTCCACGGGGTGTCAATTCTCGCCTATCCCCAACTTGGCATTCAAGATCCATACACGCTGTGTCCCTACTCCTGCAGGGCTCTCCACCTATCCCTTCCCGCCCAAAGTGTTCTCTCAACCTTCGCTGAGCCCCTTTGCTGCCCAGTCCGTAGAAACCTTGATGAGCGGCCACACTCTTGGCTGGACCAGTGCAACTGTGCAAACAAAGCCCGTGGCTCCCTAAACAGGTTTCCTTCTACGGATCCTCCAGTTCAGTCTGCAGCAATGATGTCCATAGCCTACTCAGTCATCCTGACGACGGACTGCAAGTTAGCCTACTGACCCAGCCCACCCTTCACGGGGCCTCATTGGAGCTCAGCAGACAACACCAAACGAGCATACGAAGTAAGGAAAGATGAGCAGCTGCTGCAGCTCACTGGTAGAGGTTTGCCTAGCATGCTCAACATCCTGGGTTCAGTCCTGAATACTGCAACGAGCTACATACAACAATGAAGGTTGCTGTTGCCTCTGACCCTCTGCTAAGTGTCCAAGTGAGAGAGCTCTTCGGTGGACCAGAGGAATGCCAAGACACTAGCGCTTACCCGGCGTGCTTGTTGCTCTTACAGAACGCATGGACAGATCCTCCTCGTTGTCGTCTTCATCCGGGACCTAGGAGAGATGACCCTCATCAGCAGCCTGCTCCTCATTGCTACACACTCCGAAAGCCACCACTCCTTCCTGCCTCCTGAACCTCTCTGTGCCCAACCTGCGTCAACCGTCATCCGGTCACAGGGTGGTTTGTGCGCTCATTTTCCCTGGCCAGGTGAAGAGTTCTTTCCACCAGTGTGTCTCCCAAAGGTACAGAGGGTATGCTCAGTAAACGAAGCAGCTGTCCAGGGGGTCTGTTGCCAGGTGCAGCGGTGGCCTCCTCCCAACTCCACTTGTCACTAGCTAGCTACGCGATGGGCAGATCTCTGAGTCCAGATGGGTTGAAGTCCGGCTTCTGGATCCAATTTTGAGATTTAGCCACGGAGTGGAGAAGGTGGCCAGTGCTCAGCTAGTGACAATTCCTTAGGACCTGCCTGGAGCTCCCTGCCCTGAGAGGCGAAAACTCAGCTGCCTCTGTCCGTGAAGGCACCAAAAAGCCCCACAAGGACAGCCCCCTGAAGACATCCTTTCTAGGACAGCCCTGTGAAGTCTGTACGTGTGAGGCCCAAACCTCTGCCTCCTTCTCTGTGCTTTAGGGGGCAGAGGAACAAAGCTTCCAGCTCAATACTGAGGGAATTAAGGACCCCGCGAGGAGACAGAGTTGGGTGGGAAATTGGATTAGTAAAGGGATTTGTTAAGCAGCTTCAGACATAATCCTCTTTCCAGTACTTCACGATAGCAGGCTGCCACAAGGGAGGCCATGGATAAATTGAATCTGGTCTCAAACCAAGCAGTCAGTGGTATCCAAACAGCTCAGTAAAGCAGTAGCCACCAGAGCCAGGCAGACGGAGCTTCATAGCGTCGAGGGACAGGGAACTGGCCCACAGCCATACTCTAGAAGACCCAACTGGAACTGAAACCAGATTGGGGGGTGGAGGGAATGGGGGAGCAGCGCATGTCCTGGTCCTTTCCAAAAGGGCAAGCTCACCTGCGTGGGGTTCCCAAGGATCCCTGCAGGAGTGCTCCTGGGCTCTGCGGTAGAAAGAGGGGTTGTGTTAGTGACTCATGGACCCTGGAACCCAGTCAGAGCAACACAGAGGAACGGAATGGGCTGGTGGCACGTCCAAGTCCTAACACCAGGGAAGCTGAGGAGGAAGGAGTGCCTCAAGTTCAAGGCTAGTACAGAGGAGATCCTATCTCAGAAATAGAAATTTAAAAAAAATCAATAGAGTTCAAAATGGGTTTTTTGGTTGGTTGCTTGGTTTTGGGTTTTTTTGAGACAGGACAGAGTTTCTCTGTGTAGTCTCAGCTGTCCTGGTACTCGCCCTGTAGATCAGCCTGGCCTCAAAGTCACAGAGATCCACCAGCCTCTGCTTCCCTGGTGCTGGGATTAAAGGTGTGTGTCACTGCTGCTGCTGGGCTACAAAAAAATTTTTTTCAAAGCAGAATGCTGGGAATAAGGAACTCTCCAACGCCCGAAGACTAACTCTGTCATTTGTGACAGAGCATATTAGATAGTCCCTAACGTTTTCTGCTCCACAATGTAAATGCATCCAATGGACCCACAAATGTGACTGATTATTCTGTGTCCACTAAAAATAAAAGGTGTGCATGCCTTTAAGCCCAGACTTTGGGAAATCAAAGCCAGCTTGGTCTACACAGAGCGTCCCAGGCCAGCCAGGACTTAAAAATAAAGCTTCAAGGGGGCTGGAGAGATGGTGCAGTGGTTAAGAGCACCGCTGCTCTTCCAGAGCGCCCAGGTCTGATTTCCAGCACCCACATGGTAGCTCACCACCCTCTGAAGCTCCATTTCACCTAAAGTTCATCCACCTGGCCTCTGCAGGCCTGCAGACATGCGGTGAACGGGCACAGGGTTAGGCATAAACCAAAACTGAAAACGATGAGATAAATCTTTAAAAATAAAACCCCAAAATACATATTTTAGAAAAATGTTAAAGATAAAATGTATAGAAAAAAGACATATGCTTTGATTCAAAGTTTCTAGAACTCATGCTTATATTACATTATATATTACAATACATACACAGGAAGGGAAAGGCCCAAAGGATACATATCACAAGATATAAGCACTATTAACAGTAATTCCTTAAACTATCCTTTTTGCAATAGAATGTACGGAGGATCAGTGACTCATGCCTGGGACGGGCAAAGGGCACCATGATAAAGAGGGGCGGGGACAGCTGAGGCAGAAGTCACTCCCTCTTGGGAACAGCTTTCCACAGAAGTCACTGGGGCAAGAGGAGGCCCAGAATCAAAGCTGAGCTGGGGCCGAGGGACAGGCGAGGGACAGAGTGACTCAGATTTTCTTGTCATCTCATCGTTTTTCCACTAGAGTTAAAAATACCACCAAGTATAAGACATTAAGTATCCCAGACCCAGGAGTAGACAAACAAACCGCCAGCTAAGGGGTGGAGGATAGGGTGAGTCTGTTTCTGCTTGGGAGAGGATTTTCAAAGGGCTGTGCCATCTGCAGAAAGAGAGAAAACCACACAGCAACACAGGAGGCGTTGACAAGGAACCCACCCACTGCTTCATTGTATAAAAAAGGAAATGGGCCCAGAGAGGGAAAGCAATTTGTCTAAGTTCACACAGCAAGTGAACTCAGAAATGAACCTCAAATTGTGGCAAGGACTCACATCTCATACCTTTATGCTCCTCCCAGCTGAGCCCAGTATGAACAGGTCAGCCGGGCAATGGTGTCACATTCCTATAATCTCAGCACTCAGGAGGCAGATCTCTGAGTTTGAGGCCAGCTTGATCTACAAAGTGAGTTCCAGGACAGCCAGGACTACACAGAGAAACCCTGTCTGGAAAATGACAACAACAAAAAGAACAAAACCAGCAGCTAAAACCAGCAGCAGTAAACAGAAAAATGTCCAACCACTGATGGCCACTCAGCCCAGAGGTTCCCCAGATCCTGTCAAGTTCAACATCACATGAGGCCTTTCAGGCCCCTCCATCCTTATGGCCTAGAACCCTGACAATAAGCCTCATTGAATCCCACCAGGGACCGCACACACGTGTGCATGGGCGGGCTGGTTTTGTGAGACAGGGTTTCTCTACCACCTACAATGGCTTGGAACTTACTATGTAGATAGACCAGGCTGACCTTTGACCTTGAATTAAATATTCTAGAGTGCTGGGATTATAGGTATGAACCACCACATTGTTTCCCCTCATGCTTTTCTTCTGTCGTTGTTTGGTTTCGAAACGAAGTCTCACATTTTAGCTCAACTGTTCTGGAACTCACGGTGTAACCCAGGCTGACACGGAACTTAGAAGTCCTGTTTTAGCCTCTCAAGTGCCTGAGTCAGCACACCTGCTGGGATCGCTGAAGACGGGGAATGGGCTGGAGAGGTGGCTCAGCCGTTAAGAGCCCTCGCTGTTCTTGCAGAGAGCCTGGGTTCAGTTCCCAGCAACCACACAGCCGCCCCAAACCAGCTGTAAATCCAGTCCCAGAGGATCCAATGCATTTTTCTGACCTCCACTGGCACCAGGCACCCATGTGGGGCACATAACACATGCAGGCAAAACACCCATATGCATCAAATAAAACTTTAAAACAATAAGTAAGTGAGCCGGGTGTTGGTGGCGCACGTCTTTAATCCCAGCACTCGGGAGGCAGAGGCAGGAGGATCTCTGTGAGTTCGAGGCCAGCCTGGTCTACAGAGTGAGTTCCAGGACAGCCTCCAAAGCCACAGAGAAACCCTGTCTCGAAAAACCAAAAAAAAAAAAAAAAAGTAAGTATGGAGTGTGCCAGCAAGATGGCTCAGGAAAGCCCCAGTCATGTAAGCCAGAAGACCCAAGTTCCATCCACAGAGCTGAGGGGGGAGGAATCAGCTTCCGGGAGCTGTCCTCTGACCTCTCAGTGTGTGCCTTGGCAAGCATGCTATCCTCACACACACACCACACACTGGAAGAAATACCTCTTTTTAAATTTAAAGATGGGGAAACTGAGGCAAGAAAAAGGAAAACAACTTTCTCAAAGTTAGTAGAAAGTAGCAGAGCTATAATTTTTGTATATTTATTCCTCTGTGTGTGTATGTGTGTGTGAGCATGTACGTGTGAGAGAGTATGCATGTGAGGGTGTGTGTGTGTGTGTACTGTGTTTACTGTGTGTGTACTGTGTGTGTGTACTGTGTGTATGTGTGTGAGAGTGTGTGTGTGTATGTGTACTGTATGTGTGTGGTGTGTATGTGTCTGTGTGTACTGTGTGTGTGAGTATGTGTATATGTACTGTGTGTTTACTGTGTGTGTATACTGTGTGTGTGTGTACTATATGTGTGTGGTATGTGTGTGTATACTGTATGTGTGTGTGTGTGCTATGTGTGTACTGTATGTGGTGTGTGTGTGTGTACTGCATTGTGGTGTGTGGTGTGTGTGTGTACTGTGTGTGTGTGTGTACTGTGTGTGTGTGTGTGTACTGTGTGTGTGTGTACTGTGTGTGTGTGTGGTGTGTGTGTGTGTACTGTGTGTACTGTATGTGGTGTGTGTGTGTACTGCATTGTGGTGTGTGTGTGTGTACTGTGTGTGTACTGTATGTGTGTGTGTGTGTACTATGTGTGTACTGCATTGTGGTGTGTGTGTGTACTGTGTGTGGTGTGTGTGTGTGTGTGTACTGTGTGTGTACTGTATGTGGTGTGTGTGTACTGCATTGTGGTGTGTGGTGTGTGTGTGGTATGTGTGTGTATACTGTATGTGTGTGTGTGTACTATGTGTGTACTGTATGTGGTGTGTGTACTGCATTGTGGTGTGTGTGTGTGTACTGTATGTGGTGTGTGTGTGTACTGTGTGTGTACTGTATGTGGTGTGTGTGTACTGTGTGTGTACTGTATGTGGTGTGTGTGTGTACTGTGTGTGTACTGCATTGTGGTGTGTGTGTGTACTGTGTGTGGTGTGTGTGTACTGTGTGTGTACTGTGTGTGTACTGTGTGGTGTGTGTGTGTACTGTGTGTGTACTGCATTGTGGTATGTGGTGTGTGTGTACTGTGTGTGTACTGCATTGTGGTATGTGGTGTGTGTGTACTGTGTGTGTACTGTATGTGGTGTGTGTGTACTGTATTGTGGTGTGTGGTGTGTGTGTGTGTGTACTGTATGTGTGGCACGCCCATGCAAGTGTATGGAGGCCAGAAAACACCAAGCACCCTGCTCTATCAATGTCTGCTTCCCTGGAGACAGGGGCTCTATCAATGTCTGCTTCCCTGGAGACAGGGGCTCTATCAATGTCTGCTTCCCTGGAGACAGGGTCTCTATCAATGTCTGCTTCCCTGGAGACAGGGTCTCTATCAATGTCTGCTTCCCTGGAGACAGGGGCTCTATCAATGTCTGCTTCCCTGGAGACAGGGTCTCTATCAATGTCTGCTTCCCTGGAGACAGGGTCTCTATCAATGTCTACTTCCCTGGAGACAGGGTCTCTATCAATGTCTGCTTCCCTGGAGACAGGGGCTCTATCAATGTCTGCTTCCCTGGAGACAGGGGCTCTATCAATGTCTGCTTCCCTGGAGACAGGGGCTCTATCAATGTCTGCTTCCCTGGAGACAGGGGCTCTATCAATGTCTGCTTCCCTGGAGACAGGGGCTCTATCAATGTCTGCTTCCCTGGAGACAGGGGCTCTATCAATGTCTGCTTCCCTGGAGACAGGGTCTCTATCAATGTCTGCTTCCCTGGAGACAGGGTCTCTATCAATGTCTGCTTCCCTGGAGACAGGGTCTCTATCAATGTCTGCTTCCCTGGAGACAGGGTCTCTCACTTGTTTCTCTCCAAAAGCATCCCCTCAACTCCCGAAGTGGCATTTAAACCAAGTCTGTATGCCTCCAAAAATGAACATTTTTAAAAGTTTAAAAATATCCACTCTGGAGCTGGAGACATAACTTGGTTTGCCCCTCAGCACTGCATGGTGTGGCACTGGCCTGGGGGACACTCCTGTAATGCTGGCACTGGCCTGGGGGACACTCCTGTAATGCTGGCACTGGCCTGGGGGACACTCCTGTAATGCTGGCACTGGTCTGAGGGACACACACTCCTGTAATGCTGGTACTGGGGAGGTTGGAGACATGAGGAGTGGGGAAGATGTCCTTCCTGGGTGACAGCCGGCTCACCGCCTGCGCTGTAATGCCACTTTCCAAGTCACTGACGCCTCGAGGCTCTGGGAGGCAGGTGCCAGGCTTGGGGTTTTTTTAGGCAGGTGTCAGTACTCCTAAGTGACAAATAACCAAACTGGGGCTGAGTTAGGTACTTCCCCAAAGTCGTACTAGCAAGGGGCAGAGTCAGCTATCAGACCTGAGGCAGCAGGCCATCTGACTCCTAATGAGCACTGTGTGCCAGGTGCGGGTGGTGTGCTGGGAACGGCTGAGGCACCAGGAGAATGGAAGGCTTGAGAAAAGTGCAGCCTTTTCCCCAAGTTTGCTCTGGTCAGTGTCTTAAGAGAGCAACAGAAACCAAATTAAGGCAGGAAGAGGGGAGGGAGGGAGGGAAGACACAAAAACTTCCACTCTTCATCTAACAGAGGAGTGGACAGAGGGACAAAGAACTCTGCAGGCCCCAGTGAGTGCGGTTTCTTAAGATTCTTATATCCCGCCAGGCGGTGGTAGTGCACGCCTTTAATCCCAGCATTCGGGAGGCAGACAGGAGGATCTCTGTGAGTTCGAGGCCAGCCTGGTCTACAGAGTGAGTTCCAGGACAGGCTCCAAAGCCAGAGAAACCCTTTCTTGGAGAAAAAAATAAAAAAGCTTATATCCCACAAACCACCTGACCCATTCCTCTTCAAAACAGGAGCATGTTTAAGACCCCACTATCCTCAGCCCAGACAGAGGCAGTAGAGGAGACATGGCCAGGTACTCGTGTCCGGTTGCCTGTCTCTCGGGTAATTTACGGTCCTGCCCCACCCTTTACATCATGGCTCTCTGTAGATAGCGAGATGGGCATGGTGTGGATTTAGACTCCCCTTCCCCATTTTTCTTTGTCAGCTTTTGCTTCCTAAACCAGAGAAGCTAGGCAGTGGGCTTATAGACTAAGAGTCTCCGATGCCCTGAAGTACAAACCTCTAGTCTGTGTGGTTCCCCCTCCTGGGGACTATGACAGAGAGCTAAAAGGATATTCTTGAAGCATAAAATCACTGTCTTATGCATGGCTTCCAACTCGATCCCCCTGTCTCAATCTTCCAAGTGACCACAGGCCACAGCCAGCTCCCTAACTGGCTTTCCCGAGCACTCGGCTCACATTCATTTGGAAATGGGCTCCAGGAACCAGTCCCGGGCGCTCCCACCTCCCGCTCTAGGAGTTTCGGGGGTGTCCTGTGCACAGGGAGTCTCTGCTCCCTGTGCTAAGAGCCTCCATTTTCTACCCTGACGTCAGCAGCAGCATCTCTCAGAGCCACCGCTCTGGGGGCTGAAGGCAGTGGCCTGGCCTTGCTATCTAAAGCATGAGGCTAAGACCCCCACTCCCCACACAGGAAGCTGTGCTGAGTCCACAGCCTCGGGGTGTGGCACCTGAAGACTCTCAAGCTCCCAAGGCCCCTTCCGCCACTCCGGTCCCACAGCAGCCTCCTGGCCCATGCCTTCATCAGTGGAGCAGTCCTCACACCCGCCCCACGCCCCACAGTAAAACCACCGCAAAGGAGTTTTCAAACCCCCACTTCCTTTACCCCTCCAGATTCTGGCTAAGTAGGCTCAGGGTGGCACCCAGGAGAGCACCTCTGAGGTGTCCCAGCCCCTCCCTCCCCCAACACCCACTGCACAGGAGATCACCTTTGACATGGCCCAGTCCACACCACCTTGCTAATCCCACATGTGGTCCTTCTCTGAAGACGGTTTGTACACTGGACTCAGAAGCCCCTGAAGTACCATCTCTTCATCACAGAGGACAAGGCTAAGGCCCCAGGATGCTAATCACCTTGGACAAGACATCCAACTTGATTCCCACGTGCAATGTGCCTCCTATGACTTCTGTGTCTCCAGAGTCATCATCCCTACCTAGGCTGGGGCGGGGAGGCTTCCTTTTGTTGGGAGCTGGAGAACTAAAGGTCCTAGCAGTCTGGAGGCCACCAAAATGCAGTATTTAATGCACCAGTGCAGTCCAATAGCCAAGGAGCCCTATGCACTGGGTGGGCCTCACTTCCTGCCCCAGCCTCTGTCTCATTTTACAAAACTAATTGCCAATTTCCAACCTAACCCCTCTTGCCTGGGAAGCATCTGAGTCCCTCTGCTGTGTCCCCAGGGCAGGATCGCAGAGGCTTCTCTCTTGTCACATACTGCCTTGGGGGCTGCCTCCCTGGCCAGGACGGGAGCCCACTCTCTGGTTTGTGTGAGGAGGCAAGGGCTCTGGATGAGCTCATGCGGTCACTCATGCATGGAGTCCAAAGCTGTAAAGTCCAAGACTATACCCAGAGCTCCCCAAGTGTCTCCACCCCGACATACCACCTGGATGCCATCTGGACAGAGACTCAAGGCTGAGAGACAGGTGAGGAACCCACAAACCAACCCAGGCAGCCAACGGGCTGAAAGTGGGAGCAGCCCAAGCGGATGCAGGTCCTCCAGGAACCCCAGGAGAGTTCAGAGATCAGAGTGTACAGGGAGGCTTCCTGTGGTTATTCCCGAGGGCAGAGTGAGGTCATCCGGGACAATGCTGGGCTTACACAGAAAGACCTTTCTACCTGAACAGACATTTCTCTAAAGGAGACAAATGGTGGGATGTGGTGGTGTGTGCTTGTAGGCCCTGCCTCAACAAAACAAATCAGAATGGCAACTACTAAAGAAGAATGGACACTAGGTACAGGGTAGTTACCTGTAGTCCTAGCTACAAGAGCGGCTGAGACCAGAAGACTGAGGTCGGCCTAGGAAACACACACACACACACACACACACACACACACACACACACACACACACACGAGAGAGAGAGAGAGAGAGAGAGAGAGAGAGAGAGAGAGAGAGAGAGAGAGAGAGAGAGTTAATAAACTGAGGGGAAAATGGACTGTTTTTAACCCCAGCTCTTGGGAGGCAGAGGTAGGTGGACCTCTGATCTCTGTGAGTTTGAGGCCAGCCTGGTCTACATCAGTGGAGAAACCTTTGTGGACTCTCAAGTAACCTAAAGCGCAACAGTAACTACAGAAAGCTGTGTGGCCATTCCTCAAACACTAAAACCAGAGTCGCCGTGTGACACAGTAAGCAGTCCCACCTACAGTCTCGTGGGTATATACACAGAAGAACTAAATTTGAGCAGCCAGCAGTGTCAGTCACATACCAAAGGGCAGAGGCAGCTCAATTGTCTACAGTCAAATTCGGAGAAACATAGCATAATGTTTGTGTACAACAAGATGCTCCCTCTCGTCTCCACCAGGAAGGAAATGCTGGCCCACTCCCCAGCTTGAATGGACCGTGAAGACACTGCGCTGAGTGAGAAAAGTCAGACACAAAGGTTTCCACACAACCCCCCTTACTTGAAGTGTTTAAAACAGTCACGTTCACGGGCGTTGGTGGCGCACACCTTTAATCCCAGCACTCGGGAGGCAGAGGCAGGCGGATCTCTGAGTTCGAGGCCAGCCTGGTCTACCGAGCGAGTTCCAGGACAGCCTCCAAAGCCACAGAGAAACCCTGTCTCGAAAAACCAAAAAAAAAAAAAAAAAAAAAAAAAACCAGTCAAATTCAGAATCAGAAACTAGAATGCACATTGCCAGGAGCCAGGGAAGAGGGAGAGGAATAGGGAGTGACTGTCTAAGGGTGTGGGATTCCAACTTTGCAAGATGCAAAGGTTCTGGGGATGGGGGGTGGAGAACGGTGGGCGACATTATGATGTTCTCAACACCACTAACAATAGTTAAAATCAGGGCTGGCCTTGCAAGCCTGAGGGCCTGAGTTCAATGCCCCAGAATCCACGTTAGATAAAAACAAGACAGGTGTGAGGCATGGCTGTGTGATCTCAGCTCTGAGGGTTAGGGAGATGGGGCCAGGATCATCCCAGGGGCCGTCTACCCAGCCAGCCTAACCTACTCAGCAAGCACTGGGTCAGTGAGAACGCTTATAACAAAAATGGGGGAGGGGACAGTACACAAGGCCCAACACAGCAGGTTGACCTCTGGCCTGTACACACACACACACACACACACACACACACACACACACACACACACACACACACACACACGGCTATAATAACAAGGGGTGGTGGTGCGTGCCTGTAATCCTAGTACTTGGGAACTGATGAAAACCAGAGTTCAGGACAGCCTACACTACATAATGAGGTCCTACCTCAAAAATCTGCAAAAGAGTTTTTAAAGTAACTTTTATGTCATGCACTTTGGACCACAATCAAAAACAATTGCGGTTTTTTGTTGTAGTTGTTTGCTTTGAAATAGGGTCTCATTATGTAGATCAGGCTGACCTTGAACTCACAGAATGCTTCTGCCTCCACCACTGCTAGCCAAAAATATTTTTGAAGAAGCTGTTTATGGACTGGGCTGGGGATGTAAATCAGTGGCAGATATAAAAGCACTGGGTCTCCTAGTACAGCAAAGAAAGCAAGAGAGGTCAGTGTTACTGAAAAATGTGTGCGTGCGTGCGTGCGTGCGTGCGTGCGTGCGTGCGTGTGTGTGTGTGTGTGTGTGTGTGTGTGTGTGTGTGTGTTCATGATGTACAGAAGCCAGAAGAGGGCGCTGGTGTTCAGGTGGTTATTAGCCACCAGATGTGGGTATTGGGACGCAAACCGGGCTTCTCTAGAAAATCAAAAGCTCCTAACCACTGAATAACCTCTCCAGCCCCCAAACAAAAATTCTTTTTTTTTTTTTTTGTTCCCGACATGGTTTCTCTGTGTAGCCTTGGCTATTCTGTAGACCAGACTGGCCTCAAACTCATGGAGATCCACCTGCCTCCACCTCCCAAATGCTGGGATTAAATGCATTCGTCAAGACACCCAGCCCAAACAGGAATTCTTAAAGCAGTTCATGGCTAGGCAGGGAGTGTAGCATAGTTGGTAGTGTCCTTGTCTCGTATACGTGAGGCCCTGCATTCAATACCCAGCACCATATGAACCAGGTATGGTGATGCACACTTGTGATCCCAGCACTTCGGACATAGAAGCAAGAGAGTAAGAAGTCCAACACCATTCATCCTGAGCTACAAGTGAGTTCAAGATTAACCTGGGTCACATGAGACTGTCTCAAAGGAAGCTGTGGAGACAGAAGGAGAAACAACTGTGGGCCTGTACGGGGATGTCCTTTGCACAGTGTCATAAGCTACTAACCTCACAACATGACTAAGACTACATTGTGCCCCACACTCATAAGAGATGTGTCAGGGCTGGGCTGTGGTGGCACACATCTTTAATCCCAGCACTGGGGAGGCAGAGGCAGGTGGATATCTCTGAGTTCGAGGCCAGCCTGGTCTACAGAGCGAATTCCAGGACAAATTCCCTGTCTTGAGGGAAGGAAAAAAGGCAGCTTTGTTCAAAAGGAGCCGTGGCAACTGGTGAAGTATCCCAACCAGTCTTTCGTAGGTTAGAGACTGGACCTAACTCTTTTCCAGCAAGGTGGGGTAGGGGGTAAGGGAGTGTTGGCAATGGTAGTAGGGTGAGGGCCATGGATGGAAATTGCTGATCAGCGACATCGAGGATACAAGTTTTCCGGCTAAAATGTGAGCATGCCTAGTGTGGGTCAAGCATGCAACAAGACAGGGAAGACGTGACTCAGAGTGAGCCTGGATGCCGTTCTGGAGTTAATGCTGAGGACCGTGAGATGCCCTGCTACCAGGGGTGATGGGGTCCGCATCACCAGGGAGACTGGAAGCATCCACGTAAGAGTAGACTGTCTCTCTCTCCTCCTCTCCTTTCCCTCTGCCCCCCCCCCCTCGTTATGGTAAGGGAGATTCCTGCCTTCTAAATCCTAACCCTGCACAGCAAGGCACCAGAAGATAACATCTCAAATGGGTTTTATCAGGGAGTGAAAAAGAGAAGGACATTAGCAGAAGTAGAAGCACCCCAAATGGAGCTAGTCCAGGAAGGTGAGCACCACCTGATGGACAGAGTCATGAATCTGTTTGTACTTCTTTCCCATGGGCATGTATGAATTGATGGAAAGCTCAGAAGACGGGATTGGTGGCACACGCCTGTGATTTCTCAAACCGGGAGGCTAAGTCTGCGTTTGAAACTACCCTGGGTTACCTATTGAGTCCTGAAGCAAAACAAACTGCTGAACTTACCGTCTTCATTATCTTCCTGGAATTCATTTTATCAGAAGCATGTTTTTAGGTCTGGATATGAAATATACCAGACACCTGCATGCTGTAGGCTTCGCCTCTGACTTAACCTCTCTTCAAATTATTATTGTTGAAGACAGGGTCTCACTATGTAGCTCCAGCTGTCCTAGAACTCTCTGTACACCAGGCTGGCTTCAAACTCAGAGATCCACCTGTCTGTGCCTCCCAGGTGCTGGGATTAAGGGCGTGCGCCATCACACCTGGCTTGGAATCACAATTTGATATACTGGGAGGTGAGGCTTAGTTGGAGGAAGCAGGTTTCCGGGTACACTCTTGGAGAGGATGTCTTGTTCTAGTCTGTTTCTCCTGCTTCCTGCTGCCATGCCCAGAGGCTGGCAGCTCGATCTGCCCCACCTCAGCCTCAAAGTAATGGAACCAGCCCAGTCCTCTGAAACCCTGAGTCAAAAGAATCTTTCTCCCCTTAAGCTGACTTGTTCAGACTTTTGTCATTAGCAGTGAGAGGTGACTCACATGCATGCTTTGGGAGATTTCAATAATTCCCCCCAAACATTGCCACCTTGTCATTTCCTCCAGATAAATAGCCTCAGTCAATTAACCTCACCTATAATTCTTTGGAGATTCCCCCGTCCTTCTGCCCTCTCCTCCATCCCTGCTGCCCTCGATCGAGGCTCACCTTCTAGAAGGAAGGAAGAAGTGGAAGGAGGAAAGGGCCCAGACTCCAGTGAGCTCCACCAATCACAGGAGTGCAGCTGGATCTTGACCCTCCAGGTCAAGACAAGTTGCCAGACTTGGGCAAATAGAGTGAGAAATTGTGGCCCACGGAGTGACCCAGTGCTTGGGAGATGGAGGCCAGAGAATCAGAAATTCAAGGTTTCCTTGACGGTATAGTATGTCCTAGGCCTACCTGGAATAAATGAAGCACTCTTTCAATGAAATGACAAGAAGAGCCGGGCGTTGGTGGCGCATGCCTTTAATCCCAGCACTCGGGAGGCAGAGGCAGGTGGATCTCTGTGAGGCCAGCCTAGTCTACAGAGCGAGTTCCAGGACAGCCTCCAAAGCCACAGAGAAACCCTGTCTCGAAAAACCAAAAGAAAGAAAAAAAAAAAAAAAGAAAAGAAATGACAAGAAGAGGGGGGTGTTGGTTTAGCATGGCTTGCCACACAGTACTAGACTGCTGATATACTCATAAGCTTAGATGTGTCCCAACCCCCTCCACACAGACCCAGGTACCTATCCAAGGAGTGCCCGTGACCTCCGGGGACCACTCGCTCCACTGGCCAGTCCCAAACTCCTCCTTTCCACGGAGCTGCACCACGTGCTTCACGCCTCGCAAGGCGTCACGGATGACGCAGTGATGCTGGGCCACCGGGAGCTGAGAACAGAGATGCGGTTAGTGCCGTCCTACAGGGAGAGGGCGCCCTTGACCACCCTGCTCTCCAATTGACAGACAGGCTCACACCACCCAGGTGGCTGAGAGAGATGGAGTTGTTCTCAGCCACACGGGATAAGACACTGGGTTACGGAAGCCCACAAGCTGTGGCTCTTGCTTTACACAGAGCCGAGCACTGGTCTTATGCTGTGATGCTCACAAGCAGGCCGGTCAGAAAGTGTCTGGCCTGTCTCATTTTATAAAGACACAGCCAAGACCTCTAAAATCAAATGGCCCACCCAAGACTATGAAGGATGGAAAGATACAATGCTGGACCAGAACTCACTTCTTTTCTAGTGTCTGCTTCCCCCAACGATCTAGGTGGCATTTTTCTATTTAGAAAAAGTTTTGATCTGGGCATGGAGGCTCACTTTAGTAATTACAGCCCTTAGGAGCATTGTCATGAGTTCAAGGATACTACTGGGTGAAACGTTGTCTCCACCCACTGGAAAAAAAAAAAAAAACAAAGGAAATGGCTTACCAGCCACACTGTGAATGACTTTGACCACACAGGTCTGTATCGAAGCTCAAACTTCAACATGTAGTAACTTGAGTCCCAGGACTCAGGGTCTTGCCAGCTGACATTGAGCCAGCGAGGCTTTCCAGGTATGGCCGACACCACAAGATTCATAGGTGGGTCAGGCTGCACTGTGGAGAGGAAACAGGGCTTCTATGCAGCACCAAGGCTCTGCAGACACCCACCCCCGGGTAGACACCACTTCCCAGAAATGTTTAAATCTTATTTAGTTAGTAGGAATGGAACTCCGGGCCTTGCAGCTAGTAGGCGAGGACTCAGTCGCTGGACACCCCTCAGTACCCCATGTTCATCTTGAGAAGACCCCCATCCACTTGTCAACAATGCCTCGAAAGACCCAACTCCCAAGCCCCCTGCACAACTTCCTGCCTCTCCCGGGAGTAAATCGGGACCATACCGGCAAGAGACGGAAGCAGCTGGGGGCTGGGACTTGCTTACTTACCCATGGTTAAGCTGTGAAACGCAACGTTGCTGCTGGACTTGCTTCCCACACTGTTTGAGACGCACAGTGACACTACGTGGTAAACTCTGTCGCCCTCTTGGATTTCCACCTGGCAGAAGAAGCCTTTGAGCTTCTGAGAATACTGGCAGGGCAACTGGAAGTTATTCTTCATGTTGGCTTTGTTGCTGGGCGACACAACAGAAGGAGGGCACAGACTGTAAGGACCCGGCCATTATGCTGGTCTGGCCCTGGTCAGGCAGTACCGTGGTCAGCCCAGGGTCCTATGGCTGCTATGTCACTCCGTAGTCTGCATGCAGATGCAAAGGACCCCTTAAAAGAAAAACTCCACCCACTTCTGTTCTCTTTCCCGCTGTTCCTCTTAGGGGTCAGATAGGATTTTTCCTACTTCCCTCTTCTCTCTCTCCCCTCCTCTCTCTTCTCTTCCCCTTCTCCCTTCCCTTTCTAATAAAGCTTCTCACTTAAGCTCTGTCTGCCTGGCATGTTTGTCGCTCGCCCACCATGGAATCTGTCAAAGTCCTCCTCGGACAATATTCCTAACACAAACGTGCTAGCAATTTCTGTTCTTTTTCAAGAGAATTAAGTCTGGCCCAGGGATTGAAAGCTTGGAAACGGATGTCTAGCTTCTGGGCTTCAACTCAGCCGATGTCCAGTTCTATTACTTTCTGTGCAAGCTTTTCAACCCCAAGTGCTTGTTTTTCTTCCTAGAAAATGGGGATGCTAATGCCATTAACACCTATTTGATAGGGTCTACTGCTAAAGGCATTAATGCCTGTCTGTCTGATAGGGTCTTTGGCAGCGTCCAGCCTATGCAGGAGGAGCAGAGGAGAAGGTCCCTCTTGTCTCTTGTCAGTGTGTCATGACCTCTGAATTCCTTTCTGGGTCTTGTCCTTTACACTATAAAGGATGCAGAAATGAATAAGAAAAGTCCTTCCCTGTCCCAGTGCTCAAAAGATCTGCCCTCAGGTGGTAGAGCACGCCTTGGAAATGCTCACACATTACCAAAGGAGGGATAGAAAGGAGGGGGCAGAATAGGAAAGAGTTCTGAAGGTCAAGGGAGATCAGATACCATCCCACCTGACCTGGAAGCCTGAGACCCTTCCCACTTCCCCTTTCCCCGCCACTGGAAAACAAGTAACCAACCTCAGACTCAGGTTGAACCTTGGGCTCAACCCTTGCTGACCACCACACTGGCTTTGCAATATGGGAGTTCTCCCACGTGTGCTGGGGGTGTTTCCCAGACCCTTCGGAAAGAGACCTGAGACGGCAGAGAACCGGGCCATGCCCTGGCACACCGTGTGCTTCTAATGTCCTGCCACACTGCTGGGGGAGCCCGAGCCTTCAGGGTTTCCGTTCCTGCTGCTCTTGCTGGGGCCAGGCTTGAGAGCACGACCAACAGATGACTAAGAGTTCTGTGCAACAGCACAGGGAGTCTGGGCTGGACAGCGTGGGACTTCATAAGCATACTTAGAATGGCACAACTTAAAGCACATAATTGTTTGCTTCTGGAATTCTCCACCTAATATTCTGGGGCCGTGGCTGACTGTTGGAAACTGAACCCACAGAAAGAACCAACAAAGAGGACCACCATACTCTGACCACTTTCTTTAGGGAAACACCCCAAACCCTTTGATGGAAAATGGGCAGCCCATCCTGGGATTGTGTTCTCTTCCTGACCACCTAGAACCACTTCCTAGTTAGATGACCTTAAGCAAACTAATCAAACTCATTGAGCCCCAGCATGCAGCACTTAGCTGAACTGCATTACCACCGTGTCCAGCATGGGGCTCAGTCCTTTTTCTAGAGGAATTCTTTTTACTTATTTATTTTTTAACCCCAATGTGACAGATTTGGAATACTTTCTACTGATAAAACATTGGTACTGGGGTTGGAGCTCTGTGTTTAAAGGAACGTGTTGCTCTTGCAGAGGACCCTGGATTCAACTCCCAGCACCCACGTGGCTCACAACCACCCATAACCCCAGTTCCAAGGGATCTGATAGGCATGCGTGTGGTACACATACATGCACATAGGCAAAACATTTATATGCACAAAGTAAAATAAACATAAAAAAGAAGAAAATGGCCCCTGTCCAGTCAGTCCAACAGTTGCTTGCAGCCTTCCAACCCTGTTGCCCCAACTCTGGGGCCCCAGTGAGCACCAACTAACCCTGAACATTCAGACCCGCCCATCACTTACATTTTCTTTCCAAACAGCACAGCCCTGGTCGTTGGAGAGGGGGTGCTGCTCGGACGCCACTCACAAGTAGCACTTACAAGGGGGTTCTTCCGGAAGCAGGAGAGTTTAGGCTCCTCTGGAGGAACTGAAAGAGAGCTTGGGATGAAGGGGTGCACAGCTTCCCGGGCACCTGTGCTACATACATCATTCTTCCCCCCCCCCCAGAGGAGACTGAGGGACTACTTGGCTCAGCATGGAGCCGTGGGTGGAATGACACAACTCCCCAGGCACGCGCTGGCCAGCAGATCCCCAACAAGGGAAGAGAGGCATCAACACCTTTTGGGTTTTCTAGTCTAAAGCAATGGGTGTGACCCCTTTGACAATCCTCTACCTCCAAAAGTATGTGCATTACATTTTGTAACAGTAGCAAAACTACAGTTATGAAGTAGCAATGAAATGATCTTATGGTTGGGTCACCACGACACGAGGGTCGTGTATTGAAGGGTCACAGCGTTAGGAAGGTTGAGCACTGCAGCTCTAAAGGGTTGAGAAGATGATACAAAGCCAGCACCCTCGGCCTCACAGATGCAGTCCGTCTCTCTTCAGTTTCCTCACTTGAAATGAACTGATTTGGACATAACAGGGAAAATGGAAGGACAGCATGAGATACAAGGAAAACGCGGCTGAGAGCAGGGCTTGCACTCAGGGCATGAACCCCACAGTCTTCCTTGGAGCCCAGGGAACCCTTAACCCGCTAATCCTCGGGGTGTTCCATCTGAGAGTTCCGCGTGTGCCGGGCAGAATTTTCATGCTCAAACACTTAAATCTTTGCACACTCTACACTAACACGACCAAGTGCACTTCATTCTGTCAGAGGAATCGGAGGGATGTATCAGGAGTTAAGCCCAGATGCCTGGCTGTAGGTTCAGCCCTGTCAAATCTGCCTCTCGGTTAGACGGCTTCCACCATCAGCCACATGTCCTTAGCAGTGGCCCTTTCCCAAAACTCTTGAGCCAAAACCCAACAAACTTAAAGGATAAACTGGGGGACCTCTCTGGAATGCAGGGACATGTTTAAGGACATAGGAGCTGCCGTAGGAGTCAATTCCAAGGACAGTGAGGACACAACTCACCATCCACCAGCAAGGGCACAGTCCCAAGCAGGTGATTATCCAGGAAGCATAAATAGTTCCCAGTGTCGTTGAGCTGCACAGTCCTCAGAAGCAGTGTATTCCCCCTGGTAGTCCACCGTCTGTGTTGTGAGCCAGAGTACATCCACTGAATGGTGACATCGCCTTCTGCTTCCTTCCCAGGACAGATCAGGGTGACGGTGGCTCCGGGCAGGCTAGTCACCGTATCATTTGCCACCTCTGGGGAAGAAAATACACAGAGTGAGCCACAGCAACCTGAAAATGGGACTTTGCTTGTGATTTGGAGAAGTCAAAGGCCTCCATGGTGACACCTCTGGAGTCCTCCCTTGGTCCAGCCTACATCACATCTGCCTGGCCTCCAGAAGCCTCCCAGACCACCCAGCTGTCTGCTAGAGTGCACCTTCTCAAGCCATGATCCAGCAACCCAACTCCCTTGATTGGAAAACTTTAAGGAGAAGAGTGTGGTGGCGCACGCCTTTGATCCCAGCACTTGAGAGGCAGAAGCAGGCGGATCTATGAGTTCAAGGCTGAGGTCAAATTGGTCTACATAGCAAGTTCTGAGTCTGCCAGAGCCACATTGTGAGATCTTGCCTCAAAAAAGAAAGAAAACAAACAAGGACCTGACCCTGGCCACAGAATGAAGATCCGGATGCTCCATAGGCCCAGGGCACCGTCCACCTACTCCTAGCCCCTGGGAAGGTCCAGAGCCTCCCTCTCTCTGCTATGCTCTGCTGGGAGATGCTTCCCTTTCCTTGCACCATGCCATCCCTACAACAGAACATCATGTGTGTTTCAGGTCTCAGCCTCAACACCCTTTTCTAAGTGGAACTCCCTATTCACAGCTGGAGTTAAGCCTATATTTGTGCCAACTTCCCCACTATGTCACCATTACACAGAGTCACACAACCAAGTCTAAATCTGTCTTTACTGAAAGACTTTACCACAGAGACAGCAAGATAGCTCACAGGTAAAAATGTTTCTCATGCAAACTCGAGGACCTGAGTTGGACAAAAAGAACCAACTCCCAAAAGTTGTTCTCTGAGCACATGTGTGCTATGGTACACACACACAACAATAATATTATTATTTACCTTTTATTATTAAGTAAGCATTAAAAATAAGCCAGGCAGCAGGGTTGCCTGCCTTTAATCCTAGCACTCAAGAGGCAGAGGGAGGCAGATCTCTGAGTTCAAGGCCAGCCTGGCCTACCGATCGAGTTCCAGGATAACCAGGACTACACAGAGAAATCCTACCTCAAAAAAACAAACAAACAAAAAAGAACCCCCTGCACACACAATAAATAAAAGAAAACCACTCCCTAACTTATAAAAAAAGACTTCAGACCCCACAAAAATAAGCACCCTATTTATCTCAGTATCTAGAATGGTGCCTGGCACATGGCAGTCACCCTTTTGCAACTGGTAAAACACACAAGTAAACAAATGAATTCACCGAGGGATGAATGCCATGTTCTCACGTAGGAACCCAGCATGCACAAATGCACAAGAAGTCTCAGTGTCACAGGGTGCACACAGGCCCGTTTTATAGGTGGTAACCTGCATACTATCTATCAGCAAGGAGAAGGGAGTCCAGGTTTTGGACTCTCTCTGCTCTGACCAGGCCTCTTAAAAACCCACCTATCTTGTAAACATCTGGGCACAGCTGTTTCTATTCTAGGAACCAAGTTGGAAGTAAAAGATAACAAGATATTCTTCATTCCCTGGAAAAAAAGGTCATGGGATACACTCAAGGAAAACAGAGATTAAAGATTCAAGAACACTGAGCTGAGGCCGGCAGAGTGATTCATGTCTGCAAACCCTGCATTTGGGAGCCTGTGGCAGGGAGACCACCAAAAGTTTAAGGCTAGTCCCGGGAGTCTCTATCCACTCATTTCTTAGTTCAAATTAAGGACTCACAGTCTAAGATAAAAATGGGCCCAAGTGCCTTGTATAAATTAATCCCACCAGCTGGAGAAATGGAGTCTAGGGAACATGGCATTTCCAGGTTAGGCGATGTGACTCTTCAAATCAAACATCTAACTTCATATCAGCAAGGGGAAGAAACACATCTGGCCATGGATTCAGAAACGCCAGCTGCTGCCCGAGTGCCTGACCTCATGTCCCCTGACACTGAGGATAAACACGGGTGTCTCTCTTTAACCTCCAAAGATTTCTTGCTTGGCCTGTCCTTCCTCCCACCCACCCTCAGTGGCCCTCAGAGAGGAACAAGGAGGCTACAATGGTCAAGCCAGAGCAGCCTGACTGTCCCCAGCAGCCACTGGCCATGTTCGGGTAGCCTGCACCAGAGGAGCAGGGCTTCTGCCTGCCTGCAGGAAGTCCCTCATGCCTCCTTCCCACTTTGCTACCTGGAGGGTGCTGGGGTAGGAGCCACACCAGAACGGCAGTCACTCTGTTTTTCCCTCTTTACCTCCAGTGTCTTGGACTTGGGGTGAGAAAAAAGATGGCAGGAGCCGGTGAGGTGGCTCAGTGGTTAAGGGCAATCGCTGCTCTTGTGAGGACCCCAGTTCCCCCAGCACCCACAAAGGGCAGCTCAGAACTGCCCAGAACTCTAGCTGGTCTCAGAGGAACCCCTCCTCCCATACACACGTGGCACACACTTATACAGACATGTACGTACAAATAAAAATAAAATAAATTATTTTAAAGAAACAATCAGGTGTGGTGAATACCTTCAATATTAATAGTAATATTCCTCCTCCTCCTCCTCCTCCTCCTCCTGGCTTTTGAGACAGGGTTTTCTCTTTATCCCCAGCTTTCCTGAATCAGAGATCCTCCTGCCTCTGCCTCCCGAGTGCTAGGATTAAAGGCCTGGGACACACCACCGCCACTTACTCTTTAATCGTAATAGAGACAGCCGGGCGGTGGTGGCGCACGCCTTTAATCCCAGCACTCGGGAGGCAGAGGCAGGAGGATCTCTGTGAGTATCGGGCTGGACCGATAGCCTCCAAAACAATACAGAGAAACCCTGTCTCGTAAAAAACCAAAAAAAAGAAAAGAAAAAATCTCAATAGAGACAAAGTGGGTCTCTGTGCATTCCAGGACAACCAGGGTTTCAAAGTCTCAGACCTTGTCTCAATAAGATAAAATTAGACTAGATTTAAAGAAAAATAGTAGCTTGTCCCCTTGTAGCCGGGTGAGTTTGAGGAGGCTGCCTAGACTTCTCTGGTCCAGAGTGAGTAAGGAAGCCTTCCCTCTGGCAACCAGCATCCAAAGTTCCAACATCAGGCTTGGGGGGGGGGGGCTGCCTGGGAACCAGAGAGCCGCACCTGTGAGAAATGCGGCTGGCTTCTGCGGCACAGTTTGCACAGCGCCCACAGCGACAGCATGAGCAGTGGTGGCTCCAGAACTCCAGGAGCCCATTTGCTGGTGGTGAGCAGGGCTGCCAAGTGCCTCCAAAGGCTGTAATTCTAACAAGCATTCACACATGGTCTTCAATGGCATGCTTGCGGCATTTCAATTGTTCAGCTATTTTACACACGGCTACGTATGCAAATTAATAAACGTAGCATTCATAAGAGTTATGAAGCCTAAAACACCCGGAGTGAGGAAATTTGGGATTGGAAAGTGATAAACAAACAAATAAGTAAGTAAGCACACACCCAAAGCTAGCACACTTGTTATCTCTGAAGTCTGTTCTGGTTCCCCTAACCTACAAACTCCTGACCTGTATGCATTTGACATTTGGCGGTTTATCCCCTACTGTAAAACTCTTTATTCCATTTATCACTTGGTTACATTTATTATGGGGTTGCACATGCCGTGGCACATGTGGAAGTCAGAGGACAATGCAGGGCATTCTTTCCTTCTATCATGTGAGACCTGGGGTTTGAACTCATGCTGCCAGGCTAAGCAGCAAGCATCTTCACCCGCTGAGCCGTCTGGCCAGCCCTCGTCCTTCCTTCCCTACTTTAAAAAATAAGTTGGCTACCCAGGACCCCTTCTTTTCTGCCACTTTGCTTGGTCTCCGAGCTTCATAGCATGGTTTGTATGCATTCTCCTCTGCTGTGTTCAGTCACGTCTCCAGCTATGTGGGTGTCCCTTATTTACTCTCACCTCAGCTTAGAATTCTGCTGTCTGAGCTTTCAAGCCTTGTCCAGGGCTGTGGTGTTTGAACGAGAATGGCCCCATAGGCTCCAGTGTTTTGGAAAGGATTAGGAGGCGTGGCCTTGTTGGACGAGGTGTGTCACTGAGGGTGGACTTTGAGGTTTGTGCCAGCCAGGACCAGGACCAGTCTTTCTCTCTCCCTCCCTCTCTCCCTCCCCCTCCCTTCCTGCCTGCAGATCAGGATGTGAGCTCTCAGCCACTGCTCTCTCTCTCTCTCCCTATACCATCTCCCACTCCTCCATCCCTGGAACTCGCTCTGTAGACCAGGCTGGCTTCGAACTCACAGAGATCCGACTGCCTCTGCCTCCCAAGTGCTGGGATTAAAGGCGTGTGCCACCAACGCCCAGCTCAAATGCTTTCTCTTATAAGACCTTGTTCATGGTGTCTCCTTACAGCAAGAGAAGAGTGAGCAAGCAAGTACTTTGTCATAGATAAAGAGTATGACTGTTGGGGCTGGAGAGATGGCTCAGAGGTTAACAGCACTGACTGCTGCCCTTCCAGAGGTCCTGAGTTCAATTCCCAGCAACCACATGGTGGCTCACAACCATCTGTAATGAGATCTGGTGCTCTCTTCTGGCCTACAGGTATATGCAGACAGAATGCTGTACATGTAATAAATAAATAAATAAATCTTTAAAAAAAAGAGTATGACTGTTAGCACTCTTACAAGTAACTCTCTGAGCTTCTCAAACAAAATTGCTGGCTTTCGTTTCGTCTTGTGTTTGAGACAGGGTTTCATGTAGCCTAGGCTGGCCTCAAACTAATTATGTGTCTGAGGATGACGCTGGCACACTCGTCTCCACCCGCTGAGTGCTGGAATCAGAGATGTGTTCTACCATGCGCGGCCAGAGGAGGTGAAGTTTAGCAGGCCCACCGGCCCTCGAAGTTACCACGTCAACATTCTCACCCTTCCATTTCCCATTGGTCAAAGCAGATACAAGGATAAAACTGGCGCAGGCATCAAGCTCTGCATTTATTTGGAACACACAGGAGCTTAAATAGAAATGCTGACAAAGGAAAACTGCGGGCAGGTGGTTCCATTGTAACCCTGGCAACAGCCCTCTGCCAGCCGAAGAGCCAGTATCAGAACTCACAGGGCAGGCAGCCTGGGAGCGCAGTGCACAACAGATGCGCGGGGTGAAAGCTCTCATTAAGTCCAGCAGCCATGGGCAGCTCCCGCTGCCTTTGACGTTTTCACTGCTACTGTCCTGAGCCAGTCATGGGCATGAGATGATGTGGCCAACCACAGGTCACGCAGAGGTCACGCAGGGAGTGAGGCTCCGTGAGAGACTCAGTGCGGTCCATGGCCAGCAATATAGACAATAGGGTTATGAGTGTGTTTATTTTATGTTTTCAATTTTATTTATTTTCATTTCATGTGCACTGATGTTTTTGCCTGCATGTATGTTTGTATGAGGATGTCGGATCCCTGGAACTGGAGTTACAGATGGTTGTGAGCTTCCGTGTGGTTGCTGGGGATTAAATTCAGGTCCTCTGGAAGAACAGTCAGTACTCATAACCACCGAGCTATCTCCCCATCCCCATAGGAAGAATTTTTTGGTTTTGTTTTTTCTTCTCGAGACAGGGTTTCTCTGTGTAGCTTTGGGGCCTGTCCTGGAACTCGCTCTGTAGACCAGGCTGGCCTAGAACTCACAGAGATCCCCCTCCTCTGCCTCCCGAGTGCTGGGATTAAAGGTGTGAGCCACCACCGACCTGCTAAGTGTGTGTACTTAGAATGTCCTCCCTCCTGTTTCCTTTTCAAGTTGTAGCCATAGATAGTGCTGCCCTTCTTTCTGTCTTGTTCTATTCGCTGCTCTATTGCCGTGAAGAGACACCATGGCCAAGGCATTTAATTAGGGGCTTGCTTACAGTTTCAGAGAGCTAACTCATTTCCATCATGTGCAGAGCAGACAGGCAGAGCTCTGGAGCAGTAGCTGAGAGCCTCACACACTGATGGGGGGAGGGGACTGAACCCCAGGGACATCTCCTCTAATAAAGCCACACCTCCTTCAACAAGGTCAAACCACAGGAGTGTGTGTGACCTAATTCTCCCCAAACAGTGCCACTCAAACTCCACAGCATCTGCAATCCAAGCACTTTGGAGATAGAAGCAGGGGGATCAGGAGTCTAGATCCCACTCTCCCGTGGATCCTGCTACAGGCATCCTGTCTCAATAAAACAGAAACAGCAGGCCACTGTGAGCGCTCAGTGGCATAGATGCTTGAACAAAGTCCTGATGACCTGAGTTTGATCCCTGGATCCAAGATGGCAGGACAGGACCGCCTCCTCCAGATTTGTCCTCTAATGTCTACATGTGTGTGCATCTGTGTGCATAACACACACACACACATACACATACACACACACATACACACAAGATGGCAGGACAGGACCGCCTCCTCAAGATTTGTCCTTGAATGTCTACATGTGTGTGCATCTGTGTGCATAACACACACACACACACACACACACACACACTTTTAACCGGGGAAATGGCTCCGTCAGTAGAGTCTTCACCACACACGCATAGGTCCTGAGTTTGCTACCCAGCATCCTCGTGACAGAGCAGCTGGTGATGCTTGGGAGGTGGAGGATCCCCGAGGACTTGCAAGTAGCCAACCTATCGGAGCTGACAAGTTCCAGATTCAGTGAGGCACCTTTCTCAAAACACAAGGTGGCGAAAGCCAATGAGATGCCTCAGCCGGTAAAGGCTGAAACCTGAGTTTGATCCAGAGAATCCACGTGGTGGAAGGAGAGAACCAACTCCTGAAAGTTGTCCTCTGACCTCCATGAGCATGCATGGAGTATGTGCACACCACACTAAATAACAGACGTGATTTTGCTGTTGTTGCTCCTGTCTTTTCTAAGACAGGGCTTCTCTGGCTGTCTCAGAACTCACTCTGTAGACCAGGCTGGCCTTGAACTCACAGAGATCCTCCTGCCTCTGCCTCCTGGGTGTTGGGATTAAAGGTGTCTGACACCACTGCCCAGCTTTAGATGTAATTTTTTTTAAGTTGAAAAATAAGTAAGGTGGAAAGTGACTAAAGAACACACCCTGTGCCACCTCTGGCCTCCACAAGTATATGCATACAAATGAATCACACACAATTTTAAATAAAATAAAATTGCACTGTAAAACAGTGTGCCACGTTATGCTGGCAGGAGACATGTCTGCTTACTGCTGCTTCTCTTGACAGTAGAAAGAGGCTATGTCAAGTGATGGACGTATAACATCTAGGATTGTGATATTCCACTGTATCTGCCCACCAACAAAACCATCAGACAACACACTTCTCCATTATCAAGTGTTCGTAACAGCACACACAGGTCACCACACAGCATGGCTGCAAGACTGTAAGGCCCAGCAAACACAACAGGTGTTTGCTGCATGCTTGTCTGAGGCAGGACTCTCACAGACAGGGTCTCCACACCGCACTCCCAGGACCAGTGGTGGATGACTCAGTGGTCCAAGCGGAATCCTTGAGGAGCAGTGAGCAGGCCCAAACGGGAGGTGCCGCAGCCCCAAAATGAGCACGGAGAGAGGGAGCTCTCTTCTGCGCCTGCCTTGTCAGTTCCAGAAAAAATGTTCCTCTGGCTGTTTCCCTATCCTTTTCCCTCCCAATAGAAACCTTCGCACGCTTGGTGACCAGCCCTAATAATGGTGAGGACTGTTCAGTTACTGCACTTGCAAACAATGGCTAGTATAGTCAGGCAACTTGGAGAAACACCGCCTCCATCCCCCACCCCACCCCTGACAAAAGAAATCTATTTTCTCTTCCACAAAAGCAGAGCTGTAAGGAACACATAATGGCCACTTCCTCTGCCGAGGAACCTGACTAATGGTCTTCTAGATCTTTAAAACTGAGTCGCTGTTTTTTTCTTTTTTTAAGTCAGGAACAATTAATTCGAAAACGAATTTGTGAGTGGTGCCAGTCAGCCCTGCTTCAAAACGTATTTCTTCTGGGACTGTGAAAAATGCTATGTTAACTTTGATCTCAGAAGCATGCTATGCCTAATGATGAAAAGACGCTCTCACTGGGAGAGCAAAACAAAAGAGCCTCGAGCCAGTCCAAAGGGGTAGCCTGGCCTCCCCACCCCACCGCTGCTCTGCCTCCTGATCTAGCTGAGTCAGGCCCACATCCTAGACAGTGCTGCGGCAACCTTGGTAGGTAGAAGTAGCAGCTCTTAAGGGGAGGGAGTGATGGTCTTCGAAGCATCCTCCCTGGCCCTCTGCTGCCTAGCCAGAGGAAGGAATACCAGCAATTTCTTTCCCTTCCTTTCATCTTCCAGTCGGCTCTTCTTATGCTTGCTTTGTTTTCTAAGGCAGAATGTCACTGCACTCCCCAAGCTGACCTCGAACCCCTAGCTAAAGAGATCCTTCTGCTTCAGTAGGAGCTGGGGCAACGGGCATAACCTGGGTTTTCCAGGTTTTAAAGTTCTACAAGTGTCTTGTCTTACTTTTATATGTTTTCTCTTTAAACATGACTGATCTGGGTTATCACGTATGGAGGGGTGCAACATGCGTGGAATGCTGCTGATGGGGTTTACTCAAACACTTTAAGACTGGTGTGTCCACCCCACCCTTGTAGCTTTGTCAGGCTGAACCCCAAGCCCACCCTTCCCAGCGCGTTTGATTCCCAAGGGGAAACAAGGAGCCATCTTTGGGTTCAGCCTCCATTTTCTCCCTCTGAAGATCTCATCCTACGAAGGTGGCCAGGATTCGGCCTCAGTAGGCCCCACTGGAGGAGGCACAGCAGGGAATCGGGTGGGTAGGTACTCGGGGAACACCCTTCCTGGGAGATTGCCCCAGTGACCAAAGGCTGCCTCCCAAACTCGGCAGGCAGTGTGGGGTGTGGCCGCTGCTACACAGAATGAAATTCAGCAAAGAGCTCACAACTGCCCTTGAGCAATCGCTCAGCCGAGAGTCAGGCAGCAAGCTCGTGCCTGTCTCCTCCTGAAGAATTCTAAAAATGTTGTGCAGTGTAACACGCAAGGCCGCAAGTTCCCTTCGGAGAGAGCACTGCAGCCACTGAACATCTGCTCTGCGCTGTGCTCTTCCTGCCTCGTCCGTCGCTATCCTGTTTAAGCTCCAGATTCCCAACGGCCTTAAATCTATCCAGAATCCTGGCTACTCCGAAATAAAATGTCCCTGATGCTGAGACCAGAGGACAGAGAAGCCATTCATTCCAAAGGGCAAAGAGAAACAAGAGAGGCCTTGAGAAATCACTGGGGTTTGATAAGCAGACTGCAGAGGACCAGTTCATTAAAAAGGAACAGCACATTTAAGAAGTGAGAGCCCTAGCCGGCAGCTGGTGGTGAGTTCCAGGACAGCCAGGAATACACACAGAGAAACCCTGAAGCCCTGTCTCAAAAAGGAGTGTCCTAGGGACAGCTGGAGTCTGGAGTTTCCTTACACAGCAAGGAGGGAAGGGAGCAGCACAGGGAATGGGGAGTGTGTGAGCACTCCAAGAGGGTGGATCAGCAGGCGCCATCCTGCTTCCCAGCCTCTATGACAATGGCCACATTTTTTCCTGTGTCTGCAAAGAATCAGCTTCCCACACCCAGCTCCTTGTGCATCATAAGCATCACAGGCAGGAGAAAAGAAGGACATCCAAGGATCATAAATCTTCCTGGTCCTTCCCAAGGCGTGTTACATGCAGAGAAGGACACTTCATCCCAGGCTCCCTGAAGTTGGGACTAGGATCAGGAAAGAAGGCAGAATGCCCCTGCCAATCTCCCAAGTGTGTCCTTGCCTCTCAGGCGCACTTGGTGTCTGATCCGACCAAAGCTTAATGGCTGGTTGGCTGACTGGGGTCAGGCTTCCATAGCACCTTGCCTGGCCTTGTTCGTTTTTTGAAACAGGTTCTTGCTATGTGGCTCTGGCTGACTTAGAACTCATCATAAAAACTAAAAAGTGACAGTGATCCTCCCACCTCGGGCTTTAAGGGACTGAAGTTATAAGCATGTAACGCCTGGCCCTACCCATGAATCCCCATGAGGCAGTGTGGGTACCCTTGGCAGGGCCCACTTGCCTTATCTGAGCAATGAGAGTTCAGACTGTGATCTAGAGCCCCATCCCCACCCCTACCCGGAGCTCCTCCTGAAGTCTAGAGGGCAGGAAGCAGTTCTGTTCCCATGGGCAATGCCCAACTTGATGGTTATTGGGTGATCAATGGGGGAGAGGGGATGGTTGATGGCCAGGCCATCCCAGGGACCTCCGAATGATGCTTCTCTGTCCCTGGACAGCTCTAGGGGAGGGAAATCCCCCTCCTTTCCTCACTTCCCTGCCTGTATGGCCTCCATTAGCCCGCTCTCTGGGGCACCAGCCTCACCCCCACCCAGACACCCCTCTGCCGAGGACTCTGTAGCTCTACCTCTAATGTCTGGTTCCAGAAAGCTAAAGTTCTGCTGTCTCTGTTGCCCTGTTTCTCTTCCCTCCTCATGTAAACTTGCAAATGTCAATAGCCAGAGAGAAGTATGCACAAGATGACATATTTCTCAACTTCTCCCGAAGCTACTGCTAATCTTGCCAACAAAAACAAGTTCAGCTTCCTGGCCCGGTTTATGTAAGCAGTGAACCAACTGCTGGCCTGTCATGGAGAACACAGGCTTAGCATGTGCCTGCTAATCCCAGCCCACTGCCCGGCTTCAGGCAGCCCAGAGGGGCCTCCAGCCTGTTGGGTTGCAGGGCTGAAAGTACTGTTGATACACTAAAGCCATGGTCTAAGAGGAGGTGGGTGGACAGCTGGACAGTGTGCAGACAACGAGACACTTGGGAGCACTTAGTCCTATATGAAACCCCTCCCACTTGGGGCTCAGGGAGCTCGTGGAAAAGGAAGTGAAGACAGACAGCGTAAGAGCCAGAGGTAATACACAACTCCAAGGAGACAAGATAGTCCAGACACAACAAGACTGACTGTTACACGTGTGAACTCACAGAACTGTGGCAGCAGGCACGGGCTATACAAGGTCAAGCCTGAAGGATCAGGACTGAGAGGGGACAGCGGACAGGACTCCCACCTCCAACAAACAACTAGCTGCAATCGGTAGCCTCTTGAAAAGGAAAAATTAGTCTCCTCCAGAGGGGTCTCACTGGGTATACCAACCACACTTCCAGATCGGCCCATGCCCAGCAGTGGACGGCCAACTCAAGATGAACTCAACAGTATTTTTTTTTTTTTTTTTTTTTTTTTGGTTTTTCGAGACAGGGTTTCCCTGTGGCTTTGGAGGCTGTCCTGGAACTCGCTTGGTAGACCAGGCTGGTCTCGAACTCACAGTGATCCGCCTGCCTCTGCCTCCCGAGTGCTGGGATTAAAGGCGTGCGCCACCAACGCCCGGCTGAACTCAACAGTATTTTTGCCTCATATAGTTTTGTTTGCGATTTTTGGTTTTGCTTTGTCTCATTGGTCTCGTGCCTGCATATTTTGGTTTCTGGTTTTGCGTTTCTGAGTGTGCATGGTTTTTGTTTTGTTTTGGCTATTTTTTAAGGAGGGAGAGGAGGAAAGGGAGTTGGGTGGGTAGGGAGGATCCGAAAGTGGTTGGCTGGGAAAGAGGAAAAGCATGATCAGAGAATATTTTACTGAGACATTTTTTTTTCAATAAAAACAAAAAAGCAAAAGGATCAGAGCAACAGAAAAAAAAAGGAGGTAAGTATGGAGGGGTTAGAAGGTGTGGAGGGTTAGTAGGGGGTGCCAGGAGTCCACGGGCAACTCATGTTCAAGCAATGTTCAAGCGATGTAAACTTGGGTCCAGTGAGGCTAGGCAGGCCTCCAGTGTTCTCTGTTTATCCACATTTTCCACATAAGGGCTAGAACCCACCACCCATCTTCCCGTGTGCTGGTGCTCTTACGTCATAGTTATGGAACGCCCGCTGCACGCTGGGAGTTTTACTGAGCTCTCAGATGGCCTGCTGGGAAGGGTGTCATCCACACCATCCCCATCCCTGGTCATGCTGTTCAGGCCACAAGGATCAGAGAAGTTAAGGAACCAAATAAGGACAGTACAGTCAATAATCCCAGCACTCGGGAGGCCCAGACAGGAGAATTCGGAGTTTAAGGGCTGCCTAGGAAACATAGTGAGGACCTGTCTCAAAAACGAAATAGGTATTGGGGGGGTTGGTGGGAGGGAAAGGGAGAGGGACCTGGGATTGACATGTGAAGCAATTTGTTTCTAATTTAAATTTAAATTAAAAAAAAAAAGAAATAGGATTGTTAAGGAATTGGCCCCAAATCCCACAGCTAGTGAGTGGGGCATACGCACTAGGCATGGGTAAATGGGGGTCGGGTGGGGGTAGGCAGCCTCTCTCCCACCTTGACCCAGGGACTTGTTTTAGACCTGACATGCACAAGCCCATACGCTCTCCCCTAGGCTGCTCACCACCCTGTTTCCCTGATCTGATTTCCTCTCCCCTGCCAGCTGTCACACCCCCAGCTTCAGAGTCTGAGTTCTGAGGAAGACAGGTGACAGGGAGGAGCCTTCCGTGTGCACCACGCCTAGTGGGCCCTGGGAGTGGGGCTCAAGCTGTCCTTCTCTGCCCTGTCCTAACATCAGCTGTACAGTGCTTCCCCGTCTACTCTGGCCTCCCGGCCTCCCTACTTGTCCCACACCTGGGCCTCTTCTCTGTGGCATGCTACGTAGGCCCCTTATGGCCTACAGGTCACAGCCAGACGGTACTTCAGGCTCTGTGTCATAGCTCTTGCCCCCTGTTCTGAGTGAGTTTCCAAATGCTTCTCAAATTAATGCATGGTTCCTGGCAGGACACCAGCGTGCAGCCCTCTAATGGGGCTGTACTCCTTGTACCTGCTTGTATTTGCCTTGTATTTGGCAGAGTCAGTATTTACCTTGGCTAGGCCTTCCTCCCTGTCTACCCAGTGGACCATATACCCGTGGGAGAAAGGCCTGAGAGAGAAGCTTCTGCGGTCCCACAGGAAAGTAACTCTGGGTACTGACCAGCTCCAAACCAGAAGAGCACCTGGTCCTCCCGGGCTTCATCGGAGAAAATGGCATGGCCTCAGGCCAGGAAGGTCCAGGCAGGTTATCTCTCCATGATTATGAGCTGCTAATTAGGAAGATAACTGAGGAGAGTAATCCTGCCTCCCCAGCCCCACCTGACTGACCTATTAAGGAATGAAGAAATTAGAGGCCAGGAGGTCCTGGCACTGATTCCCCTGACAGGGCCTCTGGGGACTTTGGTCTGGAAAGCCACTGTGGGGAGGTGCAGGGAGCAGGTGCTGCACAGGCTCTGCCCAAATGCCTAGGGACTCTTGCGGGATTCGCTCCCGCTGCTTCCCCATAGAGAATCAGACCCAGAAACCACAGTGAGGCTAAAACTACGGTTTTACACCACTAAATCACAGTGTGGACGCGGCTCCCAGCTCTCGGTCCGTGTTTACCCCAGTCATTACCCTTCTTAGCAGTACATAAAAGCGTTCTTCCATTCTGACAGTTTGGTCTCAGGGTCTGACCAGGAAGGGTTTTCATATTTCTGGAAGGTGGGTAGAGTGGTAAGAAGGAACCTTACGTATCTCCCTAAAGCTGTCCCAAGATAAATCTACCAACCCCCCCTCCTCCAGCTCCTACCCTCACCCCATGCCAAGCTCTAGAACTAAGCAGTCAGAAAGAGGGTGGATCTGTCTGTACATGCTGCAATTTCTTCTGAAGGTCTTCTTGACTCCTATCTCTCCAAGAGGCTCCCTCAGGGTCAGAGGCTCCTCTCATCTCCAGGGCCCTACAGACAACACACAGGAGTCCTGACACTAACACTAAACCCAGCTCAGACAATATACAGCATGGGGCTGCCAAAAAAAAAAAAAAAAAAAAAAAACCTGTAACATCCAGGATGGACCTGTAACATCCAGGATGGAGTGACAAGAGGCTGTGAATTTCTGTGTACAGCGGTGTGGCCCTGAAGGATCCTGGGCCCAAGGTTAGGAAGGATAAGGGCCCAGCAGCATCAGAAGGTGGTGATGCAGGGCTGGAGAGGTGACTCAGAGGTTAAGAGCACTGGCTGCTCCTCCGAACCTACTTAGGAAGAATATCCTCATCAGGTTGTGGGATATTTTATCACATTGTGTGAAGATGTGTTGCTATTTTACCTTGCCTGCCTAAGGCACTTGATTGGTTTAATAAAACGCTACAACAGTCAATAGCAGGAGAGAAGAGTCAGGACGTCTGGACAGAGATAGCAGCTCTGGGGTGAAGAGGCGGATTCTCCAACAAGACACACGGGGAGTCGGACGTACATTATGGAGAAGAGGTAACAAGCCACGTGCAGAGCACAGGTTAACAGAGAGGTTAATTTAAGCTATAAATGAACTTAGTTTGGAATGAGCCTAAGCTAAGGCAAGCTTTCTTAATTAATAAGAAGTCTTCGTGTCATTATTTTGGAACTGGCCGTCCCAAAAGCAAGTCCAATAACATCGGCATCCCTCTCTGGCCCTCTTCTACCTGGCTAGCCCCTGTAGACCCGTTGTGCCTCACCAACTGGCCTCCAAACCTGGGAGCTATCAGTGCTTCGGAGCAGGATGGCTGGCAGAGCAGTGCTGCTACCATGACCTCCACTGATCTGCAGATGTCTTCTCCCTGCCCAGCTCCTTTTGTCTGCTGACTTAGAGCCTGTGGCTGCTTCCCCAAGATGCTAGAGACGGAGGGAGCCACAGCCAGTGCCCAGCTCCAGAGTCCCCTCTGATCTGATGCCCTTGCAAGACAGATATGCCCTCTGTAGTTTCCTCTCTCGCTGCCATTTCACAAAAAGACAAGAAGGAAGCAAAAGGGCCACCAAGCTGTAGGTCTCAAAAAAGAGCAATATTGGTATGCAAGGGAGGGGGATGGTGTCACAAGAAAAAGCCTTGGGGTCAGGAAGATGACTCAGTCAGTAAAGTGCTTGCTTAAGGGCATGAGTTTGGATCTCCAGAACTGACATAAAAAGTCAGCAAGGTGACAAGTGCCTGTAACTCCAGCATTGGGTGGGGGGGGATTCCTGAAGCTCATGGGCCCAGCCAACCCAGCAGAATTAGTTCAGTGAGCCTCCATCTCAAAGAAGGTGCAAACTCAGCCAAGCATGGTAGTATAGCACTTGGATGATGGAGGATAGGTGGGGCTAGGAGACAAGGAGAATTCTGGGAAAGGTAGGAAGAGAAGTGCCAGAGAGTTGCCATGTAGCCAGCCAAAGGAGAAACAGTTGTGGGCATTCTCCAGTAAGCCAAGACCACATGGAAATACATAGATTAATAGAAATGAGTTAATAATTAAAACAGAGCTAGTCAATAAGAAGCCTTAGCCATTGGCCAGCAGTTTAATATTTAATAAGACTCTGTGTGTTCATTTGGGGCTAAAGCTGCAGTGAGACCTGTTGGAACTAGAGAAATCTACAGCCACGCTTGGAAGGAAGAGGCAGGCAGATCTCTGAGTTCGAGGCCAGCTTGCTCTACAGAGCAATTTCCAGGACAGACAGAGCTATACAGAGAAATCCTGTCTCAAAACACCAAAATAATAATAATAATGAGTAAAATCATCGACGTAAGACACACAGCAGTCTATCTGTTATAGGCACAACTGTATACATCTCTGCCCACTCATGTGCACACACCTACAGTGACATATAACGCACACACACACACACACACACACACACACACACACACACACTTAAACAATGACAAAGGAATAATGGCTCGCACTTACAATTGCAGCACTTGGGAGACTGACTAAAGCAGGAGGATTGCAGTGAGTTCCAGACAAGCATGGATTAGTGTGAGATCCTGTCCTTAAAAAAAAAAAAAAGCGTGCCTTCCCCTACCCTCAGGGGCTTCTGCAGCTGTGTCTGCTTCTCAGCAGTTCTGTGAGTACGATGTATTTGTGAAGATCCAAGGGGCAGTTAGATTTTGCTGCCTGCACTCTTCCAGGGACCTAACAAACACACTGCTGACACACAGCTGCATCAGGCTCCCAAGTCCCCACTGCACCCTATGTCCCTCACTCTCTGATGAGTGTGTTTATGTGCACACACCCACTCCCTGTCACCAGAAAGGAAGCATTCAGGTGGGTGGGACATCTGCTCTTGGTGGAATCCAGGTGTCCAGCTCTTCCGCAGCATCTCAGCGTCTTTATGAATAAGCCCCAGTGAATCTTGCAAAACAAGAACACTGCATTACAGAACAGCAATGCTCCTTGATCTCTAAAGTTTATACTAATAAAAAGGCAGAATGTGGTGACACAAATTCCGTAAACTCAGCAAAGGTACGAGCAAACGCACACAGATAGCCTGGTCTACAAAGTCCTTTATGTCTGTTTAGACATCTTTATCTGAGATAAGTTTTCATGGCTGGCCTTCCTACGTAGCTAAAGACAACCTTAAACTCCGGATCCTCTGCCCCCCTCTCCCGGATGTTGAGATCATAGTCATGTGTCCCACCCAATGGCTCTACAGTTTGTGGCCAGCTAGGGCTACATAATGAGACCCTGTGGGGGCAGGTGGAGAGGGCACAAAAAGACTTTTTTAAAAGGTAGTTAAATATGCAAGTTGATTCTAAAGTTCAAATGGAAAAGTAAACAAGTAAAGAAAGCCAGGACTTTGTTTTGTTTTGTTTTGTTTTTCAAGACAAGATTTCTCTGTATTTTTTGGAGGCTGTCCACTCTGTAGACCAGGCTGGCCTCGAACTCACAGAGATCCGCCTGCCTCTGCCTCCCGAGTGCTGGGATTAAAGGCATGTGCCACCAACACCCAGCTGGAAATTTTTGGAAAAGAAAAAGAATGAGAATGAAATTAGTTTTGTCCAATTTATAGCACATTATAGAGGCATAATAATTAAAACAGTGTGGCAGTGCCATGGGAATGGAGACAGTGACTAGGAAACACAGGGATAGAAGCCAGGGCGGGGGCACAGCTCAATGGTAGATGCCCTGAATGCTCCAAATGTTCAGAACTCTGGGCTCAAATGCCAGCAGGGAGGTGGGGGTCACTCTGTGCTACTGAGTGGTTCATTTTGAAAGTGGTTAAAGGGACTGAATTCCAGGTCAGTTTGGGCTACATGAGAGCCTGTCTTGGGGGGGGGAGAGGGAAGGAGGGAGGGAGGGAGGGAGGGAGGGAGGGAGGGAGGGAGGGAGGGAGGGAGGGAGGGAGAAGAAACATATCTCAGTGTAGAGGGTGCACTTGTCTGGCATTCACAAAGCTTCATCCCCAATGAACTAATTAAAATCAATGGAGGAAAAATGGCATATTCAATAAACAATAAAGGGATATCAGGTTATAACGGGAAAAAGGGCAAACCTCATATCTCATTCCTTGATTAATTCAAGTGAATCAAATATTTATAAATTTTGTTTGTTTTGTTTTGAGACAGTCTCTCTGTATAGCCCGGGCTGTGGACAATTCACTATATAGATCACCCAACCTCAAACTCAGAGATCCGCCTGCCTCTGCCTCCGGAGTGCTGGGATTAAAGGCATGTGCCACCATACCTAGCCAAATATACAAATTATTTATTATATGTGTGAGGGATGCCTACCATGAGGTGTGTGAATGCTATAGCACATGTGTGGAGGTCAGAGGTTAACTGTGTGAAATTGGTTCTCTCCGTCCACTTTTATGTGGGTTCTGGGGATCAAACTCAAGTCCCCAGGCTTGTGTCTCTGGAACCTTTACCTCAACAGCTCTGAATTCTTTTTTCTTATTATTTAAATTAGAAACAAGCTTGCTTCACATGTCAATCCAAGCTCCCTCTCCCTCCCCTCCTCCCCTGCCCCCTCAACCCTCCAACCCTGCACTCAATTCCCACTCCGCTCCCCTGGGAGAGTGAGGCCCTCCATGGGGGATCTCCAAAGTCTGTCACATCATCCAGGGCAGGACCTAGTCCCTCGCCCATGTGTTCAGGCTGAGAGAGCATCCTTCCATGTGAAATGGGTTCCCAAAATCTACTGTATGCCAGGAATAAATACTGATCTACTACCCGGGGCCCCATAGATTGCCTAGGCCTCCTTGCTGACACACCAGGATCCGTCCCATGCTGGCCTCGCAGCCATCAGTCTGGGGTCCATGAGCTCCCCCTTGTTCAGGTCATCTGCTTCTGTGGGCTTCACCAGCCAAGTCATGACCCCTTTGCTCATCATTCCTTCCTCTCTGCAACTGGGTTCCAGGGTTCAGTTCAGTGTTTCTTTTTTAAGATCTTTTTTTAAACTGCATATTTATGTGTGTGTGTGCATATGTGTGTGCTCATGACTCCAGAAGAAGACATGGGTCAGCTCCCCTGGAGTTGGCACTATAAGCATCTGTGAGCCACCTGTTATGGATGCTGACACCCTGGGTCCTCTGAAAGAGCATTATGCTCTCTTAACCACTGAGCCATCTCTCCAGCCCCTTTAAAATACGTACATTAGCTAGGTTTTGGAGATAGGGCTTCACACTGTAACTTGGCTGACCTTGAACTCCCAGATACCCTGTTTCCAAGTGCTAGGAGGATAGATGTGATTTTTTCTTTCAACTGAGACAGGGTTTCTGGAATTGACTCTGTAGACCAGGCTGTCCTGAACTCACAGAGATCAACCTATCTCTGCCTCCCCCAGTGCTGGGATTAAGGGCATGTGCCACCACTGCCTGACTTTTTTAAGTTTTAAACTCATAAAATTAAAAGAAAAAGAAGAATCTTTTAAAATGGTATTGGTATAAAGACATCAGTAAATATGACACAAAACTCAGAGGCCACATAAATTTAGCTATAGCTTTAAAAAAATTTCTGCCGGGCGTTGGTGGCGCACGCCTTTAATCCCAGCACTCGGGAGGCAGAGGCAGGCGGATCTCTGTGAGTTCGAGGCCAGCCTGGTCTACAGAGTGAGTTCCAGGACAGCCTCCAAAACAATACAGAGAAACCCTGTCTCGAAAAATCAAAAAAAAAATTCTGCTGAGAATGGTGGGCCATTCCTGTAATCCCAGTACTCAAGAGGCTGAGCTAGGAGGCTTGGGGGCTGGAAGCCAGCCTGAGCCAAACAGCAAGAAAGACCTTGTCTCAAAAACAATTGAAACAAAGCAAAATAAATATGGGGGGGGGGAGCCTTTGCTATCAAAATAATAAAAGGCAAACCAGAAAATTATTTACGTCTTGTATAAGACCAACTCCTTTTTTATAGTAAGAACTTCCGGAAACAACACGAGAAAGATCAATAGTCCAGTGAAAAATGAACAGTATAAACAGGCAGACTATGCAAATGAATTATTAAATGCCTGCCACATGGAGAAACACCCATCCAGCCACATTCAGAGAAGTGTGCAAATTAACTCCACAGAGACATACTGTTCTTTGCAGAGACTATTTTTTGTTTGTTTATTTGATTTTGTTGCTGTTGTTTTGTTTTGTTTTGTTGAGACAGGCCCTCTATGTAGCTCTGATGCCTTGGAATTCACTCTGTAAACCATGATGGTCTCAGAATCACAGAGACCCACCTGCCTCTGCCTCCTGAGTGCTGGGTTTAAAGGTGTGCACCACCACTCCTGACTGGGGGCCACTTTAGTAGCGTGCTGGTAGGTGTGCAGACATAGGCATGCTTGTATTTTGCTGGAGTAAATTGGTACAACTTTGTTGGGGAAGTCCTGTGTATATGTCAATAAATTACTGCTGGCCAATAGGAATCTAGATAGGTGGGGCTAGGAGTCCAGGAGGATTCTGGGAAGGAGAAACACAGCGAGTTCGAGATGTAACGCCATTGGGGTAGGAAGCCCGGAAACCTCTCTGGTAAGAGACATACTTAGATTAACAATTATGGGGTAATTACTTAAGTCAGAGCTAGCCAGAAAGAAACAAGCAAGGCCAACAGCTTCATAATTCATATAGCCTCCTGTGTATTTATTTGGGACTGATACGGCTCTAGAACCAGGCTGGCGGGAAAGCGGCTCTGGGACCAGGCTGGCGGAAAGGCTTCTCTCAAAGAAAAAGCTTCTCTTAACACAACTTCTCTCTCAAATTACGAAGCTCAAGGCATTTGACCCATCAGTCCCCCTGGAGGACTTTACCCTACGGGTGTGCTTTTGAAGTATAAGGGGTGTCAAAGTTACCCCCACAGCTCTGTCTGCAACAGCAAGGTGACATGTGGTAAAGTGCCCACCAAAAGAGAATGAGCTGGGGACGTAGCTCAGCTGGCCGAATGCCTGCCCGATGAGCAAGGGATGGGCAGATAAAGTGGGTATTTCATATAATGAAACATTCAAGGGTAACAAATAACTCTGTTTAGGGGGCACACATCTGTAGCCTGCTGTGGGATGCTCTTTCTGCACGTTGTGAATACATGTTGCTCTCACTGGTTGATAAATGAAGTTGATTTGATCTATACCCAGGCAGCATAAGGCTGGGCAGAAAAGCCAAATGGAGATACAGGGAGAAGGAGGGCAGAGTCAAAAGAGACAGCCGCCAGCCAGCGGCCCAGGAAGCAAGACGTGAAAAATAAGATAGCAAGCCATGAACCACATGGCAAAGCATAGATAACAATTATGGGTTAATTTAAATGTAAGAGCTAAGTAATAATAAGTCTGAGCCATCAGCCAAGCATTTTTAAGTAATATTGAGCCTCTGAGTGGTTATCCGGGAACTGGCAGGAGGAAGACAATAACCCCAGAACACAAGAAGCACTGAAAGATCACCACAAGTTCAAAGCCATCCTGGTTTACACAGCAAGGGCTTCTCAACCTTCCTAGGCCGTGTTCTTTCCATCCACAGAGTGGAAATGACTTCGGTCCTCACCTTAAAATGATGCTATGAGATTACATTCAATATCGTAGGTGAAACTTGGTGCTGCTTTCAGAACACGCCTAATCTCACCAACACGAGCTGCTGTGAGCTGTAAACACTGTCCCCTGCACTTCGGCCTCTTTCCCACTCAAGCGACAAAGCCCTCACACCACGGCCTCCCCCTCCTATCAACGAGATCCTAGGGTTAGCAGCAGCAGCCCAGCCCACTCCTGTGTGTTACAGTATCAGAAAGTACTGTCACAGCTTGAGGTGATGTCCCCAGAGGCTCCTGGATGGACTAGGCCAGCTCAGCTCTTGGCGAAATGTGATCGTGAAACCTTCCCTAGACTAAAGTGATGTGAACGGATTTTGAGGGGACAGGGTGGCAGAGACTATACTGGGCTGGCTAATACCCCATACCACAGCCTGGAGTATTCTTCAATTCTTAGAAGGCAGTGGGAACTTCCTGGGGCAGGAAGGGGACACTTGGTCACACTAATGAGTCCAGGAGTCTCTAAAGAGGGGTGGCCTTGTTGTCCCTCTGTCCCGGGAAAGGTAGGGGTTGTTGACAACATATGTATAATAAAAGGGGGGCTGGGGAATGGCTCAGTCAGTAAAGCTTGCCAGACAAGCGTGAGCTCAGTTCCCCGGCTCTCATGTAAAAAGGTGGGCACAGGGGTGTGTGTCTGTAACCCAGGGGCAAGGACTAGAGGCAGAGGCGAGCAGATTCCCCAAGCTTGCTGGCCAACCTGGCTAGTCAGTTGGTAAACTCTAGGTTCTGTCTCAAAAATAAGCTGGAGGATATCAGAGGAAGACACCGAGTGTCTTGACTGGCTTTCACATGTGCGTCTTGTGTATGACCTACACCTCCTGCATGCGCACATATGTGCTTGTGAACCTGCCTGCATATGCACTCACGCACAGGCACGCACACGTACACGCACACACAGGTACACATGCCGGTGTGCACAGACACACACGCATATGCACACACACGCGCGCACACACACACACACACACACACACACACACACCTTGGTCTGTCGCATCCTTGCTGTGTGATCGTGGACCAGTTTCTAAGGCTCTCTGAGCATCTCTCTCCTTACTACTTACTCAAGGACGTCGCCCCACCAGTTTTTGCTCCTTTCGATTATTTGGTTTCTAGATCTTTCTCATCAACATGTAAAAGCACACATCTTTTAACAGTCTTTTGAAACCCCTCTTTGTCCGCTGTGTTTAGCCAACAGATATTCTCTGAGACCTCGAAAGAGCTGCCCGGACCTGCTGTCTCTTTGCCAGTCTTTGGTTCCCAACCATTCCTATCAGCTCCTCAGGCCACAGTCGCCACGGATGTCCTGCTACCAGCTGATAAGTCCACTGTGAAGCCTGGGTGGCTTCTCAGGAGTATTCGGCAATGAGCACTCCACTCATGAGCACACTGTCCTGGGTTCCAGGACACCAACCTTTCTTGTTACTGTCATGTTCCCGGGCCTCATATCCTCAGGCTTTCCTAATCTTGCCTCCCAGCTCAGGCCCCTGGGGTATCTTCTTTCCATTGCCACCCAGGCTGGGCCGGGCAATTCTAAAAGTTTAGAATGAAATCTAGCCACGTGTAATCTCAGCGCTCAGGAGGCAGAGGCAGATCTCTGTGAGCCAGAGAACAATTTGAGGGAGACACACAGAGAGACCCTGCTTCAGGAAGAAGGAAAGGGGGTGGAGGTATCTGCCTGTAGGTGACCCTCAAGTTCAGGTTTCACTCCCAAGTTGCTGCCTCCTTCTCAGGATCCATAGTCATTTTCTCCCCCCCTGCCCCCCTCACCTCCGGGGGTCTCATGGAGCCTACGCCAACCTTGAACTTCGCCAGGCGCATCCTCTTATCTTCCCATCATCTCTTGAACACTCATACTCCCTAACACTAAGCAAACGCCAGGGCAACAGCTGGCGTCATACTCTCTCAAAAGAGTGAAAGAAAAAAGTCTGTGCATATCCTGGACAGTTTTTTCTCTCGGGTACCTCCATATGGGTTGTTGGGCTGCAGAATCTGCAGGTCAAGTTTGTAAGTGTGTAGACCAAACTGGCTTTGCCTCTACCTCCTTCGTGCTAGGAATAAAAGCATTCACCACAACACACCCCACCTTCCAAGTCATTTTTTTTCATTGCTTTTAAGACTTACTTTACACGTGAGATGTTTTACCTGTGTGTATGTATTCACACCATGTACATGCCTGGTACCCCAGAAGATCAGAAGAGGGCATCAGATCGCTTGGAACTGGAGTTACAGACAGATATGAGCCACCACGTGGGTGCTAGGAACCAAACCCTGGTCCTCTGCAAGAGCCACACGTGACCTTAAGTGCTGAGCATCCCTCCAGACCCCTCCAAGTCCAGTTTTATCTATCTCTCTGTCTTTTCCCTTCTCCTAGATGAAAACACAAAGTCTCAGGCTAAAGAGGCGGTCCGGTGGCTTAGAGTACTAGTTCCCTTTCCAGGGGGTCCACAACTGTCTGTAACTCTTTGTTCTGGTTTGCTTTACAAGGGTCCTCCCCCCCCACCTCCCTCTCTGTCTCTGAAGCTTAGGCTGGACTAGAACTTGCAATCCTCCTGCATCAACTTCCTGTATTCTAGAACTGCACCATCAAGCACATCTAGAAATCACCTTTTTCCCCTCTCTTTCTTGAACTCGCTGTGTAGACCAGGCTGGCCTCAAACCCACAGAGATCCATATGCCTCTGCCTCCTGAGTACTGGGCCTAAGGGCATGCACCACTACACACCAGAATTTTTTTAAGTTATCTTTTTTTAAAGATTTATTTATTTATTACATAAACAGTGTTCTGCCTACATGCCAGAAGAGGGCACCAGATTCAATTATAGATGGTTGTGAGCCACCATGTGGTTGCTGGCTCTGGAAGAGCCGTCTGTGCTCTTAACCTCTGAGCCATCTCTCCATCCCCACACCAGAATGTTTTATGCTATTCATTTGTTTGTGTGTTTGTTTATGTGCGCAAGTCAAAGTGCATATGTGGGACCCAGAGAAACAACCCTTGGGAGTGAGTCTACCATCTCGGTCTGTCAGCAAATACTCTTCTTTGCCTACCAAGCATTCTCGTCTGTCCATTTTACTTGTTTAAATCTTAATAGGCACCCATGGCCACTGGCTCATCTGAGACTGGTGACTGGGTTTGTGACACTCAGGCTTGCAGAGGGAGGGGACATGTATTTGCAGCTCTGAGGTTACTTTGTTTATGTAACCCAGCAAGGGCCCCACTGGTCTACACAGCATGACAAGGGTCAGATGAAGTAGAGAACAGCCAGGCTCCTGTTGCCTTCAGGTCCCCATCTGAGATGGTTCCTCTGTCTAGTTGCCTCATGAGACAATGAGTCCCTGGAGAGGTGGTACCCAGTGCTCAAGTCAGAGAGACCTGAGCATCTCTCTCTTCGGGATTTGCTCTTGGCCATGCTCGGGATCCTTCCAGGGTGGAGTCTGCATGACTGATCTCACAAAGTTCCCAAGGGCTTCACAGGGAATCCATAAATGTGTGTTGCAATGAGTAAACAGGGGGGAGAGCCCAAGTGGGGAGAGGCTTCTGGTAACAGGGAGCCCTGTTGATAAGGGAGGGGTAGAGGGAGGAGGGCCTTTACTCAGTTCTTCAACCATTTAGGCAAATGTCCTCAACCCTGGCAGTGCCCAAGAATCATGACCAAAATTTTGATTTTTAAAAGTTTAGAACTTTCTCCCTGATATTCTGATACAAGTTTAATGAATGGTCAGGGATCAAGAATTGTTTTTGGTTGGGAATGGTGGTGCATGACTTTGATCCCAACACTCAGGAAGCAGGGGCAGAAGCAGGTGGATATCTGAATTCAGGGCTAGCCGGGTCTACAGAGTGAGTTCCAAGACAACCAGGATTATACAAAGAAACCTTGTCTCAAAATACAAAAAAAAAGATTTAATTGTCACTTTTATAAAGATGACATTCTTCCTAGCCAAAGTCCTATCCTAGACAAAAGAAAAACACTAATTCAGAATGAGGCTACGGACGAAGGTGGGTTTTATGGACAGAAAGAGGTTGCCCCAAAGAGAATTCAGAAGTGTGTGAAGATTTAAATACTTAGTACTTAGGCCTCTATGCTGCTGTGTGTATTTTCCTGCCTTGCAGAAGAAAAGGGGAACCGAAGCCACTCATACCCAGGCTGTCCTCAGCCAGCAGCACCTAGAATGTTTGACCCAGCAGAAGTCTCAATCCCAGCTGGTCCAGGACCTTACCTAGGAGGCAAGGACACCAAGGAGTCCTAGCAGGCCCTGGCGGGGCAGGCTCTAAGGGGGCCACTGATGGATTTCCCCTGCCAGTCAGCTCCAGCTGGCTCCCCTCTCTGAAGCCAAACATCTCAGTCATTTGCTCCACACTTCCCGTTTGATGCTTGGTTCTTGATTGTCACCCTCTAGTCTGTGGTGCGCAAGTGTGGGTGTGGGAGATGGGCTGGGGCCTGTGCTTCTCTGCATTTTCCTTCTGAGCTGGGAGGGCTTTCACTTCCTCCCAGAGTCCCAGTTCTGTCTTCTAGGGGCTGTTCAGGTCGGAAGACACCCCCACCCTTGGGCGTCCTTTCTGAACCACAGGAAAACTAACTCGTCCCCAAAGTGCCTTGTAACTCCTTCGGAACAGAGAGGAACGGTGGCGTGGTGCCGGGTGGGTGGTGGGTTAGTACCCGAGACAGACAGAGAGGCCCGCTCCTGCTCTCCCAAAAAGAGACAGCGTCAGTCCTGCCTGGCCCTACGAGAGGCCACGTGAGGACCTCCTCTTCCATCCGTGCCTTCTGCCCCAGAATTCCACCAGATGAGAGGGATGCTCAGCTTGCCCCAAGCGCCCTCAGCTCTGCCTACTGGTCTAGATCAACAGAGAAATATTAGGGATCTAGGGAACGCTGAGACGTGGAAGGGGGTCCAACAACTGGGCCCGACAGCTTCCCACCATCGCACTTCTCTGGACCTCAGACTCCTCTCAAAGCTTTACGTCAACCCAACAGAGGATTAAAAATATGTAGAGCCTGGCAGCCTTTAAATAAGAGCACTCAAAAACAAAACAAACAAACAAATGTGTAGAATGCAGGGTGTGGTTGACGCCCCAGATCCCAGCACTCAGGAGATGGAGGCAGGAGAAGCACACGTTTGAGGACTGTCTGGGTTACGTGAGACCCTACCTAAAAAAGGAAAGAGAGAGGAAACATATGCAGGAGTACCAAGCGGAGCATGTGAATCCTGCCTTCCAGGCAGAGGGAGAGCGCTAACAGTGTGTTCCCCAGCCATTGCCTCCACAGCCAGCACTGCGGAAATCTCCCCAGTGCCCCTTGACTCTCCAAGCTCTCGCAGAAAACCTCAGCCCCTAAAACAACAAGTAGAGAAGCAGTTGCCCAGTTCTTCCAGAAGACACCAGGCAGGCTGCTGGGCCTGCAGCCAGAGCCCACAGAGAGGCCTAGCCCCTCAAGGCAGAGGGCCGGGAAGGCAACACAGAACTCCTACCCTGTGCCTGGTCCACCCGATTACCAGGAAGGGATGGGGCGGGGGTGGGGGCACAGTTCCAAGAGGTCCCACATCCCTTGCTGTCAGGCCCACAGAACCGGGGAGGGGTGGGTGTTGGCACTCTGCATGCCACGGCTAGTACTGGCTAAAGGAGTAAGTATTTGAGGCGGGAGCACCCATGACTCAGAGCCCATGATGTCAGACCCTTCACAATTAGGTCACTATCATCACTCACGACATGACTCGCAGTGGACCTGAGGAGAGCCAAGCGAGGTGCCGCAGCTAAAGCAGAAGGAGCCAGTGGCACAGAGGACTCTCCAGAGGGGACTACTACTCCGCTAGGGCGCGCCCTCTGGGTATCTTCCTTCAAAGTGACCCGGGATGCCACTGAGTAAGAAGACACATGGGAACACTGGGAACCAGACACCAAAGTCAGGTTTCGGGAAAACACGGTCCTGTACTCAGACTTTAGGCAACTGCCCAGACGTACAGGAGCCGGCAGCCAAAGGCGCTAGACGCAGCAGGGGGCGCGCTAACCACTACCACGTCCGCACAGGTGGGTTAGCCCCGGCCGGTACCCTGGTACCCACGGAGGCTCACGCTGCCCACAGAACGAGTCAGTGTCACATCCCCCTGCCCGTCCCAGGTCGTCTTACCCAGCGCGCCGCAGCTCCCGAGGACCAGCGCGACCGCGGGCGCAGCCAACAGGGCGGCCAGCAGCGCACAACCGACTGCCAGCATGCTTTCTTCTGCGCGGGGCAGCGGGGCAGCTCCGCAGCCGGGGTCCGGGGCGGAGGGGGGGGGGGCTGGGGGAGAGGGGGAGATCAGTAGCCGTCCCCCTCCGGCTCCGCTCTCAGCTCCCGACTGCGAGCGAGCGCTCGCCCTGGCGCGGCTCAGCTCAGTGTCGGTGCGACTTCCCACTTGCACGTGACACGGAGCAGCGGGCCGTCCTGGCAACCGCGAAACATTTGAGGAACCGGTGCAAAAACTCCCTTTTGGCAGCCCCCGGCTCGCTGTTACGAAAGCTAGGTTGGATGGCGCAACCGCCCAGCGCTCCGGGCCACAGGAGGGGGGTAACTTCCTGCAGTCAAGCCACACCTGAGCCGCGAGGGACCCCCACCAGGGTCCCTCCCCAGGTTTTGACGCTGAGCAAAGGGGAATTAGCGGCCCCCGCCGCCCCGCGCCCCAGGTTTTGTTTTCCTGAACACGATTTTGGAAGAGGCTAAGTGTCTCTGGCTGTCAGAGGGCAGGGCAGCCCCCCAGTGCTTACAAGAATCAACCGGGGAGTCCGGAAAGACACCGACGTGTGCATCGACCCCAGAGGCTGTGATTTAATTGGTCTGAGAGGAGACTTAGGCATCCGAAACCCATCTGAGGGAAAGGTTTCCCCTCGCCTTCCAGCAGCCCTTTGAAGGCTGTTGCAGGGGCAGCCAAACTGTGTGCGCTTTGGGGTCTGAAACAGAGAAACATGGGCTGCCTTCCTCAAGACTACAATTCCGAATCCCGGCGTCTCACCTGTTAGGGTTGTTGGTTTGGGGTTTTCTTGTTTTGTTTTGTTTGTTTTTTGTTTTTGTTTTTGTGTTTTTTGCTTTTTAAGCCTATGAAGATAGAGTTTTGTTTTGTTTTTTTAAGCCTATGGTGAAGATTCCTGGAGACACCATCTAAGTACCTGGACCCCAAATACTCAATGAGGAGTCGGACCTTGGCTACCCTCGCGACCTCTCTGCTTAGAAAGGAACTGGTTTTTTTTTTCCTTTGGTTTTTCGAGACAAGGTTTCTCTGTGGCTTTGGAGGCTGTCCTGGAACTCACTCTGTAGACCAGGCTGGCCTGGAACTCACAGAGATCCGCCTGCCTCTGCCTCCCGAGTGCTGGGATTAAACGCCCGGCTGGAACTGTTTTTACCAGGACCCAGCAAGGTTCCCCACAGAGCTTGAAGCTACCGGGCAGCTTCACATGCAAATGCGGACGGAAAGAAAAAGACTGAAAATAAAATTTAGACTCGAGGCCCCTGGACCTGCACCTGCCTGTTTTAATGTGCGCTTCCATTTTTGACTTTTGACTGATTAGAGTCCATGGGGCAACTGGAACGGGTGTGTCCTGGGGGAACTCCTAAATAAGACATGACCAGGCAGGGCAACATCCAACATGCAGGCCTCAGACCAAGGCGTCCATCACTGCCTGTGTGAACTACACGTAAGCAATGGAAGAACCAACTCTGCCCAGGACGATGGGACCGGCTTGGATGGCGCTTGCTTCAGTCATGCACCCTCTTCCTGTGGTGGCACAGGCACTTGAGAAGCAGAGGCAAGTGGATATCTGTGAGTTTGAGGCCAGCTTGGTCTATACGACAAATGCCAGAGCCTCGGTCTGCACACAGAAACCCCGTCTTAAAAACCAAACAACCAATCCTTTTCTCCCCATTTAAAATGGGGCTCTGGTGGCACACACCTGCCTGCAATCCCAACACCTCTCTGGAGGCTGAGCAGGAAGATCAGAGCTCAAAGCAAGTGTAGTGAGACTCGCCCTGTCTCAAAAAATAAAACGCATTTCCAGCAGGCTCCCATTGTGGTGGCCCCTTCCTTTCTGTGGTACATGGAGACCTGAAAATAATTGCTGAGAGACAACGAGTTGCTGGCCTGAAACAGGAAGGCTGCCAGCTCAGATAGGAGTTTAATAAAGGAATGTTGAAGGCAAGAGCAGGCATCCCAGGAATGGCCTGGCATCTGTGCCCAAGTGACTTCCCCTTGCTTTGTGATCCTGGGAGGGGGGAGGGAAGGGAGAGGGAGTGGGGGAGGGGCTGTGTTCTACAGTCACAGATCATTCATCTTTGAGCATTATTTACTGATTCGTAAAATAAGAGGCAGAGGCAGGGCGTTGGTGGCGCACGCCTTTAATCCCAGCACTCGGGAGGCAGAGGCAGGCGGATCTCTGTGAGTGTGAGGCCAGCCTGGTCTATGAGGTGAGTTCCAGGTCACCCGGGGGTACATAGTGAGGCCACCTTCACTTTCCCACTCTCTTTCCTGTGCCAAAGCCATGCATGCACTCAATGTCGCTCGTGGTTTCTCATCTCCATGCCTTGTGCAAGCTACTCTTTAGCCAGGTCCTCCCTCCCTGTGTCCTACACCCTACTCGGCCTTAACACTCACTTCGGACAGACGTGGTGGTGGAGACTTACAACCCTAATTCTCAAGAAGTTGAGGGGGGAACTTTGCAAGGTCAAGACCAAGCTGGACAAGACCCTAGTTAAAAAAAAAATCAAGCACGGCTGTGAACACATGTATCCCCAGTATTCGGGAGGGAGGGAGAGGATTTTCCCCAAGTTCCAAGCCAACTTGACCTACATAGCAAGAAAAGATAAGGAAAAAAAAAAAAAAGAGGCAAGCCTGGACTTGGCTGTTTTCTCCAGAAAACTGGAAGGTCTGTTCCCTGGGCTCCTAGAAGCCTGTCACCCACAGATGTCAGGTCCCTGTGCTCCTCCAAATGTGACTTTGTTTAGCACTCTGCCTTCCTTGTCACCCTGAAGAACTCATCCTTTCCTGAGCAGGGCCTACCGCACCTGGAGATCTTTGTCTCAATTGAGAAAGAGATTCCTCAGGGCTCTGTGCAGATCTTACCTCCTCTAAGGCTGCCTGAACTCCACACTTAGCACAAGTTCAGTTTATGAGCCGACATTCCAGGCTGTTATGACAAACACTAAGGAGGAAAGAAAAATGTCTCCGTGTGTGTCAGCCTTGCTGCCAACCCCCGCAATCTCCCAACCTCCTGCCCCCGGTCGGACTGCTGCTGCCAGTCCCCAGGAGTTACCGGCCCCTCCTGTGTGCTGCCAACCCCAGCAAGAGTGCCTGTTGGTGTAGTGAAACTTGGAAATGGAGACACCCAGCCTCCAGGAAGCAGAAACGAGTGGCAGATTGAGGTTGAAGTACAGGGGACTCACACAAGCCACTGTGACTGCAGCAGAGGAACAGAGAGCTTCACGTTGGAGCCAGGGCACCTCTCTGGGGACATTTTCTCAAGAACACAACTGCCTTTCAAATTCTCAGCCCTGAGGGCTAGGAAGTATCATTGCATGCCAAATCGGCTCAGAGAGGTGAAGTAATTTCACCTCTTTCAACTGTAGGCTGAGATCTGGCCCAGGACTCTCATGCGGGGAGGTGACTTTGGGACACTTGTCTACCCCGTCACGGTAGGCACTAAGGGACTGCACAGGCTGCGAGAGAAGAGTGCACTGTGAACTTGGTTTAACAACACTTGCTTCTTCTGGTCCCCAGGCTCGGTCCCGCTTCTGTATGGGTGTCCCTGCAGTTACCCTCCATGTCCTCTAGAGGGAGAAGCCCTGGCCTAGCTCAACCAGCAAGCAAGCCCTCTCTTACCTTGGACCTGAATAGCTTAACCTGCTCTTAGCCACAGAATCTGACCTCGTAGCCCCGGCAAGCTCAAATGGGCAATCCTACCGCCGCCACCTCCCCAGTGGTGGGATTTAAGGCTGCTCACCCCAGGTCCAGCGAAAATTAGCTCCTTTTGTAGTCATGGACTCTGCTTCTCTTGCTTTCTAGACAAGGAAACTGAGGCCCCAAAGGTGAACTGTTTGCTAAAGATGGCAAAAGGGGACAGTGTGAACAACAGATATGAGACTCCACCTGTCCTAGTTGGAGAGGGGTGTACTGTCTTGAGTGTTTTGGTTTTTGGTTTTTTTTTTTTAGTTTTGTTGTTGATTTGTTTATTTTGCTACAGGTTCTCATGTATCTGAGGCTGGCCTTGAGATTTTCTTGATCCTCCTGCCTCCACTTCCCCAATGCTGGGCTTAGAAGTATGCATCACCACACCACACCCCACCAGTTTTTTGTTTTTTAAATAAATCTCCTCCCAACACCGCCTCCAGAGCTGGTCTCAGCTCTAGTAAGGGCACACCCTGACCTCCAGGCCTGGACCCATTCTGGTCCCAATAAGGGACACTCTGTATAATCTACTCACCTGCAGGTCTGCCAAGGGGACCAGTCGGTTCTGAGGAAGGTTGTGAAGTGAAGTTAGGCTGTCTGGCAGATTTGTCCCCTGCATCTGACACTTCAGTCTCTCCTGCACAGGTACAGCTTCTCTGGGGTTTTCCCCCGGAGGGGACAATGTGGACAAACATTGGGGCTGCACCCCATCACCAGCAGAGACTCCAGCTCACAATGGAGACTTGCAGCATGCTCAGCAATCATGACCCATATTGTCCCATCACCAGCTGAGGTCACCCCTAGAGATGGGGCTGCTAAAGCCATTCCCAAAAAGAAGTTATAAGCTCCCCCAATAGTACGTATAGAATGTTATGTTGTCATAAAGGTTCTATAATACTTATGGAATGTGATGTTTTTAATATTTTATTTTGTTTGTTTGAGACAGGGTCTCACCATGTAGCTAGATGACCTGGACTATTAAGTTTTTGTGACTGCAGAGAAGCATCACAACTCAAGTTAAACAGAGATGGACTGGGGAGTCGGTTCAACTGTGAAGAGCTTACTGCTCAAGGAGGAGGACCTGACCTCATAAAGTGCCGGATAGCGGGGCTGAGAGATGGCCCAGTGGTTAAGAGCACCGGCTGCTCTTCCAGAGGATCAGGGTTCAATTCCCAGCAACCACATGGCAGCTCACAGTCGCCTGAAACCTTAGTTCCAGGGGATCTGATACCCTCACACAGACATACATACAAATAAATGAGTAAATAAAATTTAAAAATAAAGTGCCAAATATTCTGGCTACACAGTGAGACCCTGTCTTATAAAACAATAAAAAGAACACCAGGAGGGTTCCTGAAGGTCACGGGCCTGTTAGTCACCGTGCTCCAGGATCGGTGAGAGATCTCTCAAAAAATAAGGTGAAGGGTAGAGATAGTGAGTCAGCAGTTAGGAGCACGTAGAGACCTTGAAGAGGAACTGAGAGTCTAGCATTCACGTGGGGTGTTGTCCCGCAACTGCTCATAACTCCAGTGCCAGGGACCCAACCACCTCCAAAGGCATAGGGCTCTGAGGACACTGGATATGCATGTGATACACACATCTGTGGACAGACAAACACATAAAAGAAAAATAAATCATATGTGAGGCAAGCCAGCACTACATAGGGAGATCCTGCCTCAAAATAAAAAATAATGAGGGTAGTGGTGTATAACTGTAATCCCAGCACTTGGGGGTAGAGGCAGGAGGATCAGAAGTTCAAGGCCATCCTCAGCCACACAGTGATTTCTAGGCCAGGGTGAGATGAGACCATGTTTCAAAACAAAATAAAATGAAAAAGGGTGGGAGGGGAGAAAACTTTTTAGTACAATAAACTATATGATTCTTAGGAACCAGACTGCCTGAGCTCAAATTTCAACTTTACCACTTACTAATAGTTCTTTTTAAAAACTACTTAACTGCCGGGCGTTGGTGGCACACGCCTTTAATCCCAGCACTCAGGAGGCAGAGGCAGGTGGATCTCTGTGAGTTCGAGGCCAGCCTGGTCTACAGAGTGAGTTCCAGGACAGCCTCCAAAACAATACAGAGAAACCCTATCTCGAAAAACCAAAAAAAAAAAAAAAAAAAAAAACTACTTAACTTATTGGTTCCTCTTTTTGTTTAGTTAGTTGATTTTGCTTTTTGGAGATACTGTTTCTCTGTGTAGTCCTGGCTGTTCTAGAACTAGCTCTGTAGACAGGCTGGCCTCAAACTTAACTGATCTGCCTGCCTCTGGACTATAGAGAGTTAAAGGACAGCCAGAGCTACACAGAGAAACCCTATCTTTGAAAACAAAAACAAAACTAAAAAAATGATACTCAGGGTTAAGAGCACTGGACTGACCTTCCAGAGGACCAGGGATTTATTCTCAGCACAAATATCAGGCAGCTGACATCTGTAAGTCCTACCCAGGGGACTCTGACTCCTCTGGACCTATGGATACCAGAAGTTATTCATACGCATACACACACACTCACTAAAACCGATTTTAAAAAATGAATCTTAAAAAAGACCTCACTGACACCTGGCGTTGGTGACACAGGCCTTTAATCCCAGCCCTCTGTACGCAGAGGCAGGTGGATCACTGTGAGTGCAAGGCCGGGCTGGTCCAGGACAGTCTCCAAAACAATACAGAGCAACCCTGTCTCGAAAAACCAAGAAAAACAAAACAAACAAAAAAGACCTCACTGAATGCACAATGCTGATAATGCTCTTACGTGTGAATCCCCAGGTGTTCATTAACTGCAAATGAGTAAACTTTCCAACCTGCTCTATCAGACAGAGGAGTCTGGCCGACTTGTAAGTTACAATCATTGTATCCTGCTGTGGAATATTGCTTTAACTATGTAAAGATGTGCACATTTGTTTATGCTACATTTGAGTGACAATGTGAATATGTGTTACATTCAATTATGCTATATTTGTTTACGTAAAGATGTGTTGCCTTGCCTGCCAAAGATACCTGATTGATGTAATAAAAACCGGAACTGCCAGTAGCTGGGCAGTAGAGGGATTCGCAGGGCTGGCTGGCAGAAAGAATACTTAGGAGGAGGAATCTAGGCTCAAGAGTGGAGAGAGGAGCCAGGCAGTGGTGGTGCACGTATTTAATCCTTAACCATATCCTGGTCTACAGAGAAAGTTCCAGGACAACCAGAGCTGCTACATTGAGAAATCTTGCCATAAAAAAAAAAAACAGAGACAGAGAGATGTCCAGGACCAGCCAGGTAGCTACCAGCCAGCCATACACAGAAGAAGCAGGAAAAATAGGGCATACAGAATGAAAAAGAAAGGTTAAAAGCCCCAAGGCAAAACACAGATGAAGAGAAACAGCTTAAATTAGTTATAAGAGCTAGTAAGAAAGAAATGAGCTTAAGCTAAGGCCGAGCATTCATAACTGATAATAAATCTTCCTGTCATGTTTTGGGAACTTGTTGGTGACCCAAAAGAATGCCTGCTACAGTATCAGCTGTAAAATAAACAGGTTGACAAGGAACTGGGCATGAGACGCTCTCTGAGGCCTGTCCACTGGCCACCTGCATGCTTTAGTCAACTTTGTCCCAGCTGATAGTGGTACCCAGGGTCAGAGCTGAGTGTCCAGGTCCCTCCATCACCCCCATCTTGCTTTTCCTGGAGAGTTCTTGTACCTCCCAGCAAAGGCTACATTACATTCTGGGTTTTGAGAGTAAGGACCAATAATAATCACCTTTCCTGTTGTTGCTTTTGGTCCAGCGGCTCTTCAGTAGTCCCTGTACATATGTAGCCAGCACAGTGCCAATGCCTGAGCCTGCTTGAGCTCAAACGCTGCCCTGCTGGGGACTTACCATGCCTCATAAACTAACTAAGCCTTACTTTCCTGCCTGCAAAGTGGGAGTAGTAAGAGTTCTCCCCTACAGAGGCTTGTTGTCAGGAGTCACTACGAAACCCCTGGAGTATGTCAGCTCAGTCCCAGCAGCCAGCAAACGTTCAGTGAATGCCAGCCAGCAATAAATGCAGAATAAATAAAATAATTCAAAAAATCATCCCGCAAGTAGCAGAAGGTGGGTGGGAACAAAACTTTATTTTCTAATATTTATTTATGAATTTTTGAGATGAGATGTCATGTAACCTAGGCTGGCGTTGAATTCACAATTTGGATGAGGATGACTTTGAACTCCTGATCATCCAGTTTCCACTTTGCAAACAGTGATTTTTACCAGTTCCTGTCATAACATCAAGAGGATCAAAGGGGACGGGTGTGACAGCACATGCCTGTAATGCTAGCACTCAAGGCAGCAGCCTTTCCAGGCTCCCAGGAATACATCAAGAGACCCAGCTTCAAAAACAAAAGCAAGAACTCCACCAAACCAAAAGAACAAGATTTAACAGAGGAAATTTTGTGATTTACATTATTCAAAAATTAGCCATTATCAGAAGCATCTCTTTTTTTTTTTTTTTTTTTTTTTTTTTGGTTTTTCGAGACAGGGTTTCTCTGTATTGTTTTGGAGGCTGTCCTGGAACTCACTCTGTAGACCAGGCTGGCCTCAAACTCACAGAGATCCACCTGCCTCTGCCTCCTGAGTGCTGGGATTAAAGGTGTGTGCCACCAACGTCCGGCTAGAAGCATCTCTCTTAAACTATCTAGATTCTGACTCGTAAAATGCTCATATTGAGCCGAGAATTGGTGGTGCACACCTTTAATCCAAGCACTCAGGAGGCAGAAGCAGGCGGATCTCTGTGAGTTCGAGACCAGCCTGGTCTACAAGAGCTAGTTCCAAGACAGTCTCCAAAGCCACAGAGAAACTCTGTCTCAAAAAAAAAAAAAGAAAGCTCATATTGAACATAAGTAATGTTCATAAGTCATAATCAGAAGCTTTCTGAAAGCTAGACTCAGAAAGTCAGGTAGGAAACCAAGAAGAGTCAGACAGGAGCTGGGGACAGAGGTCCGAGGTAGAGTGTGTGCCTCCCTGGCACGAGACCTTGGTTCTGTGGCACCAAAAAACAAACAAGCCTAATAAAAGTGCAAAACTGAAGCCGGGCGTTGGTGGCTCACGCCTTTAATCCCAGCACTTGGGAGGCAGAGGCAGGCGGATCTCTGTGAGTTCGAAGCCAGCCTGGTCTACAAGAGCTAGTTCCAGGACAGCCTCCAAAGCCACAGAGAAACCCTATCTAGAAAAACCAAAAGAAAAAAAAAAGTGCAAAACTGGAACCCTTAGCCACTGCTGGTGGGAATACAAGATGGTACCACTTTGGAAAAGAGTGGAAGTTCTTCTCCTGACTAAATGTCTCGTCTGTCACCATATGACTGAGTAATTCCACCTCCAGGCGTACGCCCATGAGGAATGAAGACCTAGTCCACACTAACTTCCCCAAGATTGCACAAAGCAGCAATGCTCACAGCAGTCAAAACAGAAACCCGTGATGTCTACTGACATGGTAACACATAGCCAATGTTTACAACAGGAAAATACTGGGCTGTAACGTGAATGTTATTTTTATTTCACTCCATTTATTTATTGATTTATGTGTATGGGTTCTGTCTGCATGCATGTCTGTACACCATGTGTGTGTCCCATGCCTGTGGAGACAGATGAGGTCATTGGATCCCCAGTCTGTAACAAGTTACAGAAGATTGTGTGTGCAGCCATATGTGCCAGCCCCCATGAATGAATTTTGAAAACATTAATGTAAGAAGTCGCAGACAAATGTTCACATATCCACCAGGCGTTGGTGGCACATGCATTAATCCCAGCACTTGGGAAGCAGAGGCAGGCAGATGTCTGTGAGTTCGAGACCAGCCTGGTCTACAGAGTGAGTCCCAGGACAGCCTCCAAAACAATACAGAGAAACCCTGTCTCGAAAACACCCAAAAAAAAAAAAAAAAAAAAAAAAAAGAAAGAAAGAAAGAAAGAAAGAAAAGAAAAAGAAAAAGTCCACATATCCTGTGAGTCCATTACTGTGGAAGTCCAGAACTGAAGCCAGATGTGCTCACCCACAATCACCAGGGGCAGAGGCACGAGGCACAATTCATCAACTAGTGTCATCTGTCACCTAACTGTGAGGCTTTACCCCATGAAACATGCACTAGGAGCCGTCCCCATGCCCTACTCCCCATCCTCATGAGCATGTGGTTTCCTGTTGCTCACCCTGTCCACACTCCTGTACCAGGGACCAGGGTATGCTGCTGTTACCCCTGCAGCCTAGTCAGCCCTGCCTCCTCCCTGTGGCTATGGCCAGGGGCTGGTAAGGACTCCTCAGTGTCTAGCTAGGAAAGAGTCAAACTGCCAAAACTCAGAGCCTCTACTCTACCTAGGAGGTGGATACTCTCACATCGCTACCTTCTCTGTCCCAGCGGGCAGGGCTCAAAGTCTCTGTCCCCACACACAGCCACACAGGGACAAAGCCAACACCAAGGCCTAGGCCTTGTGGCTGAGAGCCTCCTGCCTGGCTTATCGTTGCTGCTACGTATGTCACCTGCTCTCTCTACCTCTACCTTGGCTGTCAGCGATACCATCCCCAGACAGCCACTCCAGCACGTACACTGTTGGGAGCTGTCTCCTGGGCCTCCTCTCTCCATCTCTGGTCTCCAGGTGGAAATGGGATTTCCACCAAGTGCAGGCTGGACAGATGGAAGAGCCTGTCAGTTTCTGTCCTCTGACTCCTGTTGGTTGTTGTTCTTTGTTTTATTTTGTTTTGTTTTGGTTTGGTTTGGTTTTTCGAGACAGGGTTTCTCTGTGGCTTTGGAGGCTGTCCTGGAACTCGCTTGGTAGTCCAGGCTGGTCTCGAACTCACAGAGATCCGCCTGCCTCTGCCTCCCGAGTGCTGGGATTAAAGGCGTGGGCCACCAACGCCCGGCCTTTGTTTTGTTTTTGAAGACAGGGTTTCTCAGTGTAGCCTTGGCCAACCTGGAATTGACCAGGCTGGCCTCGAACTATTTCTTTTCACAAATAATTAAAGTATGATTTGTGTTGCTTTATTTTTTCCTTTTTGATTTTGTAGACAATTTTACTAAATAGCTGAGGTTGACCCCAACTTACTGCATTCCTCTTGCCTTAGCCTCTTAAGTGCTGGGATTATGAATGGTGTCACCACTCCTAACTTACAATACTCATTTGGGGCCAAGGAGGTGGATCAGGGTGCTTGCCGCCAAACCTGAGGACCTGAGTTTGATCCTTGCAGCCTACATGGTGGAAGGAAATAACTGACTCCCACAGGCTGACCTCTGACCTCCATATACACCTGTGAGGCACATCCTCCACCCAACATGCACCCCACAAATAAATAAATACGTGTAAACATTTCATTCCCTCCAGGCGGTGGTGACGCACGCCTTTAGTCCCAGAACTCAGGAGGCAGAGGCAGGCAGATCTCTGTGAGTTCGAGACCAGCCCAGTCTACAAGAGCTAGTTCCAGGACAGTCTGCAAAAAATACAGAAAAACCCTGTCTCAAAAATAAATAAATAAAAAATTTTCATCCACTTTTCACTTTCGGTGTAGAACTCTGTGCTTATTTTCTTTTTAGGTGTGTAATAATGCACTCATTCCCCCAGCACATGCATGCGGAGCCAGGTGTTGGGGCCAGGATGTAAGGCCATGTGTATAACGGCCATGGGTGTAAGGGCCATGGGTGTAAGGACATGGGTGTAAGGACATGGGTGTAAGGGCCAGGGCTTCTGCTCAGTGAAGCATCTGTCTCTCCTTGTGAGGCCTAGGTTCCATGCCCAGTAATGCCAAAATGATGTAGTATTTGTATATAACCTGTACATATTTGTATATTACAAGTACATAACTCTCTCCTTCACCCCCAAGTCCCTACCGTGTGGTGTGTGTGTGTGTGTGTGTGTGTGTGTGTGTGTGTGTGTGTGTGTGTGTGTACCATGCCATGGCTTGTAGACAGATTTTTCTTTGGGCCACCAGCTCACAAAACATGACAAGAGACTTATTATTAATTAGAAAAGCTTGGCCTATAATTCGGGCTCGTCCCAGTAGCTCCCATAACTTAAATTAGCCCATTTATTTTAATCTATGTTTTACCTCGAGGCCTTTTGCCTCTCTTCCATCTAGCATCTCCTGTCTCCTCTGTGACCTCTGGCATCTCTCCCACACCTCAATCCACCTCCTCTTCCTCTCTCTCTGCCCGGAAGTCCATCCTAACCTCTTCCTGCCCAGTTATTGGCCAGTTATCCCTTTACTAACCAATCAGAGGCCACCTTGACAAAGACACACCTTCACAGTGCACAGAAAGATTATTCCACCGCAATGGCTTATGTGTGGGAGTAAGAGGAGAAAAGCTGGCTCCTCCCGCCATCTTGGGATTCTGGGGAATCAAGGTCCACGCGTTTGGCTTGGCTCAAGCATGTTTACCGACTAAGCCATCTCCCAGCCCAATAAATCAAGAAGTATGATCCAGAAAAATAATGTTTGGGACTAGAGAGATGGCTCAGTGGTTGGGAGCACTTGTTGCTCTTCCAGAGGACCCAGGTTCAATTCTCAGTACCCACATGGTGACTACAACTATCTATAACTTCATGCAAAACACTCATATATATAAAATAAGAATTTTTTTAATCAAAAGGATAATCCAGATGGGTGTGGCAGCTCACACTGTAATCCTCATACTTGGGAGGCAAAAGCAAGATTTCCTCAAATTGTAAGAGACTCTGCACCCCCCCCCAAAAAAAGAAAAAGAGAAATCTAGGCTGTGGGCACAGTAAAATGACAGAGGACTTGGTTAGTGCATGTGGGGTCTGGGTTTGATGCCCTAGCACCAAAAAAACAAAACCCCAAAAAAACAAAAAGTCCTACCTATTCACAGCTTTACTTCTGTGCCCTGAAGTTAGCCTTGGCTCAAAAATACTAAATGAGAAATTCCAAGAATAAATAATTCTTTTTTTGCTTATTTTTGAGACAGGGCTTCCCTGCATAGCCCTGGCTATCCTGGAACTCATTCTGTAGACCAGGCTGACCTTGAACTCAGAGATCCTCCTTTCTCTGCCTCCAGAGCACTGGATTAAAGGCGTGTGCCACCACCGCCCAGCAATAATTCTTAAGTTTTAAATGATATGAATCTGTCCCTTGCCTTCCATCCTGAACAAGAATCATACTTGTGTCTAATGCACCCCAGCTGTGTACTATGCAACAGTACTTAAGTTCAAAGGCCAGTGCTCAAACCTTAGGCAACATTCTTGGGCCTCTGCCACGCCAGGCACTTTGTCTCCTCGAGTAGGGATGGAGTCACAAGAAGCTGAGTGAGACGGTGGCATGAGACAGTTTTGTAAGGAGAAGTCACATGGTGCCTAGCTGGATGGCTCAGCTAAGCCTGATGACCTGAGTTCTATCACTGGGTCCCACCAGGCAGAAGGAGAAAACTGACTCTTGCTAGTTGTTCTCTGACCTGTAAAGGCACACGTGCTTGCCGGGCGTTGGTGGTGCACACCTTTAATCCCAGCACTGGGGAGGCAGAGGCAGGCGGATCTCTGTGAGTTCGAGACCAGCCTGGACTACCAAGGGAGTTCCAGGACAGCCTCCAAAGCCACAGAGAAACCCTGTCTCGGAAAAAAACAAAAAAACAAAAACAAAAAATCAATCAATAAATAAATAAATAAATAAATAGGAAAGAAAATTGACCCTTATAGGATAGCTGGGGCTACACAGACAAACCCTGTCTCAGAAACCAAGGTGGAGCCGGGCGTTGGTGGCGCATGCCTTTAATCCCAGCACTCGGGAGGCAGAGGCAGGCGGATCTCTGTGAGTTTGAGGCCAGCCTGGTCTACAAAGTGAGTTCCAGGACAGCCTCCAAAGCCACAGAGAAACCCTGTCTCGAAAAACCAAAAAAAAAAAAAAAAAAAAGAAACCAAGGTGGAGGAGGAGGAGATGGAAGAGGAAGAGGAGGAAGAGGAGAAGGAGGGAGAGGAGGAAACCCTTAATTGAGAAATTTCCTCTATCAAATTGGCTTGTGGGCATGTCTTTGGGGAATTTTCTTGATTTATTATTGATGTGCAGTGCCCATTCCCCCATCTTTTTTTCTTTCTTTTTTTTTTTTAAAGGATTTTATTTATTACGTATAGTGTTCTGCCTGCATGTATGTCTACATGCCAGAAGAGGGCACCAGATCTCATAACAGATGGTAGTGAGCCACCATATGGTTTCTGGGAATTGAACTCAGGTCCTCTGGAAGAACAGGCAGTGTTCTTAACTGCTGAGCCATCTCTCCAGCCCCCCACCCCCCATCTTAAGGTAGACAAGTGTAGTGAAGTCCGAGTGTTACCATAAACACCGTAAGGATGACGAGGATAGGATGGGATATTAGCCCAAGCCAAGGAGGATCGCTCCACTAAAGCTGCTGGGGCTGCTGGGGAAGTCATGGGGCGTGCCCTTGCATGGTATCAGGAGCCTGCATTCCTGCTCTTGTAGCAGGAACACAGGGCCCAAAACACCTGTCACTGTGGTAATTCCTTCAGGCCTGGAACCCACACAGCCACTGTGATGCCGGAGGGCCATTGTCATTGCCACTGATGAGCCTGTGCTGAGGACACTCCTGCCTGCCGCCAGCACAAGAAGACCACAAGTCAAGAGGAGGACAGCATATCTTCTTCCTCTACCCTTCCATCCAGGCTTCCCCATGACGTCCCCTGATGGCGCTTAACCAGAAGCCAGCTGTTAAGAATAGGGGGGAAAGAGCTGGGCGTTGGTGGCGCATGCCTTTAATCCCAGCACTCGGGAGGCAGAGGCAGGCAGATCTCTGAGAGTTTGAGGCCAGCCTGGTCTACAGAGTGAGTTCCAGGACAGCTTCCAAAGCCACAGCGAAACCCTGTCTCGAAAAAAAAAAAAAAAAAAAGAATCGGGGGGAAAGTTGCACACCACGCAGGCTCCCAGTTCCTGCTGTCCGCCACAGCAAGAAAGGGCCTTGATGCTTTGATCCTCGTGTCTACCTGAGTGGGCCCTGAGGTGCCGGGGTGTAGGTTGGGCCTTGTTCTGAGTGCTTCTGTGGTTTGCTTGGGACCTGCGTGTGAGTCAGCAGCCCTGCTGTGGGTGTTTCCCATCTGACCCACGGAAGGGCTCAGCAAGGCAGGAAGCTGAGCCTCTCCCAAGGAAGAAGGAATTGCTCCTGCCTGTGCACCTCAGAGCTGAGGCAAAGTCTTCCTTCACTCACAGCTGCCTTTAAATGACCCAGGAGCACTTTCAGGGTATCGAGCCTGCTGGTCCTCTGACTCAAGTGGGACTGTCCGTTCTCATGGCTCCGGACCCTGGACCCGCCAGAAATGACACCTCCTGTGACATGTGCTGTGCATGCTGACTCACCCTAAAGATAGCTGGGCTTAGCCCCAAAATAGGGCAAGTCAATTCACTGTGGACTTGAGTGAGTGTGAGAGGAAGGGGGGGGGATATTCTTCTCTGCAGAACCTTGGCCAAGGCAGCCAGGAATGGAAGTAGCAACTAAAGGCCATTGCAGATGCCTCAGACCTTGGAAATTCCTACTCAGCTCAAATGGCAGGCACCCTCCCCTCTGCGGGGGTTTTATGTGGCCACCTAAACCTCATTCCCAGCCTTTCCACCTACTGCCTTCTCTCTCTAGTCCTAAACCTCATTCCCAGCCTTTCCACCTACTGCCTCCTCTCTCTAGTCCATTTGACTTCCTTTCTCTCTTTATTTACCTATTTACTCATTGATTGAGACATAGTCTCCCATGGAGCCCTGGCTGCCCTGGAACTCCCTGTATAAACCAGTCTACACTTGAACTCACAGAGAGCCATCTGTTTCTACCACCTGGGCTCTGAGATTAAAGACTTGTGCCACTCTGCCCTGTTGTGGAATGTTCCTTTACACGGTGTGAAGGTATGTCACTGTGATTGGTTTAATAGAAAAGCAGACAGACAGACAGACAGACAGACAGACAGTGGGCAGGACTTTGGTACAGAGACAATGCTGGAAGGAAGAAGGCGGAGTCTCTAGGATGGACAATACAGAGATGAGGTGATAAAGCCACTAGGCAAAAAGTAAATTAATAGAAATGGATTAAGTTATAAGACCAGCCGGGCGTTGGTGGCGCACGCCTTTAATCCCAGCACTCGGGAGGCAGAGGCAGGCGGATCTCTGTAAGTTCGAGACCAGCCTGTACTACCAAGCGAGTTCCAGGACAGCCTCCAAAGCCACAGAGAAACCCTGTCTCAAAAAAAAAAAAAAAAAAAGAAAAAAAGTTATAAGACCAGTTAGGAACAAGCCTAAGCTATCCGCTGAGCTTTCATGATTACTAAGAAGCCTCCATCTGGTTATTTGGGAGCTGACAAGCAGGACAGAAAAGTCTGACTCTATCTTTATTTTTGGAGTTAGTGCCTTTTTGAGACAGGGTCTCCCTATGTAGCTCTGGCTAGCCTGGAACTAGCTATGAAGACCAGGCTGGACTTGAACTCACAGAGATCTGCCTCCGCCTCTCAAGTGGTGGGTTTTAAAGGTCTGCACCACCATGTCCTACTTTAAATTTAAAACAATTATTTTGTGCGTTTGGGTATTTTGCCTGCGTGTACTGCATACGCGTCTTTTCCCCGTGGGGTCCAGCGGAGAGCACTGGACCCCCTAGAACTGGAGTTACAAATGGTTGTGATCTGCCATGTGGAAACTGGGAATCGAACCCAGATCCTCTCACAGATTCTCCTGGAGGTCAGCACTGCCTCATATCCCTAAACAAGCAATTCTCTTAACTCTGGTGAGCATGGCCCCTGCTCTGGCCTGGCCTACAACAGTTCCTCATTGCCACTACCATGGCTTTCTCTGGCCTGGGAAACTCACAAAACGTCCTTCTAAGCACTATCGCCACCAGCAAAGACATCCTCAAACATGGGATCTCTGTGAGTTTGAGGTCAGCCTGGTCTACAAAGAGTGTTCCAGTTCAGCCAAGGCTACACAGAGAAAACCTGTCTCAAACCCCCCCCCCAAAAAAACAGAACAAAAATAAACAGTAAAGAGGCTGAGTACACCTTTAATTTTAGTGTTTTGGAGGCAGAGACAGGTGGATCTCTGTGAGTTTGAGGCCAGTCTGGTCTACATGGTGTGTTCCAGAACAGCCAGAGTTGCATAGTGAGACCCTTTCTCAAAGGAAAACAAAACTGACAGCTATGGGGGCTGGGGGAACAGCTCCAGAGTTAAAAGTACTGGCTGTTCTTCCCAAGGATCCAGGTTCGATTCCCAGAGCCAACATGGCAGCTCAGAACTAACTGTAACTCCAGTTCCAAGAGATCTACTGCCCTCTTCTGGCACCCTTGGGAACAGGTATGTCTGTGGTACAGAGACACACATGCAGGCAAGACACCCATATGCATGAAATTAATTAATTAAAAAAAGATTTCTTGGGGGCTGGAGAGATAGCTCAGAGGTTAAGAGCACTGGCTGCGCCTTTAATCCCAGCACTCGGGAGGCAGAGGTAGGCGGATCTCTGATCTCTGTGAGTTCGAGGCCAGCCTGGTCTACAAAGTGAGTTCCAGGACAGCCTCCAAAACCACAGAGAAACCCTGTCTCGAAAAACCAAAAAAAAAAAAAAAAAAAAAAGCACTGGCTGCTCTTCCAGAGGTCCTGAGCTCAATTTCCAGAAACCACATGTTGGCTCACAACCATCTGTAATGAGATCTGGTGCCCTCTTCTGTCGTAGAGGCAGACATGCAGACAGAACACTGTATACATAATAAATAAATAAATCTTTAAAAACAAAGATTTCTTACTTCTATTGCATAGGACTTGATTTGGCTCCATTCCCAGCACCCATGTTGGGCAACTCAGTTCAGCTCCACGAGATTCCTTTAGCCTCCTGGCCCCTGAAGTCATGTGCATATACCTATACACACAATTAAAAACAATAAAAATGTCAAGCATGGATGCACACACCTTTAATCCCAGCACTCAGGAGGCAGAGGCAGGTGGATCTTTGTGAGTTTGAGGTCAGCCTGGTCTACATAGTAAGACCCTGTCTCAAAACAATAAAAACAATTTTGAAAAATCTTTTAGAAAAATTAAGACTTAAGTTACAGCTTGGCGTGGCAGTGTGTACCCATAATCGTCTCTTTGGGTTGAGGCACTAAATCACTTAAGCCTAGGTCAAGGCCATAGTAGGCAAAATAGGAAGCCCTCCCTATTCCCAACCTGTTTATCCGTTTTATGTATCTGAGAGTTGAGCCTAGATTCTTGCATATGCTATAAAAGTGCCCTACCACTGAGCTACAAACTCAGCTCCCTCATTCTATTTAAGAAAAAAAAAAGGGGGCTTTGCTCTGTTTCTTGAGACAGGGTCTGACTCTGCAGCCTTGACTGGCTTGGAACACGCTATGTAGACCAGGCTAGCCTTATTTTTTTTGTTGTTGTTGTTTTTCGAGACAGGGTTTCTCTGTGGCTTTGGAGGCTGTCCTGGAACTCACTTTGTAGACCAGGCTGGCTTCAAACTCACAGAGATCCGCCTGCCTCTGCCTCCCGAGTGCTGGGATTAAAGGCGTGCACCACCAACGCCTGGCAGCCTTATATTCTTGATCCTGCCTCGTAATTGGTTTCTCTTGATCATTTTGGGTCATCACAGAAAAAAAATTTTTTGTTTCTCCTTTCATTGTTGGGGATGGAATCCAGAGCTTGGTGCATGTTAGAACCTAGTTCAATGGACACTCGACGGGATCTCCGAGAGAGACCTAGCAATGGGGACACAGAGCCTGAACCGGCCATCTTCTGTAACCAGGCAAGACCTCGAGTGGAGACAACAACTTGGCCACAAAACCTTCAACCTACAGTGTGTCCGGCCTGCAATTGTTCGGGGACCAGAACCTAGCAAAATCCTCATCAGAGAGACTTCATCCAGCAACTGATGAGGGCAGATGCAGAGACCCAGTCAGACATTAGGCAGAGCTTGGGAGTGCTGTGGAGGAGGTGGAGGGAGGACCTAAGGAACGGGAGGGGTCAGGGACACCAGGATAACATGACCCACAGGACCAACTGACTAGGACTCAGAGGGAGCCTGTAGGGTCTGACCTAGGTCCTCTGCATGTATGCTATGGCCAAGTAGCTCAGTGTTCTAGTGGGGTTCCCAGCAGTGGGGGGGCTCTTTCTGACTCTTTTGCCTGCTAGGGGACCCCTTTCCTCCTACTGGGTCACCTGGTTCAGCCTTGATGTTATGGTATGTGCTTGCCTTATTGCAGCATGTTATGTGGTTTGTTCGATGTCCCTGGAGGCCTACTCTCTTCTGAGGGGGGATGGAGAGGGGTAGATGTGGGGGAGAGGGGAGTGTGGGAGAAGACTGGAGGGGAAACTGTGGTCGGTCCGGATTGTAACACATGAGGTAGGGGGAGCAAAGAGAGGAAAGCACTCTAGCATTCTAGCACGGAGCTACAGCACCCCTCGCCACCCACACCTCAGCCAGCGTCCACCCAAGGCGCTGTCCTATACTCTGGGATTTTGTGCCCACTCTCGGTCTTTGCAGCCTGTTCACCTAGTAACAGTCAGAGTCAAGCAAGCCACATCACTGTGCCACAAGCCAGGAAGAATGGAAACACACGCGCGCGCGCACACACACACACACACACACACACACACACACACACACACACACACGCCAACTGGAGATGTTATCTCCTCCCCTCCTGCCTTGCTGCAGGTGTACAGCTGCCTACCTTCAGGCCAGCATCCCTCCCAGCGCAGAGGGTGGGACAAGTCCTTTCCTTCCATTAGCGGCCACATCCTCTCCTCTCCTCCTGCAGAATATTGAGTGTTCACCTAGCTTGTTCACCCCCTTATCTCTGCCCTATTGAGGCCCAGGAATCAAACGAGAGGTCTTTCCCAAGATGGCTTAAGCCTCCAGGCCTGCCCCAGTGGGAGACTGAAAGACTACATCACATCCAGCCCACAAACTTGGGCATCTCCTAGCCCAAGGGAAACCCTTGTTCTCCGTCCACAAACATTTTTGTTGGTACTTGTGGTGTTGGAGATGGAACCTAGGACTCGCCTCAAACTAGGTCTACTACTAAGCTACACTGTAAATGCACACCCTCCCCAAACCCAGCTTTCTTACTCTCTCTCTCTCTCTCTCTCTCTCTCTCTCTCTCTCTCTCTCTCTCTCTCTCTCTCTCTCAGGCGTGCTCACTTTGTTTGTGGATTTGTTTTTTAATTCTGCTTTGACACAGATACTCATGTAAACTATGCTGACTGAACTCTACACCCACTATGTAGTGGAGGCATGCCTTGAACTTCTGATCCTCCTCCCTCAAGTTCCCAACTCTTGGGATTAGAAACCAGCCATGCCCCACCAACACCCTTTTCTGCAGCCTGACACAAACCAGCTCTGTGTGCTACATCTAGCAAACTTTCTCAGCTAGGGAGAACAGGGCTCCCCCTCCCGAGCTGGGTGCAGGGAGGAGCAGCAGCTCCTGGCAACTCTGAGCTCGAAAGCTTGCAGGAAGTTTGGGAGGGTCAGACTATTCGACGTCCTCACTGAGGTCAGGGCTTCGTCTCACAGAGAGGTGAGTCAGAGGAGGGTCTGTCTACTGAATTCCAGCTCTGTTCACTATTGCTGGGCCAGTCTCCCCCACCTCAGCCTCATGGTGCAAATCTGAAAACTCAGACTGTGCCACTTAGCAGCAGAGGTGAGGGAGAGCTCTGCATCTCCCTTCCCCAGAGCTGCAGCAAGGCAGGAGCCGCCTAGCTCCCTGTGGGCCGGCGAGCAGGTCCACGGTCCTGATTCTTCCTCTGGGGCTCCCTCCCGTGTGCCCTACTTGGTGGCAACCGTAGGTGCTACAGCTGCCTGCCTGGCTAACCTGGGTGCTCCAGTCTGTTCTCTTGCAAAAGGTGGGAAGGTGGTGTATGGAGTCCTTCTAACTGGTTAGTGATGTCCCTTTGTTTAAGATGAGGTCTCACTATATATAACTCAGGCTGGCCTTGAAGTCCTTATACAGATAGTTCAGGCAGATCTCAAACTCATAGGGGGACAGCAGGTTAAAGTCACCATGCCTAGCTTTGAGAAGTTTCTTCGCATCTCAACTGTCCTAGTTGGCTTTCTATCGATGTGATAAGCAGCATGGCCAACAGCAACTAGGGGAGGAGAGAGTTAATTTGGCTCACCCTTATCATGGCTTATCACTGGGGGAAGTCAGGACGGGAGCTCCAGGTGGGGGCTAAAGCAGAGACAGCGGTGGCTTGTTCCCCTGTGGCTTGCTCAGTTTTTTAATACAACCCAAGACCACCTGCCCAGGGGTGGCACTGCCCACTGTGGTATAGACCCTCCCACATCAATCATTAATCAAGAAAATACCCGCTGGCTTGCCTACAGGCCAATCTACAGAGGCATTTCCTCAGCGGAGGCTCCCTCTTTCCAAATAGCCCAAGCTTGCATCAAACTGACAAAAAGGTTTTTTTGTTTTTTGGTTTTTTCCAAGGACAGGGTTTCTCTGTATTGTTTTGGAGGCTGTCCTGGAACTCACTCTGTAGACCAGGCTGGCCTCGAACTCACAGAGATCCGCCTGCCTCTGCCTCCCGAGTGCTGGGATTAAAGCCGTACGGCAAAACTGACAAAAAGTTTAAGCTGCACACATTCAACAAATAGCCCCATCTTTAGGACAGAATGTGTTAGTGGGTCCAATCACTGAGATAGTGGTGTAGGAATTGTAACAATTGTTTTGCAAAGTAGGAGACAGGACAGAGGGGGTGCTGAGGGGAGGATGGGAAGCACAGGAGGGGAGGAAACAGAAGAGTGAATGCCACCGTGCCTCAGGCCTGCTGAGAGGTGCCCGTCCCACGTGCATGCGCACAGCCCTGGGCTCCTCCACCCTCAGCGAGGTGCCGCTCTCCTTTCACACGGCACGGTCACAGCTTGGAAGCTGGACTGGAAAGTGAAGAAACGCCCAGAGAAAAGAAGCAAACTGCAGAGCGTGGTGCTACACGAACAGCTGAAGTACTAGAGGCTGTAGAAAGAGAAGCTCTAGAGCCCTGGGCAGCATAGCAAGACCCTGTCTAGACAGAGGAGGAGCCGGGAGATAGAGCACAAGGACATGAGTTCATGTCCCTAGCAACCACGGAAAAAGCTGCAGCCTGGGAGTGTCAGTGACTCAGCATGGGCAAGGGAAGAGACAGACAGATCCTGAGAGTCCAACTAAAAGGGCGAGCTTCCGGGTCCGGTCAGTGGGAGGCCGTCTCGAGACAGTAATGCAGAGAGCAGTAGAGGAAGACGCCCAAGTCCTCCTCTGGCTTTATATGCACAGGCACTAATTGCATTCACAACTTAGTGTGTGTATGCACTGAAGAACAATGTGGACATCAGACAAAGGTGGCACCCACAGTTACAATGGGCTTTGGGATGATGGCATGTCAGAAGACAAAGGCCTCAGTACACATCAACTTCCATAAGTTCAAGGTCAGTCTAGTCTATTCAGGGAGCTCCAGGCCTGCCTAGGTTACATTGTAAGAAGCTGTCTCAATAAACAAAAGGTTTGGTGGCTCAAGCCTGTAATCTCAGAATTTGGGAAGCTGGGGTGAAAGGGTCACAGTGAGTTTAAGACCAGCCTGGGCTATAGAAGACACTGTGACCAAAAAGAAAAAACGGGATAGGCAAGGGGAGACATTCTCTTTGTGACTGACTAACCCTCCTCTGTCCTGGAAAACCTCACCACAGGTCTGGTAAGGTCTCAGGGGACAGGGAGAACAGGCAGAGCTGAGGGCTCACAGTTGCCAGGAGGTGGAGGGAATAAGGTCAGATGGCATGTTCTGCCTGAAGCTTTGGGGTTGCTGCAGGCTGGGTAGGCTCTTCCCATTCGGAGGCAGGCACATGAGGCAGATAAGTATCCATGAGCTGGAGGACAACCTGGTCTACATGAGAGCCTGTCTTAAAAAACAAAACAAGGCTGGGCGTTGGTGGCACACACCTTTAATCCCAGCACTCGGGAGGCAGAGGCAGAGGCAGATAAGTATCCATGAGCTGGAGGACAACCTGGTCTACATGAGAGCCTGTCTTAAAAAACAAAACAGTCCAGACTGTTCCCAGGTTTGTGGTTCTTTTCTTGTCCTGACTACTTATTTGTAAAAGAATCTTGCTGTACAGCCAAGACTTGTCTCAAACTCAAGGCAATCCTCCTGCCTAAGCTTCTTTGTCCCCTTGAAAAAGGACTCTGCAGTCGGGCGGTGGTGGTGCACGCCTTTAATCCCAGCACTCGGGAGGCAGAGGCAGGCGGATGGCTGTGAGTTCGAGGCCGGGCTGGACCGACAGCCTCCAAAACAATACAAAGAAACCCTGTCTCGTAAAAACCAAAAAAAGAAAAAGGACTCTGCTCTTCATGTTTTCCCTCTGAGGGGGAAGAGCACTGCCTCAGGGCACAGACAGGTAACACAGGGGTAGACTCAGCCCCTTCTAAGCCTCAGGGAATATGGAGGAAGAGTGGGCGGAGAAACCAAAAGCCAGGAGCTGGAGAGATGGCTCAGTGGTCCGTATCACTATTGCTGCTCTTCCAAGGATCTGAGTTCAGTTCCCTGCACCCGCAACTCACAACCACATCCCCAATCTCCAAAGATCCAACATCCCATCCTCCTCAGGCCCCCATATTCATGGATGTGTACAGAGTTTTTTAAAATCTCTCTACCATGCTCAGACCCTAGGCTCAGTCATCCCTGGTGCTGGAAAAATTTTAAAAATGTTTACTAGTTACTTTTCCACACACACCTGTCTGCATCTGCCGTGTGGCTGGACTAAGCTGGTATGGGTCCTAAGCACCACGCCCATGGATGCTGGATCAGCATTGCCCGCAGTCCTGCTGAAACGCAAGCCACAGGAGTGTGTAGAGCTGTTCCCCCAGACTCAGCATCCACCCAGATCCACCCACAAGACCCCACTGGAGAGCTTCTGCCTATGTTTTTACCCTCAGTCTTACATACATATCAAAAAAGAGACAAATTACCCACCTCTCAGAAATGGAATTTTATAAAAAGGCATTTTTCTTTTATATCCATAAAATGATATAATTTTTGCAATTATAGAAATGTCATAAATTATACAGAATGTTCCTTAATTACAGCTCAATGCAACGTGATACTTTCTTCCCTCCCTAAAAAAATGAGAGAGAACAAAAAATAATATATATAGCTATATATATATATATATATATATATGTATTTATATAATATAGACAAACCAAATACAAAAAAAAATCATTTCCTCTTTGGTATAAAAATCAGACTTTCCCCTTAAGAGACACACAAACAGACATGGTACTGGGCTTGTAAACTGTGGCCAAAAGGGATTTCCCCCTCAAGACTTCCCCTTCCCGCTCAGGCAGCCCCGCCTCACTGCAACCTGCTTATAGCTCCTTTGGGGTCCTACACGGAACGTTTGGATTCTTGCTCCCCACTGCCAGCTCCTCACCATTCCTCCTCCCGTACTCTGCTGCTAACAAATAAGGGGTTTTTCTGGAAACTGACAAGGTGGCCCTGCCATGGGGAGTCGGGTTGAGAAGAGGGAGCAAAGATGTTCTGTCCAGACCACGCAAGTGGCCTCCTTGCTGGGCAGGTTCTCACCGCCCACCACTCTGGCCAGAGGCTGAGACAGAGAGTGAGGTCCTAGGTTACTGCGGCAAAGCAGCAGGAGCCAGCGTCCCTGTCAGTCCCACCGGGGTAGGCAGAAAAAGCACCGGACAAGGAGAGGAAGGAAGGGAGGTTGGAAGCGAGTATGCTAAGGAATTCAGGACCCAACTGGGAATCCAAGGAAGCTACCTGCCTCTCCTCAGTACTTGGCTTCATGTTCAGCTTTAGCTCAGAACAAGGGGACCACTATCTGGGCTGCAGCCCAGCACGGGCAGGACTTAGGAAACCCAAGAACTCGTATGTGCCCCGGGGAAGCCACAGCACAGGGGAGGAAGGAGCCAGGACACTCTTCCTATCCTCTCCCAACACCTCTGGCTGACAATTCCTCCCTGTCTGGTAGCCCCGGTATCCCGTGAGGTGTGGCCCTTCCCCAGCCACTCCGCCAGGCAGACATCCAGTGTGCCAGTCTCCTCTTCCCAGAAGAGTTGAGACACTAACTATAACATAAAGTCACATGAAGGCCTCCTCCACCCACCAAATAAAAAAGACAAAACTCAAACAACACAAACACAAACCAAAAGGACACACGATGATGTGAGGGGCTCGGAGGCCCCAGCAGGTCTCTGGCTTCCCGGCATGATACATTCTTGTATAATTCAGGAACAGGGCACAGGGCCCCTTGGGGAATAGGAGTAAAAAAATACGGAGATTCTAGTCTCCCTGTGGACTCCAAGCGGGACAGGGGTGGACCCAATCTCAGAGTTCCTCGTGGTTTTGGTTCCACATCTAGTCCCTCACTGCGGCCTCTATGCAAGGCCAGAACCCCTGCTCTGCCCCGGGGCCCACTCCCTCCACTTCTACAAAGTGGTGAGACCCCCAGGGCAGTCCACCAAGCAGAGGAGGCAGGCTGTGGGGAGCGAGGACCAGCAGTTTCTGGACACTGGCCCCGTGAGCTCTGGTCCCTGGCACAAGGGACCCCAGTTCAGGTCTTCAGCCCTTGAGGGGCTTCTCGGTCCCCCCACCGGGACTGTTGGCACTGTCACTTTTCTTCCTGCGCAGGCTCTCGATCCAGCTGGAGCTGGACCGTGCGCTAAAGCCAGACAGGGCCAGGGAGCTGAGCCTCATGTTCTTGCCAGACATAATGAGCTCCCCAAAACCTTCCTGGTGTGAGAAGGCATAGCCGGAGCGCCGGGAGCCCGTGCGGCCCACTCGCCGCATGCAGCGGTGCTGAGCCTTCTGCTTCTTCCTCACAAGCTGGGTGTAGCGGACCTGGAGGGCACAGGGAAAGGGAGTCCTTCAGCGTCTGCTCACACCGTCAGGCACCGCCAAGTGCAGGGACCCAGACACCATGGCGGGTCATCACAGGAACTTGTGTAACCATGTGCGGTACGAGCCCCCAGAGTCCCGCAGCCCAGACACAGCTCTACAGCACCCAAGCGAGAGAGGCTTTTCCTGCCACGCTGCAGCTGCCCCCCGAGGCCTACCGCCAGCTTTGCCAGGGTTCTCACCGTGTCGGAGAGATCCGGCTTCAGGCTAAGCCTGAGGAAGCGGAAGGCAACCACAGGCATGATGCAGACAGCCGTGGTGAGCACGATGGTGAGCCACACGGTGGGTTGGGCCAGGGTGTTCTGGGCATTCCCTGGGGGACAGGAGTCACGAAGTTGACAGAGGAGATGTTCTCACTTGCCCGTTGCTATCTCTGATGATTCCACGTCCTCAACCTCAAAGTCCGGGCCACCTTTGACTTCCCATTTCTGTGCTTATCTCTAAATCTGTCTCTGGTCTCCAACTCTCTCCCAAAACTCTAGAACTGTTTCCTCAACAGCCTCAGTGAAGTTATCTCCAGGATAATATGCCCAAGTAATGGACTGCCTCCTCTACCCCAAATCTACTGTGCCTTTTCCAGCTAGGGAAGTACGACCACCCGCCTAGGCTAAAACTACAACCTCCTTACTCCTCTACTCTTCACACTCCATTTTCTAGATATCTAAAGAATCCCACATTCACTGAATTCCAAGGCCCCATCAGTCCTACTTAGATACAGAGGTCCTAACTGATCTATTTCTACCTGTGTGCCTCTACTTTGTTATTCAAATATGATAACAATGACTTTAAAAAAACAGAAATTGGTCTATGTACTTGCTGTTCAAACCCTCCAATGGAACAAGGTCTTTGTGTATGCTGGCAAGCACTCTGCAGAGTTAAATCCTTAGACCTATGCCTCTTTTCTACAGACACCCCTTTTCTTTTTTGAGACAGGCTTTCATGTACTTCAGGCTACTCTGAAACTTGCCAGGCAGCAGAGAAAGACCTTGGAACTCCTGATCCTCCTGACTCCACCTCCCAAGTGCTGGAATTAGAGGCATGTGCCAGCCTACATATTTTCTAAAGCTATCTTTTGGAAAGAACAAAACAAGTAACAAACAAAAAGAAAAAAACTTTTGATAGAGCAAGGAGACAGATGGCCTTAAGTAAATGAAGACTCGAGGCAGGGCAAAGCCGGGCACAGTTACAGCCTGGCATTCAGGGCCCTTCCCTTTCTCCCTCTGCTTCCCTAGGCTTCCTGCCCCACCCTCGCTCTCCAAGAGCCAAGGGGCACCCTCACGCTCCTGGCTCTGCTCACTAACAGGGTCTCCTCTACAGGACCATCCCTGGCTACCCCTGCTGGCACTCTGCTGACCGTGACGCCTGCCACCCCTGACTTCCTTGGAATTGTGGCTTTCCATAGCCAGGCAAGGGCTGCTCATCACTCTCGGGGACACAGATGCTCCTTGGCAGCAGGGCCTGGGTCAACTACCCCTTAGCACACCCCTTGATTTTACACTGTACCTTGCAAGGCACCTGGCATGGAAAGGACTGGTGAGTGCTGTCTACCCTGCTGTTCCCAGAACATCCCAGAACAGGTATGATCCACCACTGATCAAAAAGGATGCCACAGGCACTTACCCACAAACCGGAACTGGTTTGGAAACATGTCAAAGAGCCCATTGCTGTGCATGGCAAAGAGGATGGCAAAGTAAACGGCGAGGCTGCCCCAGATGAAGAAGTGGTTGATGGCTGTCCAGTAGCCTGTATCCAGCCCAATCTGCAGAAAGGAGTTATCGCAGGTAGGAGTACCCAAAGCCCATCAGAATCTGAGATGTGGTGCTGAGGGATGGGAGGCTCCCTCCTTCCGGAGGGATGGCCACATACCTGCACGCTGACCACGATGACCAGCGACGTGGCCACAGTCACCGCAAAGGACTGGTAGTCTGCCAGCTGGGTGCCATCATCCCGAGTGGCCTCGGCGAACACCCCGTAGGGGATGAAGAACATGAGCACAGAGGTGTAGATGCCCTGGGCGATGCAGATGAAGAACTCTCGCTTGTTGAACAGGAGATTCAACTGGCCTGGCTCGTACAGCTTGGGGTACTCCATGCTGCGTTGCTCCGGGACATCCTGTGAAGGAAGGGCCCCAGAAGTTTCCAGATTGATGATCTCCAGTAAAGGGCAGACAGATGCTATCCCTGGCTCCCTCTTCCTAACATGTTGGATAACAGAACCAGGCTCAAGCCAGATTCTCCCAAATCAATCTGGGTTCAGCAAGCTAGGGGAATTACAGATTCTAGCCAAGATGGAACGGACCCTACTCCCCCCCCCAAACTGGACGTGCCCACTGGCAGTGGGATCTGCTCTATCAGACAATCTTTCACAACAGTATTCTCTCCTTCCAGTCTGACCACCGACCTCCCCCATACCTGGTCAAAGACCCCCATGGCCAGAACTGGGAGCGAAGTGTACACGATGTTATACAGCGTGATGAAATACTGGTCATACACGGTCTGGAAGAGAATGGGCGACGAGCGTGAACAACCAACCCCTCTAGAAAGATAGCTCCGCACATCAAGCAGCCCTAACAGCCTCCCCCGGGTACTAAGATCTCCACTCTCGCAATGAATACTTTCTTTCTGGGTGGGTTATTTTGGAACATGGTTTCCTATGTAGGTCAAGCTGGCATGGGACTCACTATGTAGCCAAAGTTGACCTCAAACTTTCAAACCTTCTGTCTCCACCTGCTGAGTGTTTGGATTAGAGGTGTGCACACCATGCCCAGATTCAGAATTCAAGACCAACCATTGCTACACAGTAAATAAGAGGGCTAGTCTGTATTACATGGAACCATGCCCACCCACCCACCCAAAAAAAAGAAGAAAAAGAAAAGCCAACATTTATTAACTGCATGTACTAAACAATGGAGTCAATTAATGGGACAGACACAGTGTCTGCTCCTGGGCATCTGTTTACTCATCATGTGATTAAGAGATGTGAGCGTGTCTGTCTGGGGGACATGTGCGCGCTACGGTGTGCATAAAGATCAGACAGCCACTGGTGTTGGTCCTCAGCTTTCTATCTTGAGATACAGTCTCTGCCATTGTGTAAGCCAAACTAGCTGACCCACAAGCTGCTCAAGATTCTATCATCTCCAGCCCCCACTTCCTAAAGGCAAGTGGCTAACATTGCTGCATCCAGCTTCTACATAGATTCTGGGGGTCTGAACTCAAGCCTTCAAGATTGCACAAGCACGGGCCTTTCCCCAGTCTCCTTTATGGCGCTCCTAGACATGTAGCAGAGAGGTCTAGAAACACTTGCTACCTGGGCTGAGAAGCCACAGAAGAAGCCAAACCAGAAGTGGACCATGGTGAACGCAAAGTTCTTATAGAAGAAATAGCAGAGGAACTTGCACATGCGCAGGTAGGACCAGCGCCCATGCACCAGCAGGAGGCGCTGCAGGAACTTGAACTGTGAAAAGGAATAATCCGAAGCCAGGACAGCCTGGATGCCTTCCTGCCCGCTGATGCCCACACCAATGTGAGCAGCTGCAGAGACAAAAGATGATGTGAAGGGATGACCATGTACCTCAGATCCCACTAGTTACAGCCCCGCCCCTCACTCTGCCCACCCAATTACAGCCCTGTTCCTCACTCTGCCCTGGTTCTGAGCCCTAAGGGCACTGCAGCCCTCCTGCCCAGCCCACACTCACTTTTAATCATGCTGACATCGTTGGCTCCATCCCCAATGGCAAGGGTCACCGCCTTCTTGTATTTCTTAACCAGTTCCACTACTTGTGCCTTCTGCAAGGGTGTCACCCGGCAGCAGATGACAGCTTTGCAAGCACACGCTGTCTCCAGAAACTCTAGCTCCATGTCAGCCTCCAAGGCATGGGCCTGAAACACAGAGAAATACCAGTTAGTCTTCCCAGGGACACCTCACAGCGCTTCTGGTCCCTTGCTGATCACAACCCTCCCTCTCTCACGTCAAGGGAAGTTGAGAGCAAGATAAGATTCCAAGGCCATACTGAGAGAAGACATGACCAGTGTTCACAGCCATCTCTGCCGGGGGGCAGCACAGGAGCTATGGGCAAGCATTCTCCTGCCTGAGAGCCGGCTCCAAGCTGGAGATGGCAAGCCTTACCAGGCTGTGCCCATTGATGACCAGGGCGTACTCCCCAGCAACAGCCTCCAGGACAGAAGTGAGCTTGGAAGAAGAGAGTTTCCCCTGGTAGGTGAAGCCATTGCCCACGGTGTGGGATGAGTCCACCATCTTCTCCCGGGCTTTCCTGTGAAGGCAGAAATGAAACTGTGGGGGGCTCTAGGACGGCGGCAGAGAGGAAAACAAGCCTGCCAGTCCCTAGGCACAGTTCCTGATAGCTGTATCCCCAGCCCCTAGTTTACCTGAGCTCCTCTCGCACCTCCAGAACAGTGTGGCCTGTGACTATGAACACCTCTGTCATGTCATCAGTCAACATCTTACATGAGTAGCCAATGTTCACAGCTGTCTCTGCCAAAAGAAAAGGAAGGTGCTGCAGGCAGACAACCACAGGGTGAGCATGCTTGCCCACTCGGTGGCCCAGCTCCACACAACGGCAGGGCAGACTAGAGTGTCCCGTCTGCCACCAAGTCTGCCCTGCTAGGCACTCTCACCTTGCTTATCTCCAGTTAGCACCCAAATCTTAATGTTGGCCAGAGTCAGCAGGGCAATGGTCTCTGGAACTCCCTGCTGAAGCTTGTCCTCAATGGCTGTGGCACCCAGCAGCTGAAAAGACCACAGGGGCTTCTGAGGAGAGCTGTGGGCTCCCCACCATCCTGCCTCACCCTCAGTCTGCCCTGCCCTGTCCGTACCATCATGTCACTCTCGACTTCTTCATAGATGCAGGCCAGCCTGTCCTCTCGGCTGTCTTGGGCCAGGCTGGCCTGTAGGCGTCTCCTGGCCCATTCCTCATAGTACTCTTCATCCAGATCTTTGTAAGCCAGCACCAGGGTCCTCAGTCCGTCCCCCGCATACTCCTGGAAGAAGCGTTGGGAAAATCAAATGAAAGGAATTCTAGAAAACAGCAAAAGGACTGCAACTCAAACTTTAGACAGCTTAGATAATCTTCAGTTGGATTTTTACAAATGTTTAAATTTTGTTGCTATTTGTGTGTGTGTGTGTGTGTGTGTGTATATATATATGAGAGAGAGAGAGAGAGAGAGAGAGAGAGAGAGAGAGAGAGAGAGAGAGAGAGAGAGAGAAGGAAGTCTGCTATCTCCTCCCACCATATGGGTTCTGGGATCAAACTCATGTCTTTAGACTGGCCTCAGGTGCCTTCACATGATGAGCTATTTTGATAATCTTCCTGGTTGGTTCTTTGAGACAAAGTCTCATGTAAGTCAGGCTGCCCTAAACTCCTTATCTTCCTGATTCTATGTACCAAATACTGGGATCATAGGCATAGTGCAGCACCAGGCTTGGCTGATTTTAAGTATTCTCACCACAGGGGGGGAAAAAAAAAAAGAAACTAGAGAGACCTTAAATGTATTCAATGTCCACCAAGATCTTAAATATACTCAATTTACAATAAAACAACAACACCCCCCACCAAAAAAAGGACATTGGCCAGGTGTTGGTGGTGCACACCTTTAATTTCAGCACTAGGGAGACAGAGGCAGGTGGATCTCTGTGAGTTCAAGGCCAACCTGGTCTACAGAGCGAGTTCCAGGAGAGCTAGGGCTGTTACACAGAGAAACCCTGTCTCGAAAAACCAAAATAAATAAATAAATAAATAAAAGGAGGACATTGTGGGGCCAGGAGCGGTGCACACCTTTAATCCCAGCACTCGGGAAATAGGCAGGCAGATCTCTGTGAGTTTGACGCTGGCCAGCCTGGTCTACAAAGAGGGTTCCAGGGCAGCAAATAAGGGTGCTTGCTATCAAGCTTGAAGATGTGAGCTTAATCCCCAGAGCCCACATGATAGAAGACAGAACCAATTCCTCCATGGGCTTTGAGCCCCATATCACACTGTGGCATGTGCAAACACACCAACTACAACACACACGCGCGTGCACACGCACGCACGCACGCACGCACGCACGCACGCACACACACACACACACACACACACACACACACTTTTATTTCAAAGAGGACAACACGGGGCTGGAGAGATGGTTTAGCAGTTAAGAGCACTGGCTACTCTTCCAGAGGACCTGGGTTCAATTCTTAGCACCCACATGGCAGCTCACAACTGTCTGTAACCCCAGTTCTGGGGGATCCGACACCCTCACACAGATAGGAATACAGGCAAGATACCAAGGCACATAAAATAAGGATAAGTGAATCATTTTAAATAAATAAGCCAGGAAGACACGCCCTGCCACTTCACAATGCTAAGACCTGAAGAAGGCCCGGGCTGTCCCACCTACATTCAGGTGGTCGGTGGTGCTGTTGAGCAGCTCCTGCGTGGAAGGGTGGAGTCTGTCTAGCAGGATTGTGTCAGCCCCTTTGCAGTAGAGTCGGATCTTCCCCTCTGGGTTCCGCACTGTAAACGACACAAGGGAGAGGAGTGCCAGAAAAATTCACAGAATCCAAACGGAATGTTCCATCAAAAGTCACCTCACGCCTTCCCCACCCAGGCCTCTCTGTCGCCCCAAGTCTCCTCAGTTCCCTAGTACTGGCCTCACCTATGACTGACATCCGCTTGCGAATGTTGTTGAAGTCCAGGATGGCCAGCAGCTGGTAGGTGATGGCTGTTCCGAGCTCATGGACAGTGATTGTTTTAGGGGTACGAGAACGGAACACAAAACCAAAGTTCCTGGCTGCGGTCACCAGAGCCCCCTCATCCGGAGACTGAGCTTTGTAGTACAGCTCTCCTGGTGGGGAAAAGGAGCACGTGAACGTGGCCACCCTCCCAGCCTTGCCCAGGAAGCCCCAGCAGAGCAGCAGCGCCCAGGAGCAGGAACCGGCCGTGCGAGGCGGAAGTAGCTCCTCAGCTTACCTTCACTCTTCTCTTCTGACATGACAGTGTGACACAGGGAAAGGAGACGGAAGAACTCGTGTGTGTGGGGGTCCCCCATCTTGACAGCCTCCAAGAGGCTGGGGTCCCAAAACAAGAATTTCTTGTCAGCCAGAGGATTAAAGGAGAAGTCAACAGGCGCTGGCCTCTGGAACAGGCAAGGACACTGCTGAGCTGCCAGGCGACACCCCAGGGACGGAGCTGCCCACCCTCCTACCTCTCAGTAGAACAGCCCAAGTTTCTGGCCCCCTGGGGCCTCAAAAGTCTAGCTGGACTTATTTTTATTTTTTCCCTCTTCTTTAAAACAGGGTCTTATATAGCCTGGGATGGCTTGCTTCAAAGTTGTGACCCCTACGGCAGCCGCCCCAGTGCTGAGACTACAGGCGTGCCCAGCCATCCCCCACTCTGCTTCCGGTTCTCCTCTAACACCCCTTCTCCAGTATCACCCATTTCCTGCCCAGATAACATACAGTTGCCTTCTATGCCAGCTATCGCTAGCCAGATGCCCAGACTGTATCTGTCATAAAGAACATTCAGACACTGGATCTCACCTCTCCCAGCTCAGCTTTGTGTCCCAAGACATCAAACACGTCACCTACACCACCCAACAAAAGGAAAAGCACATCAGCACTGCCTGTCCAGAGCAGCGCAGGAAAGCCTCTAATGCAGACCCCGTGGGTCTGTGGGACCCCAGGCCTACTTATTCATCCTGCAGGTACCCAGGATCCCGGAATCCAGGAGCCTGGCCACAAGGGTCATAGCTCCCACCACTACCATGTCCATCCCAGCCACTCCTAGTAGCTCTCCCTGCAAGGGCAGCTCCAGCTCTCTATCTGCCCTTACCAACACTCCAAGTCTGCTGAGGGGCCTGGCACCCCCCAGGCCCAGAAAGCAGACACAGTCTTATACCCTGACAGCAAGGTCTAGGTTAGTACAAAAAACAGTTAAAACTGCAGGGTCTCACACCTGCACACACCCTGCCCACACCATCCCAGGAGCCCAGCGTCAAGGCCACCATACCAGGAAGACTGCAACTACGTCTCAGAGATTTACTAGGGCCCCTTGCAGCACCAGGGGAGTCTGTATTCCACTGGGCAGCCAAGGTAGTCCACCCTGGCCAGGATGCCCAGGTCAGTGTCTTAGGGCTCACTTCAAATAACCAACGTGTCCCCTGGTACAAGACCTAAGATCAGTGTGAGGGCTCCAAGGGAGTGCAAGGAAAGGATTCCCAGTACAATTCCTGGCACAGTACAGAGCACACCCTTTCAAGGTCCCTTGTAATCAGACAGGAAAGAAGCAGAGCCCAGTGTCGGGACGACTGAAGGAGCCCCATCCCGCTGTCCTTCCAGGCCAGCCCCAGCCCAGCAGGGACACTTTACCGTAGCTGTGGCCATGGATGGAGCACTTGTTGAACACCATGATGTTCTGGGTGAGGGTGCCCGTCTTATCCGAGAAGATGTACTCCACCTGGCCCAGCTCTTCGTTCAGGGTGGTGGTGCGGGCCTCTGCCGGAGTCCGCTTCTTCATGCAGAACATCTTCTTGTCCCAGTTAATGAAGTAGCTGTGGCCCAAACGGATGACTTCCACACTGCAGAGGGGACAGGAGGTGAGGCCTGGGGAGGCGGAAGCCAGGAAACATCCCACCCGCAAGGGCCTGGTCTGCAGGCGCTCAGCCTGGGGAGAAACAGGAACGGAGAAGACACCTGGGCAGGGACCCTGGATGGGAGGGGGCAGGAGCTGACTGTGTGCCACCGCCAAAGGAGCTCCCCACCCCGGCCCTCCTGATGCTCCACACAGAAGGGTGCAAAGGCTCTGGGAGGCAGGACAGACGCACAGGCAGAGAAGGGAGAGGGACTGACTGCACACAAGGCACGAGGCCAGTTCTTACCTCAGAACTAAATACAGAACCCATGCAGAGAAAAGTAAGAAAGTGCGAGAGGGAAGGGAGAGAAGAGAGAGAGAGATAATGAGGGTGATGTGCGCGTTCCAGCAAGACAGAGCCAGCTCCACAAGGCCACACTGGGGGGCAGCTCCAGGGGCTCCCAGTCCCGCCATCCCTCACTGCCCAGCACAGGCAGGAAGCAGAGGCCTAGGGAATGTGGGGAGTGACACCGAGTCACAAGGGAAAGGGACTTTCAGCTAACCATTACTTTTAGGATCTGGGCTGTAACATTCCCGGAGAAGAGCCCTACATTCGGGTCCAGGATGGCCAAGCAGTGGACCACACATCTGAAACCCTGTTTCAAGGCGGCTGGGGCTCCTATCAGGACTCTGGGCCCGGCAAAAGAAAGTGAGCTAACTAGGAGTGCTGCCATGGCCTTTCCCCAGGCAGCTAATCAGCCCGCTTCCGCCCTCCCCAGACGAGAACGCTGACGCAGCTCAGGAAAAGCCTTCCTTAGGTAGCTACCCAAGCTCCGAGGGACTTAGACGCAAAGCAGGTAGAGCAAAGCACAAAGCGGGAAAACAAAATGAGGTCATAAGCAAAACATGTAAATAACAAGCAAAGAAGCAAAGTGATCACGCCAGCGTTAGGGACGGTACCCAGGACATGCAAGGGGATCTGTGGTGGTGGTGGTGGTGGTGGCTGGATTTTTTTTTTTGGGAGGGGTGCAGTGGAATGGGGTCAGGGTCTCATTTTGGAGCCAAGGCTGACCTCAAATTTGTGGCCATCCTCCTGCCTCAGCCCTTCCCATGTGCTGAGAATACATGTGTGAGTCACCAGGCCAGACTGACACAGTTAATGCCACTTTTTATATGTATTTTCCAATTCAGTGCCTTCTATCAAAAGACCCTTCTGAAGAACGGGACACAGGTATCACGTGGGGAGGGAAAACAGACTGTATGTGAGGCCCTAAGTGGCTGGGCTAGCCTGAGGTCACATGGCTAACAGTAGGCAGCAGTCAGCCCAGACCCTCTGATGCCCTCCAGCCAGCTCAGAAGCCCTTCAATTTTGAACAGTCTGCATCACTAGGATTTGGGCTGATGAGGAGAGCTGAGCACAGTTTGGGTGCTTTGGTTAACTGGAATGAAAGCTAGGAAGAGTTCTGAGCAGCTGCGTAAGTACTTCCTCAAAAGTGCACTGGCTGAGCCTGGGGTGAGGATACAGACCTGCAATCCCAGCATTAGAGAGGCTGAGTGAGGCAGGAGGATCGCCAGCTCTAAACTGGCAGGGGACACATAGTGACTGATTCAAAAACAAAGAGTCACAGGCTCTCTTATCTCAAACAAGGCACTGCGTAGGAAAGACTCCTCTGGATTCTTTTCCCCTCCTCCGCCCCTCCTCCCTGTTCCTCTTTGGCCTCTACTTAACATTCCCCTTACTTTTAGTGTTCTACACATGCTGCACACCAGTCAGCCAACGCCTGCTAACACATCCCTGCAGACTTTCATTCCTGAAGGCCCACAGACAAAGACTGACGACCCTGACTGTGTCCAACCTTGCCGCCACGGCTTGTCCATGGCTGAAGCTCCTAAGCACTCCTACACCACCCCAGTTTCTTATCCGCCTGTCCTTGTTTCAGCTGCTTGTCCTCCGCCCTAGTCCTCCCCACACCTCCACCCAAGCTGCATCTCTGCGTCTGAGAAGCAATGCTCGCAGCAACGCTCTCCTGGCCCTCAAGAACTGGCCTGTCTCATGCTACCTCAGGGACCGGCACTGGTTCTAGTCCTGGGTCAGCCAATCTGCTACTCTGAGGGCAGAGACGACCTACACAGCTCAGTAAGCCCCAGCTCTCCACAGAGACTCACAGCAGAACAACCTCCATGCTGTGACCGGTCAGGGTCTTCCTCCTCTATCAGACTTAAGCTGGGAAGGAGATCGGTTCTCTGTTCACCTTTTTACTCCTTTCCCAGAACGGGCACGCAGTAGGATGTGGTGCTGAAGAAACCAACGTAGTTCCTACCCCACTATAATCCAAATGCCAGGGAACTTTGATAAAAAATAAATAGGTAACATGAAATGGTCACAGTATAGAAGGGACTACATACTCCTTGTCAAGGGTCTCATCTCCCCGGAGAGAGCCAAGGGCAGAGAGAGCACATACCTGACATACAGGGAAATGGGCACAACGGTGTTGAGAATGATGATATAGGACCAGAAGGAGAGGAAGCCAGAGAAGAAGGCACTATCCACCGCCTCATCCCAGGGCAGGTAGACCTGGAAGCGTGTCCCGACTTCGTGCTCCCAGATGGCATTACCAATGGCCAGGATCACTCCCATGCAGACAAGGAATCCAAAAATCTGAGGAGGAATAAAAAGCACATATGAGGTCAGCACTCTTTGGAGAGCTTGCAAAGCCATATGTGCCCTGAAGAGACTCCACTGACATGCTGGGCCCTTAAAAGTTCATGTTTTTCATTGTAAGGGACCAGGACAGGGAGCAGGTGCTCATCTGCCACGGTCTATGCAATCCTCTCTGAACACGGTCTCATCCGTATGAAAGGGAAGCTGACACAGTCAGTAGCTCCCAATCTGGAACTCCCAGGAGTCCTCAAAGGGTGAGGCTGGAGCAGCTACTTCTGACACAATTAAAAAGCTTACTGTAAATTATCTACCTGCCTGTGCTAGCCCACACAAGGCCAAGAGAATGCTCTGGTATTTATTGTATAGAGTGCCTTTTTTTACTTCTTGGGAATTAACCCAGAGCCTTGTGCATGCAAGGCAATCTACTACTAAGTTACATCATAAGGCCTTTTTGTTGCTTTTCTGCTTTAAGATAAGGCTGGCTTCAAACCTGTGCCAATCGTCCTCAGCCTCCCAAATTCTGAGATTACAAGTGAAAACCACCAGACATGGTTTAGGAGGATCTTGAGTTCAAGGCCAGGCTGGGCTACAGATCAAAATTTTATCTGAGCGAGAAAGAGGATAGGGAGGGGACAATGGAGATCACTGGTTCCCAACAACTACTTCTAAAATCGTGCCTATGTATTGGCTCTGAAAATCAGGTGTCATCCTGATCTGTGGCCACCAGGGGGCACGAAGAGTCCCTGTATGAGGAATTAACCCTACTTCAGCCTGGGTTTCTGTAAATCCTTTAAAGCTAAGGTGGAAAACTCAATTATGGCTGCCCTTAGGCCCCCCAAGCTGGTATGCTGGGAGCAGGCAGCCAGTAGAAGAGGTACAAAACGGGGAGGGAGAGCCCAGAAAGGAAATCCAGTTCTAGACAAACAGGGGAAGGATTCAGGAATAGCCAAAGCAAGCAAAGAAAACTTTCCCCTTGGGATCCTTTACGCTTAGAAGTCGGGGAAGGGCCCCACTAACCATCTTCCCCATGGAAATTCTCTTTTAACTCTAACTGCATCTCCATGAAGGCCTCCTTGTCCCTGGCCTTCAGGTCACATGCATTTAAGATGCCATCATAACCAAGCCCACAGAAAGGGTGGTGTATTTTAGCTTTATGTTGTTGATTCATGCATGTTCCTAAGACTTTTAAAAATAACATCGCCCAAGTCTGAAAGGGATCTGAAATTAAACACTGCCCCTGAGCAGCCCAGCCTGGCTGCTGCCCAGAGAAGAACCACGGGGCAGAGGGCCTATGGGGAGAACCTCTGTGCAGGCTGCGGGAGCAGCTCACCCACAGGACCAGTGTGTTCATCAGGCGGTCAATGCTCGTCCTCTTGAACTTTGTTCTGCCACTGTTCTGCATAAGCTTGGTGTCAGGACCTTGAAAACAATGGGAAGACAAATCCACAAACTGAAGTTGCCATCAAGCAGAAGCTCTAGGTGGGGACGAGGCTGCAGCTCCCCCATACCTCCCCCCCCCCCCCCGCGGGGGAGGTGGCTACCCCTGTGTCCTACCAGCCCCCAGTCCTGTCCCAAACGCTGAGTGAGGCCAGGAGGCTCACCGGCAAAGATGACCAGCCCGAAGCACCACTCGGTGTTTCTCAGCACACAGCCACGCAGCAGCATATTCTGGTTGCTCAGGGGGAATTTGTTTTCCTTCCAGTATAGTGTTCCACTGAACTTGTCCAGCTTGTTGTTGGGAGGCTCACAGATTACTTCACCTGGATGGGAGACAAAAGTGCCAATGCTCAGAGCTCAATCGCACGATAAGGAAACAGAAAAGGTAGTTACAGGGCTGGGAGGGACGCAGTCCAAGTTTACAACCCAGCATCCCTGGGTAGCTCACAACCACCTATAACTCCAGATTCGGGAATCTGATACCCTCTTCTGGCCTCTTCAGACATTTGCACATATACAAATCCAGATTTAGTGGTACACACCTTTAATCCCAATGCTAGAGAGGCAGAGGCAGGCAGTTTGAGGATAAACTGATCTACATAGAATTCTAGGAATAGGGCTCCATACTGAGACCTTCTTGGGAAAAAAAAATTTAGAAAAAGTTTTTTAATAGAAAAAGTAGCTGTGGCCAGGCAGTGGTGGCACACACCTTTAACCCAGCACTCGGGAGGCAGAGGCAGGTGGATCTCTGTGAGTTCAAGGCCAGCCTGGCCTACAGAGCGAGTTCCAGGATAGGCTCCAAAACAATACAGAGAAACCCTGTCTCAAAAAAAACAAAACAAAACAAACAAAAAAAAAATAGGGCACTTAAACCCCAGGTTCAGAAATTCCTGCCTGTATCTGGGAATTGGTGGCACACACCTTTGATCCCAGCACTCAGGAGGCAGAGGCTGGAGGACATCTGTGAATTTGAGACCAGCCTGGTCTACAGAGTGAGTTCTAGGACAGGCTCCAAAGCTACAGAGAAACCCTGTCTGAAAAACAACAACAACAACAATAAGTGTCTTCCTGTAATCCAAAACTCTAGAGGGTGGGGAAAGGAGGGTCAGGAGTTCAAGGGCATCCTCTACCACAAAGGAAAAGACAGGTATGAATTTAACACTGAACTAACATTAAAAGTACATATATTCATGCCAGGAATGTAACTCAGTGGAAGAACATTTGCCTAGGTTCTAGGTTCATCCCTACCAGCACACACAAAAATGTACATACACTTAGACCCCAAAATATCATGTACATGTGTGTGTGATATACCCATGTGTCCACCCACGCGCACGTGGGGGCCAAAGTCAACAGGAGGTGTCTTCCTGTATCGCTACCACTTTACTCTTCTCTATTCCACTTATTTGCATCACAGTGTTCGTATGACGGTCGGAGGAACTTTGAGGATTCAGTGCTTTCTTTCCAGAAATTCAAGTCAGCAAGTTAGGCTTGGCAGCAAATGCCCTTACCACTGAGCCACCTCACCAGCCTCTCATACTGAACCTGGAGCTCACGGAATGGCCAGCCTAGATGTCCAGCAAATCCTAAGGAGCCTCCTGTGTCTGCCTCCTGGTGTTGGGACTGCAGATGCTCCCACACCTGGCTTTCCATGCGGGTGCTGAGTATCTGAGCTCAGGCCCTCAAATTGGTACAGTAAGGACTTCCGACAACTGATCCATTTCCTCGGCTCCCCAAAAATCACAAACTTGAGACTATTCTAGATACAGAACAGGTCACAATATTTTTTACTTTTTTAAAAAAAAGATTGATTTATTTATTATGCATACAGTGTTCTGTCTGCATATATCCCTGCAGGTCAGAAGAGGGCACCAGATTTCATTATGGATGGCTGTGAGCCACCATGTGGTTGCTAGAAATCGAACTCAGACCTCTGGAAGAGCAGGCAGTGCTCTTAACCTCTGAGCCATCTCCCAGCCCAACATTTTTTACTTAAGCATCACTGGAACAAAAGACTAAATGGCCAAGGAGTAGCTGGATAGTGCCAATCTATGAAACACTCAGTTACTGAAGAGGACAAGGCAAATTCCTTATGTGGTGTAAGAAACTTATATGATGGCCATCCCAGCACTGAGAGGGAGAGTTCTAAGCTAGCCTGGTCTACACAAGGAGGCCCAGGCTAGCCAGGTATTAGTGATATAATGATATAACCACCACACATATTTAACAAGCAAGAGGGCGTGTTGTAGAGATTTTAGTGAGATCACAGCTACTTGGAGTTACACATGTGTAAGTGAACTATCAGCTACTATGACTGCATACGGAGGGCAGAACTGGAGAGGAAGAGTCTTCTCATACACATCTACACACACTGACTTATTATACGGAAGATACCACTGCTATCTCCAAAAGGAATGTGCTGAATTTCTCTCAGTATGCCACGAAGCTCACTTGAAATAACCATCAGTTCAAGAGATAATGGTACCACCTGGCATTCCACACATGTCCCTCCTGAAAATGTCCAGAGACCTGCACAATCAATACGGACTCAAACCCCAGGCCACCTTTCTCCACCCAAAGTTACTCCAGGACTACTTGTAGGGAAAAGGGACCAGTCAAAGAAACACACCCTGAGCAGAGCCAAAGAAACACACTTTGGCCCTGCAACCAGAACCAAAGAAATGTACCCTGACCCTGAAACCAGTGCCAAAGGAACACACTTTGTCCCTGGAATCAGAGTCAGTGAAAGAAATGTACCCTGGCCCTAAAATTGGAGCCAAAAGGCTAAAAAGGACCAGAGAAAGAAACACACTTTGGCCCTGAAATCAAAGCCAAATCTGACCCTAAGCCTGTGAAGAAAACTAACCAATCCTCCAGCAGAGCTCTAGCCAATCTGAGCTCAGCACTAAAATCTGACCAATCCCCACCCTGGAAGCCCTATGTAAACCCTGTGTCTGTTCAGCTTGTGGCTGTTCACGCTACCAGGCTGTCCTCTGCCACTCTGGCTGAGAAGAGGGCAGACATTCTCCTGGATTCTTCCCTCCCAATAAACCCCTTCAATGAGCTTTGGGTGAAGACCTTCTTTTGTGGTGGTAGCAGAGCGGAGCAGAGCAGGACTGTAACACTTTTGCTGGGGAAATCTTCCCCTGGCAGAACAGAGTTGTTACATTCCGCTCTCCACTCCTGGGAGCAGAGCTGAACTGTAGCAACTTCACCTGGGAAACTTTCTCCTGCCAGAGCAAAACTGCTACACTGGGCAAACATCCCCAGCTGGAAGACTCTCTCCTGCTAGGGCAGAGCTGACACACTGGGAAGCCTTTCCCTGAGGCAGGGCTGTAAACCCTGGGAAGCCTTTCCCTGAGGCAGGGCTGTAAACTGCTAAGCTTACTGCAACCTGTGATAGTCTTGGCTCCCGAGCTCCAGGATACCTTTCCATCAGTATTCTGTGATTCCCGAGCTCCAGGATACCTGTCCCATCCCATTCCACCCGAAATGCCTACGCTACTCACCATCAAACTTGGCCAGCTTACTGATGTCCCCCAGCTCTGAGGTGACGGGAATTGCCTGGCGCACTTTCATGTTGGTCTCTCTGGAAGAATAAAAACCCTTGAGTTCTGGCCTCTCCTGGCAGCTGGAATCAATCCTGGAGCACCTGACCCTTAATGGCTCAGCCTAGAAAAGTTCGAAATCTCCAGAGCCTTTCTTACTCCTCATTTTCCAAAAGGCACAGAACCCAGGCCCGGGAACCTCCTAAGGGCGCAGGAGAAAGAACTGACAGCAAGCATGCCACTCACCCGTCCAGCTCCGCTGTCTCTATGTAGCACAGCCCGTGGGGCTCGCTGCTGGAAAGGAGCAGGAGGTCCGCCTGCACAGAAAGCCCGATGAGAACACACACGCACAGAACCTGGCCTCCGCGGGCTCTTAGTGTCCGTCACCCTCCAGTCAGCAGTGTCTCTGATGGTATACGGTCCTGTCCGGTCTGAAATTCATTACGTAGACCAGGCTGGCCTTGTCTCTGCCTTTGTCTCTGTTCTGAGATTAAAGGCCCATGCCAATGTGGTTGACATAGAGCTATATTCTTTTTGTTTCGACTTTAAAAAGCATGGAAAAACTAGTCCCAGGCATGTTAACATGACCTAGCAGCTCACCATCTGGGAAAAATCTCTTTCCGTGAGTGTTAAGAGGCAACAGAAAACCAGGAAGAATTGTCCCCTTCTACCAAAGAGGACGGGGAACCCTGCAGACCAAAAAGGCACCCTGTCTCTTACCGCCACAAACTGGTTATTTTCCAGCTTGATAATATCGCCAACACAGACATTCATCCATTGCTCCTGTTGGAGGCTGTGGCAAAGAGAAGACAGTGGAGGCCATCAGTAACTATGAAGGTTCCCATGGAAACTGCCTCCCTCCCCAAAGCCCTGGTCTCCAACATTCACTCACACTCCATTGATCAGCACCTGAGAATGGCGGTTATTCACCTGGTTATCACTCTTGTGGCGGAACTGAAAGAGAACTGAGGACAGTAAGACAGTCTACCCCGCACCTGGAACTAGGCCAGCATCCGGGGGACACAGCGTAAAAGCTGTCCGAGGGCCAACTCTCCCCGGTGCCCCTGCCTAGCTCTCGTCTAGGTACTACAGATCTAGCCGGACCACAGGGACATCAAGGTCATCGGGAACAGACGAGGGGGGGTGACAAGGAGAGCAGACACAACTCACATAGTCATCAGTGGCATCCTTAACAGCTGTGATGCTGAGGACAAGGACCAAAGGCACAATGGTGGTGAACCACGACAGGGACGAGATCTGGGGGATCAGCTGAAAAGGGCAGAGACAGGCTGCAGACAGGCTGCAGAAGCCCTGGCCGGGGCCCTGCCCAACCCTCCCTCCGCTCTCTTCACTCAGCTCTGGGAGTTACAGAAGATGTAGGAGAGGTCACTCACCTGCAGAATGAGAAGGAACAGGAAGTAGGTGTTGGCAACTTCCTGGAACTGCTCAAAGAGGTTGACAGGCAGGAAGGTAAGAATATTGTACTTGGAGGTCTTGATGCAGTTACTCTAAGGCAATAGGAGGGGAGATCATGAGGGAGGCACCCCTCCCCCAACCTAGAGCCAGGCTGGGGCGGCCTCTTCCTTTTGGGCGGTCCCAAACCTTTTGCATACATTCCCTCGACAGCACCCAGGTGTGGGCAGGGAAGAGGAGGAGGAAAAGAAGTCTCTCCAGGCTGATGTATTTTGCTTCAGTAAGAGAAAGCCTGAAAAATCAGCCCAGCAGCAGACAGAAACTGGCCAAAGATCTTCCCTGCCTCCCCCAAGCACCCTTCCCTCAGCCACCAGCCTGGATCTCCCAACACTCTTCTTTGCCGGCTCCGGGGAGGGAGCACTTCACTTACCGCATACTGGAACTTCTCATTGTATTCACGGTCATTAGCCCGTGCCCTCCGCTCTTCTTCTGCAAAAGAACAAGGCTGTCGTCAGAAGGAGTTCACTAAGTCAGGTCTACTCAGCCTTTGTGAGAGTTCCTCTGAGAACCTGCTTCTTCCCGCAGAACACAGTTGTGGTGTTATTAAACTCTTGTTCTGGTCCACGTTGCCAACGGCGCAGTCCGAATGGCCCTGCATGCTATTCCCCATGTCCCTCTTAGAGACACAGTCTCACTACAAAACTACGTAATGCAGGCTGGCCTCCGGCCACACTCACAACACAGGACAGCTTTCTGTCCCTACCTGCCAACTTGTCAACAAGGTCCTTCCCTCAGAGCACTCAGTGCCCCCACCACTCCGACCCCCAGGTCCCTTAGTAACGCATCCATCATCACGGCCATGCGGCGGCAGCGGGAAGTACAAAGCTTCCTTCCTTTGGAGATCACTGCAAACCTACTCACAGCACCTGGGGAGGAGCACAGTGGGTGGTGCCAGGACAGAGGGTCACAGTGCCCTGGAACTGCTCTGCGGCAGCATCCCAGGCCCACGTGCAGCGTCTCTGAAGGAGCCTCTTGTCACGTGTCACCGTAAGCAGTTTCTGACTGGTGGACAATGACATCATCCTATTGCGAAGCTCATCTTCAAGTGTGGGGGTGTGTATGTCAGAGATGTGGGTCATGAAGACTGAGCAGATGAAGCAATGAGCTGCAATCTTTCTCCTACCATTCACACACGTCACTGTTTAACGACCCTTATTTAGCTGGACCTAATCCAAACCCAGAAGACCCCAGGCTGCAGGTGCCAATTTCAGGACCAAGAATAAGCAATGTCCTATGAAGGGTTCCCTCCTCAGACTTAAAAAGGAGTTGAAAATTGGTTACGCAGTAAGCCTGCCACCTTATATCTGACCGAGAATCCAAGGTAACATTCCAGATCTCTTCCCACAACAAGCACAATGCAGTAACAAACCCAGGCCACAAAGTCATCAGACAAATGAGCCATTTGACAGACAACCAGAAACTTCATTCAGAGGGTCCCCTTTCCCACTGAGACCCTAATCTCCAAGAACCACACAAAGAAAGGAGGAGGATCCTAAACGGCCCCCAAAGAACACGGGGAGAAGGGGAGGTTGAGGACGAGGGAATGCGGAGGTCGGAAAAGGGCAATCACGGATGTGAGAGCTGCCAGACACTGCCTCCCTGTTACCTGTCCCCCAAGAGGGCTTCTTCTGGCTCCAAGACGGAGGCGCCCCGGCCCGGGCCCACTTCTCGGGCATCTCCTTAGGGACCGTCATGATCCCGTTTTAAGAAAGCGCACTGTCTGTCCTTGGCCTCAGCGGCGCCTATGGGGCGGCCCCCCGGGGAGGCGCAAGAGCTGCGGCCACGCAGAGGGGAGCCCCGGCCGCTGGGCGCGCAAGCCACCCGCAGCCCAAACCATCCTCGCGGCCACCTGCGCCTGGGACCACCAGCTCTGCAGGAGCTCCACTCCCGAATCCCACGACAGAGGCGGGAGGTGGAGCTTTGAGTGGCCGGAACGCGGAGCCCACGCCCCCAGGCTCCGCCCCCACCGGCTCCCACTGCAGAGCTGAAGTCTGCCAGTGCCGCGTAGGCGAAAGCCAGCGCGCGGCCCCGCCCCCTCCCCCAGCCAATGCGGAGGAGCCGACCGTCCGCGTTGTCCAGGGCAACAGCTTTCATCGCACACCCCCCTCCTTCCGCGGGAAACCGAGGAGGGCTCCGGTGGGTAGGCAAAGGAGGCCAGAGCCCCGGAGCCCAGGCCAAAGAGTAGGAGCTGCAGGTGCTTCTGAGTAAGGGACTAGTGATTAGCAGCCATGGCTGAACATCAGCCCAAGGATGAAACGAGGAATTCGGTTTCTTAGGCTACCCTCCGAGGACGCCTAGCAGCCCTACCTCCCCCCTTTTTTTCTCAGAACCATTCTAGTCGTCCCGCTACCCCAGCTACTTTCATTCATTATGGTCCCAGAGAGCCACTCCTTGCCGCTCTTACCTGGGGGGCGTTTTTTTGCACACAGTGCCATCTCACCCACCAAGGTTCCAGCAATCCCATGGGAGTCCCTGCAAGAAAGCAACACACGCGTGGTCAAGAATTCTTCATTCCCCACCTGAGACCCCTTCTGAAGATTATCCTAGCTACGCCCCTGCCAGCCCTACAGCCTCCAACTCCATCAACACTCATCTTCTGCTCTGATATGGATACCCGAGGGGAGGGGGGCTTCCTCTGTCCTGAAAGAGGGGACTGAGAATTTACAGAAGCCAAAACCTATAGAGAAGGGTCTAGAAGAGACCAGATATTGACAAGTGAGACACAGCTCTCGAGGTATGCCCCTCAGGAACAATGGGTGTCCCAGGTGCCCTGGTGTCGACGCCTCTACTAGAAAGCATAATTTCCCCTGGTAGGTTGGGTGGAGATACCATGAGCCAGGAAACACCTGGCAGAGCATCAGGAAACAGGGTGGGCACATTCCGCCCTTCTAGAAAGCTCATTATTGTCCCACCCCCACTTTCATTACTGGGACTTCCATTATCTCCTCCTCCCCAGAGGGGTTCTCATCAGAGGCATGGCCACCACTTCCTGCAGATCGTCCCCCCCAAACCACTTCCTGGCAATCGGGGGCCAGCCACCTCTGGGGCCATCAGAGAGGTCTACCCAACTCTGCTGAAGACACCTTTCTTTCCCACCACAAGTCTAGTCCAGGCAGCAAGGCACTGGACACCGGCTCAGAGAGCCTCGGCTTCCTTCCAACCTTCCATGTACTTTCCCCTACAAAGGTGCAGGTCCTGGCCGGAGGGACCTCCTCTCCCTTTAGATGGACCGTCTTCTCCCTCCTTGGTTCCCCTGCTTCCAGCCCGTCAGCCCCAAGAGCTACTAATTGCCTGTCTGCCCAATCTCTGTAATTACTGACTCTGGTCCCAGCCCAGTCACCCACACCAATTCTCCCTTCACTAACACACACTCCCTCCTTGACCTCAGAGCAGACAGTCCTGCCAGGCTGAAGTCCTTTGCACTCCTGACTCTCCATAACTGTGGCAAGCAGCGGCGCTTCCCCCCTTGGCTCAGGAAGAAAACCTCATGCACATTTTGGTGATGCCAAGCCCTCTTCCAGGGCCCCAGTCAGGGTCTCCACCCAATCTAGAGCATGAGTCATGGGAGGGTGGGGTGCAAAGCCAGAGGGAGGTTAAAGGAGAGGATGCAGGGTGGGCATTACTGGCTCCTACCTAGCCCCACCCCAGTGGGAAGCTATCCATCATCGTTAGCCCTAAGATCTGAATCTGCCGCCTATGACAGAGGTAACAGTGGAACTAGATGGCCATCAAGAGTCAAGTCTGGACACGGATCAGGAAAGTTCTTTTACCTCTAAGACCCTAGGGAGACTCAAAACAAGTTTGGCCCCAATTCTCAAAGGGGGCACAGTTACAGAAATCACTGGCAACAGGGTCCCCCTCTCAGGATATCCTGGGTTTTCTAAACCGGTTAGGCCCATCAGCCACGTCGCCTTGCCCCGTCACCCTACCCCAGCCCCCTCTGCAGCCACATCTGGGATAAAAATAGCCAGCCCTGGGAAGGAGGCATCGCTCCACGAAGGAAAAGGGCTCCTCCTCTGAGTCTGGCCTCCGCTCTTTTCCCAGCAAGTCTTTTCAGAGGAAGCTAGCAGGTCGGCGAGGCAGGAGAAAACAATAACCCCAGGGGCCACCTTCCTTCCCTCTCCAAGGACAGTATCCAGGACCCACTGCACAGCGCTGAGCTCCCAAAGCTAACACCCCTAGCACCCCTGGTTTTCCTGGGGCACAGAGACCTCCACCTTCGCGGGACAAATGCGATCATCCCCGAACTCCCCCCTCTCCGGGCACCTAGAGCCTAGGGCCAGGGTCAACTCCTCGCACCCCAACTCTCCGCGCGCCCCATCTTCCCAGCCAGCGCACAGAGACTCGCACTCTCCATCCTGGGTTCCAGCCTTCCACGGCCGCTCCCCGAGGCTCCGCAGCCCGAGCCTCCCAGAGCCGGCCCTCCCGGTCCACACCCCCGGCCCGCCGCGGCGGCGCCTCACCTCAGCGCGCAGCGCTCGGCGCTCCGCCCGGCGGCCCCGTCCAGCCCATGCCGGGGGCTGGGGCGGGGGCGCTCGGCTCCGCTGCCCGCAGGCTCCCGCCCTCCAGCGGCAGCCCTGCTCTCCCCACCCGGGCCCCGGCCCGCTACTTTGTGTCAGTTTCGGCCGCGGGGCGGAAGTGACGGCGGCGGCCGCGGGCGGGGGGCGGGAGGGGCTTTGGGGAGGTGAGGGGCGCGGCGTGCGCCATCTTGGTGCGGAGGGGAGGGTCCCACGCTCCAGCCCCGGACACGCAGGCGTTCCGATCGGCTGGAGAACGCTGGGATGCTGTGTCTTTATGTTGGAAGCTTGAGACCGAGAGAATGCTGCTTGCTCAGCGCAGGAGGCTGATGTAGGAGAGGCAGCGAAGAAGCCCCTGAGCGTGCTTCTCTCCAGCCCGGGGCTCTGCTCTGCTCCCTCCTCCCCCTGGCTCATCTCTTGGTCTTTCACCCTCCTTAAGTGGTACAGCCCCACATTGTCTGGGTATTAGTTTTTGCCTCAGTTTCTCTGCCTGGTTGTTCGACGTTGATGGCTTTTTCCCCTTACCACGCCTCTTGGGTGGTGCGCGCACACACATACACACACACACACACAAACACACACATACACACACACACACACCACCGCCTCTCTAAGAACCGTCTGAGGGGGTCTTTGGAGTATAGAGGAGGCACCCCTGTCAGGCCAAAGGTAGGAAGCGCTGAGATTGCCGGAGCCGGCAGCCAACCCCTCCAAGGCGAGCACTTGCTCAGGCCTCAAAATGTAAGTGGTTTTGGTGTGTTTTGTGGTGTTGTTGTTTTGTTCTTTTTAGACAGAGTCCCATTATATATATCTGACAGGCCTGGAAGTCTCAGAAATCCGAGCGCCAGGATGAAATACACCCTCCATCACTCCGGACTCGAGCTTAAATTGGTTTTGTTGAGTTTGTTTTTTGGTTTATAAAAGAATCGTTCTTGTTGGGTGTGTTGGTCACACGCTGTAATCCCAGCAGAGGAGACTGAAGTCAAGGCCAGTGTGTTCTACATAGAAAGTTACAGGGTTACATAGAGAAATATATACTAAGGAAAAAAGAGGGGCTGGGAGTCAGACACTGGAAACCAAGCTTCTCTCCAGACGCTCGTGGGCACTACCCCTGAAAGGATGGTAGTAGCCCACCCACCACCCAAACGCTTCTAGAAACCTTCCCAAAGCCAGCGGCCAGTGTGCACACCCCCTGGCGGCCTCTTTAGGGAACTGCGTGCCTAGAGGCCCTCAGCGTCCGGAGACCAGTGGAAGCGTCTGATCTTGTCTACTGGTTCTCCCCAGTCTAAGCAAGAGTGGATGGGTAAACAGAAGCGTTCCGGGGGCTGGCATATTAATACACAGAAAGTCTTGCAAGCTGGCCCGCTCATGGTGATCTTGCAGAGTGAGAGAAGGTTGGTAGCATTACATTTTACACTCCAGCTGAGGTGGAGTTCCCAAGTCTGAAGCCTCCAGAGGAGCTGCTACCAGATCCTCAGGGTGGTGCAGAGCCACCAGGAGCTGGTATGTGACTGTGCCGAGGGTGGCCCCCACCATAGGAGCCACGGCAGGCACCCACCACCAGCCGTCACCGGCCCTGCAATGGAAGGGCCAAAGGGAGATGTCAGTAGTGATTCAGACACACCTCTCCCTGTGAGCCGCGAATAGCGAGGCAGGACCCACACTGAGCATGCGGTCTCCTTAATTAATGGGAAGCACTCTAGTCTTGAGAAATTAGCTAAATAGACTTGGGTCACTAAAATCCAAAGAAGTAGTATGGCATGCCCAAGGACACCTGCGAATCTACTATTTCTGTAAAAAGCGGTGGGGACCGGGAGAGCCGTGAAGGAAGGGAGAGTTTGCCAGTTAAAGGAGTAGCACAAATCTCAGAGAACTGTTTGAATGGAGAGAACTTGGACTGGGCAGGGTGGCATATGCCTTTAAACCCAGCACCTGGGAGGCAAGAGGAAGTCTGAGGGGGCCAGCCTGGTACATAGTGAGACCCTGTTTCAAAAGGGGAGGGGAGCTGGGCGTTGGTGGTGCACGCCTTTAATCCCAGCACTCGAAGGCAGGCAGATCTCTGTGAGTTCGAGGCCAGCCTGGTCTACAGAGTGAGTTCCAGAACAGCCTCCAAAACAATACAGAGAAACCCTGTCTCGGAAAAAAAAGGGGGGGGGATGTAGAGAATCACACACAAAGCTATTAACAGAGGAGAATGGAGGACTGTACCAAGGGAAGCTGTCTCCTACCTGAAGACTTCAGGACCCCACCCAGCAAAGTAGGTGAAGAGCCGTGGGCCCACGTCCCGGGCAGGGTTAATAGGAAAGCCACAGTTGCCACCTATGGATACTCCGATGGCAAGGACCAGCAGACCTATCACCACAGGCTCCAGACCTTCGGGCACTCCTTTATTCCGTCTGTCCAGGATAGCTAACAGCCCCACAATCAGCAGCCAGGTGCCCAGGACCTTGGGGTTGATGGTGGTGGAAGTAAACCCATTAACTGCCAGTCAGGTGTTTCGTCTGCCCTCCCTCCCTCAAAGCCTCATGCCACCACCTCTGTGCCATCTGTCCAGCAGAACTAGGGATGCCAAGGAATTCCACCTGAACTCTGAACAATGGGCTGGGGTCCCAGTGAGCAGCTCAAAGGTTGGGACTCATTTTCTCATCCCTTTACACTTACCTGATCCAAGAAGCCATTGTTCAGGGACAGATAGGCAGAAGGATAGGTGGCAAAAATTGAGGCTGTCTCTTTGGGACCAGTCACTGTCAGGTTCCCGCCTGTGTAGTGCTGGAGGGCATCTTCAGGTAAGAGAGACACTCAATAGTTTATCCCAAACCACCGCAAGGCACCCCTGCCCCCAGCGGTTGCCCCCAGTTGTGTTCCCTGTTACCGTAGTAGAGAATGTAAGTAGCTCCTGAGGCACAGAAACCCGCCAACAGTTGCACAAAGCAGTAAATGGGGAACTTGGCCCAGGAGAGGCGTCCCACCAAGCACATGGCCAGAGAGAAGGCTGGGTTTAGGTGGGCTCCTTCACAAGATCAGTGGGGGAAAGACAGGTATTAGGTATCACTGCCAAACACTATCACAACACGATGCTCTCTCCTACAATGCTTATTTCCATCTTACAGTTTAAACAATTAAGCCTCGCCGGGCGTTGGTGGTGCACGCCTTTAATCCCAGCACGCGGGAGGCAGAGGCAGGTGTCTCTCTGTGAGTTCGAGGCCAGCCTGGTCTACAAGAGCTAGTTCCAGGACAGCCTCCAAAGCCACAGAGAAACCCTGTCTCAAAAAACCAAAAAATAAATAAATAAATAAACAATTAAGCCTCAAAACGATAATGATTTGGGAACTGATTGAGAGCACTGGTTGCTCTTGGAAAGGACTTCGGGTTATCAGCTCCTACATGGCAGCTCAAAACAATCTGTAACTCCAGTCCCAGGGCACCTGATGCCCTCTTCAGGCCCCTCATGCCCTGCTCACACATACCACATACACACGGGCTTTTTTTTTTTAAGCTGGTTTATCAAAGTCACACAATGAAGCCAGGTTCTGAGCCTGAGCAGATCTGGCTCTCCTGCAGCACGCTGTGTCTCACGGCTGAGGCCAGGCCCGCTAACACAGTATATACTGAGAGACAAGCTGATGAGGTAGGTCCTGAGCAGAGACGAGGCCTTCAGGTGTGAGGCACAAAATAATGGTAATTATCCTCAACGCTCTGCTAGAGATGTCTGCCTGAGTGAGCTAGGAGTCTGCTGTGGAGAATGGTGTCTTAGTTGGGATTTCTACTGTTGTGGCAAAACCCCACAACCAAAGCAACTTGGGGAAGAAAGGATTTTTTCGGCTCATACTTTTCCATATTGCTGTTCATTGTCAAAATAAGTCAGGACAGGAGCTCAAGCAGGGCAGGAATCCAGAGGCAGAAATTGAAGCAGAGGCAATGGAGGGGTGCTGCTTGCTGGCCTGCTCCCATGGTTTGCTCTGTCTGCTGTCTTTTGAAACCAGGACCACCAGCCCAGGGCTGGCACCACCCACGATGGACTGGGCCTGCCTCCATCATTCACTAATTAAGAAAATGCCTTACAGCTGGATCTTAAGAGGCATTTTCTCAATTGAGGTTCCCTCCTTTCAGATAGCTCTAGATCGTGTTGAGTTGACAGAAGACTAGAGGGGAACAGTTAGCTAGAGGAAGGAGAGGGACCGGATGAGGTCAAAGGCATATCTCGGTCCATGACACCGGTCAAGCTGATAACGGCCATGAGTCGCCAAACGGTGAGTCACCAAAGGATCTGCTTTTCCCCATCACACCTTCACGTGCGTATCAGTGCTCCCACGCTCAGACCCCACCCTGCTCACCTGAGACATCGCCTGCCACGTGGATAGCTACGGTAACAGCCAGCGCGCTGCCCAGAACCATGGTAAAGGAGTCGCCTTTGGTTTCTTCGCTGGTGACAGCCTGGGCCACAGAACCCTGGATGATGAGCTGGTGGGGAGATGGGTGAAGAGGGACGGGGAGCCCAGGGGACCCATGTGAGAGAGAGCAGCTGCAGGGAACCACCCACCAGGAAAAGGGATCAAATTGGAGAAACTCGAAGGAAAGCAGAGGAAAAGGAAAGGTGAAAGGTGGGAGAAGAGGTCAAAGGGGAGAAGCAGGAGCCAGGCCAGGTGGTGCCTTGAGTCTCAGCACTCCCAAGTCTCTGCCGCTCCCAGCCAGTCAGGACTACATAGCAAGAATACTACATAGCATGAACACAGTTCCCGCTACCACAAATTATACAGTTGAGTTTCCCACACCTGGGGAAATCTCAGGGGTCAGCACATCTGGTGTGCAAGGGACAAGCCTTGCCCTGAGAAAACCGCCTTTGTGATCATGGCTTATCCCCCGCCAGCTAAGTATATAAACAAGAAAAAAAAAATTGTAAAAGAGTAAAGGTAGGCTAAGCTAGGAGGTTTGTTGAGGACTGTTGAGCCCAGCCTAGGGTACAGAGCAAGACTTTAAAACAAAAACAAGATGAGGGAGTAAAAGAGGAAAGAGAGCCACAGAGAAGGAGAAGAGAAGAAATTGGGGTGAAAGGAAGTGGGTTAGCAGAGAAAATGACACTAAGAAGAGCCAGAAACCCTGACCGACCTCCCTTCTCACTTCCCCTCAATTACCCCACCTACCAAGAGCACAAATACACCCAGAAACTCGGCCAGGCACTGTCGGACCACGAGGCTTCGGATCTGGAGGCGGGCCCTGATTTCACGCAGAGCACGAGCCATGATGGGGACACCTGTCTCTGTTCGCTGTTCCCTCCGTCTGCTCAATCACACGGCTGCCACACACACACATACACACACGATTATGGCCTTCCAGAGGAAAAGATAAGGAGACTTTAAAACCAATCATCTCAGCTTTAAAATAATAGTCACAGCTATGGCTCGAGTAACCTAGGGGAAAATGACTTTACCCGATATGAAGAAGAGAGAATGTGAGGAGGTTGGCCAGGCTCTGTCTCTTCACCCCCATGCCACCCAGGACTGGCTTCCCCATGCTGATGGGAGGGGCCTGCTTCACACGTAGTTCTCTTGGTCCTGAAGACCCCCCATGCCACCCAGGACTGGCTTCCCCCATGCTGATGGGAGGGGCCTGCTTCACACGTAGTTCTCTTGGTCCTGAAGACAACACTGCAAAGTGGTGCTGAAGTAGGGTAGAAAGGCAAAAGCAAGAGACAGAGAAGGAAAGGCAGCATCACCCAGGGTCCTAGTGGGGCTTCTCAACAACTAAGAGACAGAGAAGGAAAGGCAGCATCACCCAGGATCCTAGTGGGGGCTTCTCAACAACTAAGAGACAGAGAAGGAAAGGCAGCATCACCCAGGATCCCAGTGGGGCTTCTCAACAACTAAGGAGCAGGAATGCAACACGATTAGCAACACCCTTCTCTCTTCCCAGCTAAAAACCTGTCACTCTCTAGGACTTTATTAGATCATAATTCCATCCAAGGCACCTCTGCAGCTCTAACTTCACTTATCAAGAGAAAGAAAGGGTTTTTAAAAAGTTTTTATAGCAACCTTTTGAGATATAACATGAGCACCACAGAAAACTCACATATTGCTAGTGCTAAGGTTAAGTATGACTTTCTGAGGAACCCTCACCCACACTTAGGCATGCCTTGCTTCCTGTGACTCTCTATTCGAGAAGCCCACCCCCATGCTAAAATATCTAATAGCCAGGCATGGTGGCACAAACCTGTAATTCCAGAACTTGGGAGACAGTGGATGTGGATTCTGCATTTAAGGTTATCTTAGTCTATGGGGTGAATTCCAGGACAGCCAGAAAGAAGCTATACAGTGAGACTCTGTCTCAAAAAAAATGCATTAATTAATTAAAATATTTAATAAAATCTCCAACTCACTGAGTATAGTGGTGCATTTCTTTAATTCCAACAGGGACAGACAGACCTCTGTGTATTTGAGACCAGCCTGGTCTACATACTGAGTTCCTGGCCAACCAGGGATATATAGTGAGACCATGTCTTTTTCTGGGGAGGAGTTCAAGACAGGGTTTCTCTGTGGCTTTGGAGGCTGTCCTGGAACTTACTCTGTAGACCAGGCTGGCCTTGAACTCAGAGATCCGCCTGCCTCTGCCTCCCTAGTGCTGAGATTAAAGGCATAGTGAAATTCTTTTCTGAGTCAAACCATGAATCCTGGTTTGATCTTAGTCAAGGTCACTAAAAAATTAGAGAGAACCCCTCATGCTGTTGAGGGTGACATATCCTAATCTACAGATAAGGATACTGAACACAAGATTTCCCTCATGACCACACAATGGCTAAGTGAATTCAAATCCAGGTCTCCTATCTGTCTGGTATTCTCCAAAACTTCTCATATGGAATGTGATATCTCCCTGAGCTACTTGGATGCATAAAGAACTCAACAGACATCTGGAGACACTGAAGACTGTAGGCTATGGTGATGGACTGAGGAGTGTAGACTGTGGTGATGGACTGAAGACTGTAGGCTGTGGTAATGGACTGAGGAGTGTAGACTGTGGTAATAGACTGAGGAGTGTAGGCTGTGGTAATGGACTGAGGAGTGTAGACTGTGGTAATGGACTGAGGAGTGTAGGCTGTGGTGATGGACTGAGGAGTGTAGACTGTGGTAATGGACTGAGGACTGTAGGCTGTGGTAATGGACTGAGGACTGTAGACTGTGGTGATGGACTGAGGAGTGTAGGCTGTGGTGATGGACTGAGGAGTGTAGACTGTGGTAATGGACTGAGGAGTGTAGGCTGTGGTAATGGACTGAGGAGTGTAGGCTGTGGTAATGGACTGAGGACTGTAGGCTGTGGTAATGGACTGAGGACTGTAGGCTGTGGTAATGATTGTTGAGTTGGGTACAGGAGTGAGACAGGGTCTTTCCAGGGCTCAGGCTGCCTCAGCCTCTTAAGTGTTAAGATCACAGGTTTGGCTGGAGGTGTTGTCACACACCTTTAATCCCAGCACTAAGAGGACAGAGGCAGGTGTCTCTCTGTGAGTTCGAGGCCAGCCTGGTCTACAAGAGCTAGTTCCAGGACAGCCTCCAAAGCCACAGAGAAACCCTGTCTCAAAAAACCAAAAAAAAAAAAAAAAGAGGACAGAGGCAGGCAAATCTCTTGTGAGTTCGAGGTTAGCCTGATCTACAAAGCTAGTTCCAGAACAGCCAAGGATATACAAAGAAAACCTGTCTCAAAAACAAAACAACAAAAGACAGGTATATACTATTTAACAGCATTCCAAACAGATCCCTTCTCAGAACTGACATGCCCATTCCCCAGCTCCTGGGAATACCAGCTGCTGATAGCACATGGCTCCCTCCCTCACTGGGCAGTGCCTTCTAAGACAGGACATCACCTCACCCAGGGTTTTATGCCCTATTTTGGGGTCCACACGTAATGACTGCTTGAGGCAGTGGTTGTATTTTTTTGTTACCTCTATTTGGGAATGCTGTGATAAAAAGAGCTGACCAAAGCAACTTAAGGGAGAGAAGGAGTGAGAAGCATAATATAACATGCCTCTTAGACATGTAAAAATGCCGTAGTCAGGACCCCACTATCCTGGCTGCACCTGATAGCCAGAACCCATCACTCACTCAACATAGCCAGGCATATGACTAGACCTCCACAACACACACTAGACAGTATATAAGCAGAGACCAAGAGCAATGCAGTACTCTGCATATCTTCAGGACTGCTGGAGACACAGGAGAGACCCCACCTTGATCTGCCTTGCATCTGCAGAGTCTACCCTGGGATCCTGACCCTTGAACTGGAGACTACCATGAGGGACTGGACCTGACCTTCGGTTAAGACATGCCGCACACATGTGAGCAGCCATGGGGAAACAGGCTTAGGACTACGGTTAGGACTTTTCGAGAATGTTGTGTGATAACTCAGCATAATTTTTTGTTATCCTATGTTTACCTTCCTTCTTGCTTGAGACATAGGGCTCATTTCATCTCACAGTTCAAGGGTACAATCCATTCAAGTCACAGTCCAATGTGACAAAAAGTCCTGGTGGAAGAGGCTTGAGGCAATAGGTCACATTGCCTCTGCAGTCAAGAAGCCGAAGTCAGTGAACACTCCCATTTAGCTAGCTTTCTCCCTTTCATGTCATCCAGGACTCAAACCGAGGGATGGTACTGCCCTCTTAGGGTGGACCCTTAACCCAGTCAAGACAATCCCTCATAGGCACCGCCAGAGATTAATCCAGAGAATCTGTAACAGATGTGCCTGGAGGCTAATCTCCTACATGGGTTTACATCTGCCAAGTTGAGAATATTAATCATCACTTGTGTGCTCCAATAATGAGCATTTTCTAACTGGGATGACCCACATCTTTAATTCTAATGTTTGGGAAGCAGACACAAGTGGCTCTGTATGAATTTGAGGCCAGCCAGGCTACTTAGAAAGTTCCAGGCCAGCCAGGGCTACACAATGAGACCCTGTATTAAAAAGACCTGGAGGTGGTGATGCACTTCTTTAATCCCAGCACACGAGAAGCAGAGGCAGGCAGATCTCTGTGAGTTTGAGACTGGCCTGGTCTATAAGAGCAAGTTCCAGGACAGCCTCCAAAGCTACACAGAGAAACCCTGTCTCAGAAAAAACAAAAAGAAAAATAGCAATGAGACCAGAACAAGACTGGTGTCCATAAACATTCAGCACTCTGCCCTCTGATCAGACTGAGCTGCCAAGGACACTTCCAATGTCTGGCCAAGGACAAAAATCAGAACCGCTTGTTTCTGAGGATCCTCTGATGGTTATCTTGGTGTCAATCTGACTACATCTGGAAAACCTAGAACCCAAGAGGCCGAGTACGCACGTGAGGAAATCACTTGAAGCTGGAAGCCCCCACCTTCCCTTAGTCTGGGTCTTTTGAGACTGGAAGATCCACATTCAATCTGGGTCACCTTCAGGTGACAGTTTGTATAAAGACAAAGGTGAGGAAAGCTCTCTGTCTTTGTTTCCTTACCTTTGATCTCCCTGGAAAGTCCATTCCTTGACTACATTAGAGCCCACATCTTCAGGATTCCATTGTATACTGAAGGCCAACTGTACCCAGCCTGCTGGACTGAGGAGCTGCTGGATTCTTAGACTGTCCATTGGTAGACAACCATTGTTGTTGGTCCAGCTGGGCTACAGACTGTAAACCTTTCTATATCTGTATAGGGATTCATTCTACCAGTTCTGTTTCTCTAGAGAACACTGACTAATAAAGCCCCTGTCCCTAAAATGCCTGACTGGTTCTTTCCTCCTCCTCATTCCCCCTATGGAAAGGGAACCCTAAGTACCATTAGGGAATTGGGACGATGACTTCTGTAACTGCTCACAGCTGAGGCTGTAAAGATAACAGCAGTGACAGGGAACCTTTCCCGTCTGACTAAAGGACCTCAAAAGTGCATCCAGGGTGCCACTTGTATAGCAGGAAGTATTTGCCTGACACTTGGTCTAAGGGAGAAGGAGTGATGTCAGACAGAGGTGGCACCAAATTAACTGGGGCATGGAGAGGTTTGGAGTTCCCTTTCTTGTTGACTTTCAGGTTTTGGGGTACAATCAAGGGACACAGCTAGATGGAGTTAGAATGTCACAGGATCTTCTGAGGGTCAATGGACTGTAAATGGAGATAAAATTAAGACAGCAGTTGAGTATGCAAGGCCCAAAGATGGATAGAGTCACTACTGAGATTATAATAGACTGTAACCTCTCACTACTGTGAGATCCAGAGATCTGTTTCCAAAGCTGATCTCCAGACAGCAGGATGCTATCTAATGTGGTTTGGACCTGTCTTTGTAGATCTTGTTAAACAGACAAGTGTTGTGGAATAGAATGTTATTTTAACTATGTAAAGATGTGTTTCATTTGTTTTTGCTGGATGAAAGATGTGTTGCTTTGCCGGCCTAAGGCACCTGATTGGTTTAATAAAAGCTGAACAGCCAATAGCTAGGTAGTAGAGGTATGGGCGTGGCTGGCAGGCAGAGAGAATAAGTAGGAGGAGGAATCTAGGCTCAAGAGAGGAGAGAGAATGAGGGGAAAAGAGAAGGAGAAAGAAAGGGAGACATCTGGGGCCAGCTAGATATGGAGTAGGACATACAGAATGAAAGTTAGAAGGCCCTGAGGCAAAACGCAGATGAAGAGAAACAGGTTAAATTAAGTTAGAAGAGGGTGGGACAAGATGAGATCAGGATGAGCATTCATAACATAATAAGTCTCCATGTCATGACTGGGGACTGTCCATCTAAGAAAGCCTGCTATAAGCTGGGCATTGGTGGCGCACACCTTTAATCTCAGCACTCGGTACAAGCAGGCGGATCTCTGTGAGTTCAAGGCCAGCCTGGTCTACAGATGGAGTTCCAGGAGAGGCTCCAAAGCCACAGAGAAACCCTGTCTCAGAAAACAAAAAAACAAAAAACAAAAACCAAAACAAAACAAAAAACCTGCCTGCTATAGATGAGACATTAGCAGAATTACCAGGAATATTTACTTAGCATTCAACCTTAGTAATACCACAAGGGCCACCCTGAGCTAATGTGGGAGCATCTAATGCTATACTGTTTGTATTTCTTTTTCTCATCATGTAAACCTCAGAATTAAGAGAAATAAAGAAAAAGAGAGAGAAATTCAGGTCAGTGAGATGGCTCAGGAGGTAAAGGCACTTGCTGCCAAGCCTGATGACCTGATTTTAATCCCTGCATGAGAGAGAGAGGACTCCCCAAAGTCATCCTCTTACATCTACATATGCACCATGGTGCTAGACACACACACACACACACACACACACACAGAGGCATACATGCACGCACGCGCACGCGAGCACACACACACACACACAATGTAATTTTTGAAATGTTTAAGGCTAGAGAGATAGCAAGATAGCTCAGCAGTTAAGAGTATTTTCTTTACCAGGCCGTGGTGGCATACACCTTTAATCCCAGCACTTGAGAGGCAGAGGTAAACTCACTGTGAGTTTGAAGCCAGTCTGGTCTACAGAGCAAGTTCCAGGATAGTCAGGGGTGTTACATAAAGATACCAGTCTCGTACAAGAAAAAAAGTGTACTTGCTTTTCTTGCAAAGGACCATGATATGTTTCCCAGTCTGGTGGTTCACATGGTGGCTCATCATCCCTAACTCCAGTACCAGGGATCCAATGCGCTCTTCTGACTTCCCAGGGCACCAGGCATACATGTGGTACATATACATGGAGACACAACACTCATACACATAAAATGGATAATTAAAATTTTAAATGTTTTAAAAGAAGAGACATTCCTTGAACTGTGTTACTTAAAGATTTTTGTGTATGTTTCATAAGAGTTTCAATATGCCAAATCCCATCCCCTAAACTTGTAGTGGGGCAGAAGGACAGAAGCTATATGGTCGTACAAGTAGTACACACTTTGGGTCCAGCAATGCTGTAACATTGCTAAGTAGCAAGGTGATGTAGAGGTTTTACCTTCCTTTCTCTGTCCTGCGTCCAAGGAAATCTAGAATCCATCTGCCAATCCATCCTCTAGGGGGAGCCAGTGCTAAAGGTTAGCTTAAGCAGTGAAGGAAACCATCCAGTGCAAATGAATGAGGAGGCCAAGTTCAGCCCCAGCAAGCAGCAGAACTTGGCAGCTTCGGTCATGTGGTCCTGGCTTTAGAGTCAAGGATAGAAGAAAGGGCTCCTGGACTCTCCCTCTACGGCTAAAAAAAGTCACCGAGGTCAGGTGTGTCTCGGGGGTGGCCCTGCATGGGTGCTCAGAGAGGCTGTTCTATGAGATCATGAAAGTGAAACCTGGATTGCATTGGTGACCCCAAGATGTTGAAGATGCCAGAGTCATAAGATACCTCGCAAAGACAGCTGTAGCCTGGGTGTGGAACCAGCCCACGTGAGACAAGTGTGCTGCCCTCAACAAAGCTGAAAGGAGTTGGAGATCTGAAGAGCACTTTGATCAGACGTGGAGAAGCATAACTCAGGTTGTCCTGCTGGTCTTTGTTCTTGTTTTAGTCCAATATTTCCTCATCATGCTCATTTCATCTCTTTTGAAATGGTAATGTTATTCTGTGTCATTATATGTTGGAAGTATGTAATCTGCTTTTTTATTTTGATTTTACAGGGAATTACAGTTTAAGAGGTTGCCATGAGTCTCAGAAGAGACTTTGACCTTTTAAACAGAGTTGAGACTATCACAGACTGTAGGGACTTTTGAAGTTGGACTGAAAGCATTTTGCATTCTGATATGGCTGCAGGCCTATGGGGGCCAGGGAGTGGAATGCGATGGTTTGAGTAAAAATAGACAAGACCAGGCGTTGGTGGCGCACGCCTTTAGTCCCAGAACTCAGGAGGCAGAGGCAGGTGGATCTCTGTGAGTTCTCGGCCAGCCTGGTCTACAGAGCGAGTTCCAGGACAACCTCCAAAGCCACAGAGAAACCCTGTCTCGAAAAAAAAAAACCAAAAAAATAGACAAGAATAGACTCATAAACTCTTATATTTGAATGCTTAATCATCAGGGAGTGGTGCTGTTTGAAAGGATTAGAACAGCAGTTCTCAACCTGTGGGTTGAGACCCCTTTGAGGATAAAATGACCTTTTCCCGGGGTAACATCAGATATCCCGCATATCGGATATTTACATTACAATTCATAACAGTAGTAAAGTTGCAGTTATGAAGCAGCAATGAAGCCGTTTTATGGTTGGGGTCATCACAATGTGAGCAACTGTATTAAAGGGTCACAGCATTGGGAAGGCTGAGAACCACTGCATTAGAAGGATTAAGAGGTGTGGCCTTGTTGGAGGAAGTGTGTCATTGAGGGTGGGCTTCAGATCAGAATGTAGCTGTCAGCTATTTCTCTAGTGGCATGTGTATGCCATTTTCCCAGACATCATAACAAGCTAACTCTCTGAAACTTTAAGTAAGCACCAAATAAAATGTTTTCTTTTATAAGAGTTGCCTTGGTCTAGTTGCCTCATCACAGAAAAGGAGTACTGACTAAGACACTGCCCAATATATGTGTGGCCTCAGGACCTACTGCAGCAAGCCATGCTAATGCATGAACAACGATGACATTTTGCCATAAGTCAGGAGGTACCTGTTCTAGATATGGGTTACTTTGAACAAGTATGGTTTTGCTGTTCCCACCATAAGGGGACCATTGGCTTAAGTAGCCATATCCCAATACTTAAAATATCCACCTTGATATCTATGATTGTTTTAGCTAATTGTGAGGCCAGGACTACTTGGAAAAAAAAGGGTTTATATCTCTTTATGGTTTTATCAATTTTTACTATATAGCCCTAGCTTCTCGGGAACTTGCTTCTCTGGAACAGATCAGTCTGGCCTCAAACTTACAGAGATCTACCTGTCTGCCTCTGTCTTCTGAGTGCTGGGATTAAAGATGTATACTACTTGTCCAAGCCCATGTCCCTTTGACTCAAGTTGAATTAATAGGCTGTTGAGAAACATCTCATCTAGTACCCTGATTTAAGGTAAGGAACTAATTCTGGCCTAGTTAACACAGTGTTGTAATTTGTTCCAAGTCATCCCCTTAAAGATGAGGCATTAGACCCAGAAGTCTCAAGTACTGGAAGTGGGTAGGAGTCCACAGACTCAGCAATTGCTGCTTACTGTCTCATGCATATTCCTGGGGTCATCCCGGGAATGAATTTTCATCTTGGGGAGAGGCAGGCAGAAACAAAAAGTTGGCCAGCATTAAGGACAGAAAATTAGGTATATCTTATGATGGAGGAGTAAACAACTTATCTGTGTGTGACAGGCCCATAGGGAGTGGCACTGTTAGGAGGGGTGGCATTGTTGGAGGAAGTGTGTCACTGTAGGGGCAGGCTTTTCAGTTTTGTTTTCAGTCAGGGCCTATGGGGGCCATTTTCAGTCAGGTTTTCAGTCTTGCTTCAGTCTAGTATTTCCTCTCTATGCTCCCTTTCCTACATTTTGGAACAATAATGTCTATCCTGTGCCATTATATGTTGGAAGTATGGAATCTGTTTTTTGAGTCTTGGGAGAGACTTTGAACTTCGGACTTTTAAACACTGTTGAGACTGTGATGGACTATGGGGACTTTTGAAGGTGGACTGAATGCAGTTTTGCATTGGGATACTGCTACAAGCCTATGGGGGCCGGGGAGTAGAATGTGGTTCAAAAGAAAGTGGCCCCCATGGGCCCATAGGGAGTGGCACTATTAGGAGGTGCACCCTTGTTGAAGGAAGTGTGTCACCGTAGGGGTAGACTTGGAAGTCTCAGATGCTCAAGCTAGGCCTAGTGTGGCATTCGTTTCTACTGCCTATGGATCAAGATGTAGAACTCTCAGATCCTTCTCCAACACCACCTTGTCAAGAAGAAAATCATCAGTAGAAACAGTCTCCCCAAGGGCTTCTCATGTGGGCTGAAGCCTAGTGCTTGAAGCAGGCATTCCTGACCCACAGCAGAGCTGGGGAGAGCAAAGCAGTCCCCAGAAGAAAGGTTCTGCTTTCTCAGATGTCCCTTAAGGATCTCATTAGCTTTTCTACACTTCCACCAAGAGGACTGTGCTGCCCAGGTAGTGGACTATAGTTTAACCTTGAGTGATGGTCACCTTGAGGGAAGGGCCACTGTCACTCTGTAGGCTTTTGGGGAGTCCAAATCTGGGGATAATTTCAGGCACTAATACGTTTGCAACCTCTGAGGCCTTCTCTGTTCAGGGGAACATCTGCACCAACAAGAGTCTATCAGTATTAAGAGGTGTCAGATGTCCCTGGGCATATAGAAGAAGTCTGTTTGCCAGTCTTCTTTGGTAACTCCCAGTACACGGAGTTGTTTCCCTGGCAAACTGTTTAATAACCTTTTTTTTCTTGGTTTTTCGAGACAGAGTTTCTCTGTTGCTTTGGAGGCTGTCCTGTAACTCATAGAGATCCACCTGCCTCTGCTTGCTGAATGCTGGGATTAAAGGCGTGCACCACCACCACCCAGCTGTTTAATAATCTTTAAAAGGTTTATTTCCCTTCAATGATAAAGAGTATTGTGCCATCCGATGGGTCTAATCTGTCCCCAACAGGAGGGTTGGTAAAGAGTTTGAGGAATTTTCCATTGATTAGCTTCAGAGAAGAGCAGTTTTCTTTTCTGTCTATGAAGTCACCCTGTGTATTACAAGGTATGTCCCATGAATGGTCCCAGTCCTTTTCTTCCTGGTAATGTTGTAGATGTATTCCCACTGGAGCATGTGTCCACCTTAGCCCTGCCTCTGCTGTCTCTGAAGGGAGAGGGTTCCTAGCAGTGACTTTGACTGCCTGCTCATCTACAGGTGTCTATTTAATGTCTTCTCAGACAACATGCTACAAGAGACTATTTTCTAGAACCTATATTCTGAGCCTATAGTTTCTTCTGAGAGGAACAACTTCTTTTCTTTTCTTTTTTGGTTTTTCAAGACAGGAATTATCTATGTAACACTCCTGGCTATCCCAGAACTCACTCTGTAGACTAGGCTAGCCTCAAACTCAGAGATCCACCTACCTCAACCTCCCAAGCACTGGGATTAAAGGCATGTGCTACCACCACTTGGATTTTTGTTTTAATTAAAAATAAATTATGTGGTCAGGTGCTGGAGGCACACATCTTTAATCCCAGCACTCAGGAAGCAGAGACAGGCAGATCTCTGTAGGTTTGAGGCCAGCCTGGTCTACAGACTGAGTTCTAGGACAGTCAGAACTACACAAAGAAACCCTGTCTTGAAAAACCAAAAAAAAGAAAGAAAGAAAGAAAGAAAGAAACAGGTGTAGCTGGCACACGACTTTAGTCCTAGGACTCAGGAGGCAGAGGCAGGCTGATCTCCATTTGGAGGAGAATTGTTCATACAGCCATTCCCCTGTGCCAATAAAGCCACTTTGAATCAAAGGACAGCGTCAATAATTGGCTGACAGGGAATATCCATAGAGTTCTTGGAGGACTGAGCATGTCTTCCAGAGAGGACAGGAAGAGGAAAGAGATTTCTGGTGCAGGTCACGAAAAACATGGTGAGAGGGTCAGGCAGTTGACTCTGTTGTCCTTGGACTTGTCAGGTCTTTTATCTCAATTTCTGACTCCCAAGTTTTTATTATACTGCAACAATTTAGATATTTGTTACATCTGGCCCTCAATGTAGGGCAATATTAAGCCATGCCTCTGCTGCCGCTGGTGGCCTCACTTCCCGCCATGTGGGCTTTCCCTGGACCCCCTTCCTGGGGCTGCTAGCCCAGGGCAACTTGGGCACCTTGAGGCCCAGTAAGGGCTCAGGCTTTTACTGCTGTTGCCGCTGATGCAAGCTGCTGAGGGGCCCAGCCTTGTGCCACCAGAGCCCCCTACCCAGCCAAGCTGAGCATCGACAGCCAGCTGCTGCTAGGGACAGGCAGGGTGGTCCCATCCCGTGCTGCGTCCCAGTCCCACAGATTTCTCCTGTGGGTTTCCTTGTGTTAGCTCTTCAGACAGCTCACGCCCCTCCCTGCACAACCCAAGAGCAGCCACAGTGACCCCCATGTGCCCATCCTTTGTGCTGGAACAGTCAAACATCATTACAGCCGCTGATCACCCCACACGTCTCTGCCTACGCTGCCAACATCATCAGAACTGGTAAGATACTTGGGGATTTTTCAACAGGGAAGTAGGTTTTAAAAAAAAAGAAAATCAGCCGGGCGTTGGTGGCGCACGCCTTTAATCCCAGCACTCGGGAGGCAGAGGCAGGTGGATCTCTGTGAGTTCGAGACCAGCCTGGTCTACAAGAGCTAGTTCCAGGACAGCCTCCAAAGCCACAGAGAAACCCTGTCACGAAAAACCAAAAAAAAAAAAATCTTTCCCATGTTAAGAATCAGAAATATTACAATGCAGGAGTTAGAACCCTGCTTAGTGCTACTATGGATTGCTTCAAAATGAAAAAAACCAATGAGGGAATAAACTATTTAGCTGGGGTTGACTTAATGTTGATCATAATGTCAGTTTGGTAATTCACATTTTATCCTTAAAAATGGTTCGTTATGAAAATTTGACTGACAAGATACAAACCTTAGAAAGATTTAACTATTGATAATATACAACCTTTAGAAAGATTTACTACTGATGCAATACAAGCCTTAGAAAAACTTACTAATGAAAATAAGAAAAATTTGCTGGGCGGTGGTGGCACATGCCTTTAATCCCAGCACTCAGGAGGCAGAGGCAGGTGGATTTCTGTGAGTTTGAGGCCAGCCTGGTCTACAGATCAAGTTCTAGGACATCCAGAGCTACACACAGAGAAATCCTGTCTCAAAAAAAAAAAGAAGAAAAATTTGACTGATAAGATATAAACTTTAGAAAGACTTACCACTGAAAAGATACACACCTTAGAAAGACTTACTAATGAAAATAAAATATGACTGACAAGATACACATCTTTCAAGGACTTACTATTAATAAGATATAAGCTTTAGAAAGACCTAATAGTAAAAATAAGAAAAATACTCAGACACAGACAGAAGAATTTAGAGCAGAACCCACCATACTGTAGCATTATGAAACTGAAGAATAGCCTAAAGTTATTTTTAAAAAACACAAAAATTTATCCAGTTACCATACAAGAACAACCACCAGATGCTCTGCATCCCCAACGCTATGCAGAAATTAACTGGGATGCTGAAGAAATGTTAAATCTGAAGAGATTTAAGGAAGCAGTATTTTCATATGGCATGCATTCACCCTTTTGTGAAGCAGATGTTAAACCCATGGGCAACTAGAAACAGAATTGTAACATGATAAATAAAAGACCCAGAAACTGGTATTGGTGTTCAAGCTTCAAGATGAAGATCAGAGAAGCAAAGCAGTCAAGCCAGTAGATCTTACCTCTACCCAGCTGAAATGGCAATCCTGTCTCTACAAATCCTCAGAGGCAAAGGCTATGAATTCCTGTCTCCACCTCCCTAGTGCTGGGATTAAAGGTGTGTGATTCCAGGTGATGAGATCACATTTGTGTTTCTTTTAGGACTGGATCGATTTCATGTAGTCAGCATGACCTTGAACTAACAGAGATTGTCTATCACTTAATCCTGAGTTCAGGGATTAAAGGTGTGTACCAATACCGCCTAGCTTCTATAGCTAACTAGTGTGGCCACTTTGCTATTTTTACCTCCAGTGGGTTTAATAAATCATAAACAACATATCACCACAGATAATTATTCCACAATATTTGAAAGATTTAGTTCCAGCAATATTGGAAGCTGCTCCTCAGCTGTATTGGAAAACATGGTAGAGAGAGGAAGCTAGGGTCATAGAGCAACAAAATAGAGCTAGAGGTATTGAAATTTCCCAAGATCAGCTCCTTGGTGAGGGCCAGTATGCTGATTTACGAAGACAGATCACATTTGATGATCTCATCTTGGGTCTATGCAGTACAGCAGGCTTGACTGCTTGGGACAAGACTGAAGAACCAGGAAAGAGGACTGAGTAATTTACTAAAGTTATACAAGGCCCAAAAGAAGCCTTCATTAATTCTGTTTTTACAAAGATTGACTTCAGTTGTAAATAAAATACTAGATCCAGAAGTTAGACAAAGATTAATTGAATCTTTGGCTTTTGAAAATACTAATTCAGAATTCAAAAGAGTAAATAGGCCTTTAAAGGCAAGATCAGTACCCATAGATTAATGGATCAGAAATACAGCTTATATTGGATCTTGTGTTTATGATGCTGCTTTTATAGAAATTTTAAGAAAAATCCAAATACCAGATGTTTTAATAGTGGTAAACTAGGTCATCTGAAAAGAAATTATAGACAAGATGTGCCTAGGAACAACGTTTTTTTCTAGAGATAATCCAAACTGAAGACCCCAGTCTTCTGAAGCATGCAGAAGATGTGGCAAAGGCAAACATTGGACTAATGAGTTCAGATCAACAAGGGACAAGCAAGGTAACCCTTCACCATTGGGAATGCCCTGAGGGCCCCTCACAGGCTCCAATATCAAATTTGGCTCAATCATTCCCTGTCAGCATTGTGGAAATTTATCCACAGAGTAATTAAAAGACTTAATACCTGTTGTTAGAAACCATACTGCTCTGGATATGACCAAAGACAGAACAACTTCTATAGATACAGCAAAAGGTTCAGGAGAGACCAGAAAATGAGTATTTTGGCAAACTGCTATAAATGATCAGACACTAAAACTAAAACTACATGTAAATGACATCAAAATTGAGTGTTTAGTAGATACAGGTACAGATATAATAATAATTTCACTGAAATCTTGGCATCCAAACTGGCCTCTTCAAGGGGTAAGCTTCTTGGGGTTGAAATTTTATCTCAGGTAAAACAAAGTACAAGATTAGTCAAGTACATAGGGCCATAACGGCAGGTAGGAAAGTTAAAACCATATGTGGCCAACATAGCAATGAATTTATGGAGACATAATTTGTTGGAGCAGTGGCAAACACAGATTAACATTCCTCTAATCTCAGAAACAAACCATAAACTAACATTTGCTTTTGAGAAAAATATTATAAGATATTATCAAGAACAGGCCCAGACTGTTTAGATTGTGTATAAGCAGGGCACAACAGCTGGTGATATTTCTTTTTTATTGTTTTTTGGGGTTTTTTGAAACAGAGTTTCTCTGTGTAACAGCCCTGGCTGTTCTGAAGCTCTCTTTGTAGACCAGGCTGGCCTCAACTCACTGAGATTCACCTGCCTCTGCTTCCCAAGTGCTGGGATTAAAGTGTAACAGTGGCCTTTGATATAAAAAAATTAAAGGAATTAAAACACTTGGTACAGGAATAGCTAAATACTCACCATATTGAAGAATCAACCAGTCCTTAGAATTCTCCTGTTGTTGTCATTTTATTAAAATGACAGAGAAACCTTGTCTCGTAAAAACCAAAAAAAAAAAAAAAATACAGAGAGGAGATTCTATTAATTACCCAGGAGGATATAAGATAGGTTTACAAAAGATTCAACCACATAAAGTACAAATCAGGAGAGATCAATTATGAATTCTTAATGATTTTGAAATATTTCTGGAAGATATTAACTGGCTATGGCCCACAAGTGGATCAATAACTCAAGAGCTAAGGAATTTATTGGAAGTCTTCCAAAGTGATAAGGACTTAAATAGTCCAATAAAAAGAACTGGCTTTGGGGGACAAAAGAAATCACAGGATGAACATGTGGGTCATCTGGGTCCTTAGCTTGACTGTACCCTGGTCATTTTACTGTCTACATATTCTCCTTATACAGAGAAAAGAGAATATTTAAGAATGGATAGTTCTGTTATACAAACAGAATAAAAAAAAATTAAAGACTTATGTAAAAAGGTTTCCAAATTGGTTCTGAAAGGAAATTGAGACTTCGGCAATTAACAAGAATAGACTCAACAGAAATTGTAGTACCTTTTGCCAATGCTGAAATTTCCTCATTATGGGCAGAAAGTAAGCAGTAACAAAAAGTTTGACGTAAATTTTTGGGTAAGAATAGCAACAAATAACCCCAAAACAAGAGACTTAAGCTTATAAAAAACAAAACAAAACCTAATTGGATTCTTCCTTACATTGTTCAAGGAACACCAACTTCTGGAGCCCCTAATTCTATACTGATACAAATAAATCATAAAAGACTGGTTATAAGTCAGAAAATTAAAGTAAAGTGGCTCAAAGCCCTAATGATTCCATTAAAAAGTCAGAATTATATGCTATTCTCATGGTATTATTAGCTTTTTCAAAACCTCTTAATATAGTTACTGATTCCCAATATGCAAAAAGAGTTGTTTCACATTTTAAGACCACTGAACTTATTCCAGATTATTAAAAATTAACTTTGCTACTTATCCAATTACAAGAAATAATAAAAAAATCAGGAGGCAGAGGCAGGCAGATCTCTGTGAGTTCGAGACCAGCCTGGTCTACAAGAGCTAGTTCCAGGACAGCCTCCAAAGCCACAGAGAAACCCTGTCTCAAAACTGTCCCCCCCAAAAAAAAGAATCAAAAAGCATACCTTACATTTAACACACATCAGATCCCATAAGGGTCTACCAGACCCTCTACCACAAGGTAATGATGAAATTGATCAGCTATTGGTAGGAAGTGTCCTAGAAACCTCAGAATTTCAGTTAAAAAAATCACCATGTTAACAAAGGTTTACAAAAAAGACTTTTCAGCTGGGTGGTGGTGGCGCACACCTTTAGTCCCAGCACTCAGGAGGCAGAAGTAGGCGGATCTCTGTGAGTTTGAGACCAGCCTTGTCTGCAAGAGCTAGTTCCAGGACAGCCCCCAAAGCTACAGAGAAACCCAGTCTCAAAAAAACAAAAAACAAAAAAAACTATATGAGGTAAAAAGCCTACAGAAATACCATTGAGTAGTCTATGTCTCTCCTGCCAGAGCTTCACATAATGGTTTTGGGGTTTGGGTTTTATTTGTTTGTTTGTAGGCATGTAATGATTTTATAGTTCATTGTGTTCTGTTTTGTAGAATTATCTCAAGAAGTATTCTAGTGGCTGGTGGTGTAGTTCAGCAGTGGAACTCATGCTTAGCATGAGTTAGGGTTCAAGCTTCAAGCTGAAATTCAGAAAAGCAAGACAGTCAGTCGGCCACTGGCTCTCATCTCTAGCTCAGGCTGAAAGGGCTGATCCACACAGGAACTCTTCACCAATTCTCAAACTGCTGCCTCTCCTCAGTGTGGCTGGAGAACAAATGCCTCCTGCGATCTTGCTTCTGTCTTATATACTTCCCTAATGTTGGACATTAAAGGTGTGAGCTACAATTATTTTAGACTGATTCACTCTTGCATAGATCTGGGTGGCTTTGAACTAAAAGACATCTGTGTATCTCTTAATCCTGCGTCCTAGGATTAAGTGTGTGTACCACCACCTCCTAGCTTCCGGCTGTTGGGATTAAAGTTTTATGCTGGCTTCTATGGCTTGTGACTGACTTTGCTTTCTGGATCCTCAGGCAAACTTTAACAAATCATAAACAATATATCACCCCAATATCCTACTTGTTTGTTGTATAACCAAACTCCACTACTTTCAGGAGTATCCCACGGGGTGCACAAAAAGAAAACTAAAGGAATTTGGCAAATGGATGTGTTTCATTTTGTAGACTTGGAAAATTAAAATATGTGCACTCTACCATAGATACATATTCAGGATTTCAATGGGCAACTGTTTTAGTTCTAAAAAAAGGCTAAATCTATAATTTCTATAATTACACATTTATTAAAAGTTATGGCCATCATGGGGATACCTGCACAAATTAAGATTGACAATGTTCCAGCATATGTCTCTAGCAAAAAAAAAAAGAGTATTACATATTACAAAATAAAGCATATTACAGGTATACCACACAATCCTACAGGACAATTCTATAAAAATATAATCACACTTTATAAAGATATGCTTAATAAACAGAAAAAAGATAATAAATCCTCCCTACAGAGATTAATTACACAATGTTTTATTAATTTAAAATTTTAAAAATGCTAATAAAAAAGAAATGACAGCTGTGGAAAAACACTGGGTAATGGAAACAACTGCTGAATTGAATCATCCTGTATACTTCAAAGATGTGTTGACCTCAGAATGGAAACCAGGATATGTGTTATGTTGGGGGAAAGGTTTTGCTTTTTTTTTTTTTGGTTTTTCAAGACAGGGTTTCTCTGTATTGTTTGGAGGCTCTCCTAGAACTTGCTCTGTAGACCAGGCTGGCCTCAAACTCACAGAGATCCGCCTGCCTCTGCCTCTCCAGTGCTGGGATTAAAGGTGTGCACCACCAATGCCAAGCCTAGTCTCAAAACTTTTACATTAGTATGGATGTTTGTAAATCGATACAAATTTAAGGTTTCTTTGCTTGCTTTTTGTTTTGTTTTTCAAGACAAGGTTTCTCTGTAACTTTTGGAGCCTGTCCTGAAACTCCCTCTGTAGACCAGGCTGGCCTCAGACTCACAAAGATCTGCTTGCTTCTGCTTCTGAGTGCTGGGATTAAAGATATGCACTACCACCACCTGGCAAAGGGTTTTGTTTTGTTTTGTTTGATTATACTGTATATATGTTTCTACTCTTTTTTTTTTTTTTTGGTTTTTACGAGACAGGGTTTCTCTGTATTGTTTTGGAGGCTGTCGGTCCAGCCCGGCCTCGAACTCACAGAGATCCGCCTGCCTCTGCCTCCCGAGTGCTGGGGTTAAAGGCGTGGGCCACCACCGCCTGGCCATGTTTCTACTCTTGCTTAAGATATTTTTGTATATTGATACAAATTTAAGGCTATTTTTGTTATACTATATTATATTTCTATTTCTTGTTTAAGATATTGTACCTATACAGCTCATTTAAAAATGTAAAGTTATAGTCCTTGAAAGCTATTTAGGGTAATAAAAAAGAAACACAGTATAGTAGTTAGTGATCTATAACAATCAAACTTATAGTCATGTTTGGTATATTTTCAAGGTCAATCAGAAACATATTTTAAATAAACAGATGGTATTCAAACACTTCAGAAACATACAAAATGGGCTTTTAATGTTTTAATAGCATAATGCTTTTCATGACAGAGATGTCTGCTCCTGACAGCATCAATTCACTCCAAAAGTGGATGATGGGCATCAGAAAACCTCCATATGAAAAAGAAAGAGAGAGAGAAAGAAAGAAAGAAAGAAAAGAAAGGAAGGAAGGAAGAAAGGAAACCGCCATATGGATGGAGTTTGCTTTCATTTGTGACAAAGTTAGCCACTGAGAAAAAACAAAAACAAAACACTTGCCTTGCCTCAACTGCTACAGTATGCTGTCCAAATTGGGAAAGCAAGACTCTCTCTCTCTCTCTCTCTCTCTCTCTCTCTCTCTCTCTCTCTTCACACACACACACACACACACACACACACATACCACACACCTATGGAAATTTGCCAAGACAAGGTAGGATAGTCCTTTAAAACTCCTGCTTTATGGAGAGACCACCTCGAATGCCCATTCCTGATAATGAACTTGATGTCTATAACCATCCGGGAGCCTTCATCCTGTGACTGATGGAAGCAGAGGCAAACACACAATTAATCACTGAACTGAACCCAAGGAACCCAGTGACAGAGAGAGAGAGGAGTGATGAGCAAATTGGCAAAGATTGGGCTGGCAAAACCAGCAGAGACAGCTGATCTGAACAGGGGAGAGCTCTTGGACCCCAGACCGACAGTGGGGAGGCCAGCATGGGACTGATCTGGACCCCCCAAATGTGTCAGTGAGAAGGCCTGGGCAACCTATGGGGCCCTGAGCTGTGGATCAGTGTCTATCCCTGGAATACAAACAGTCATCGTGTGCACAAAGAGGGATGCTCTCTCAGCCTGGACTCTTAGGGGAGTGCCTGGACCCTACCCAGAGTGAAATGACAGACTCTAGATATCCCCTATGTGGAAGGATTTGGCAATAGGGTGGGAGGGTGGGGGGAAGGGAAGTGCGGGAGGAGGGGAGGGAGAGGGAACTGGGATTGACATGTAAAACAAGCTATTTAAAATTAAAATAAAAAATGATTTAAAAAAACCTCCTGCTTTATAGAAAAGTCTGTGAGATATTTTATTCCTGTAGGCTAGAGATGGATGCCCCATCATTATAGAGGAACCTTGGGTGACTGTCCTGATAGCCAGGCATCTCTGTTGTTTCTTAGTTTTGGAAGCTGCTCTCTCTGCACTTCCTGTTTACTCAAGTAATAATATATCCTTGGGTCTCTGATGGGGTTGAAGATTAGATAGTTATAGCTTCAGTATTCCTTAGTTATGATAGAAAGTAAACTAGGTACAAAACTTCGGACTTACCAATATAAGATAGATAATATAATATTTTCTCTGAACTACCAATACTAATGGATTGGACATTGTAAATGTATTTCTTGATAATTGTTCATATTGTATTTATTTTTACTATGTTAGAGTTAAAACCTGCTGGGCGTTGGTGGCACACGCCTTTAATCCCAGCACTCAGGAGGCAGAGGCAAGCGGATCTCTGTGAGTTCGAGGCCTGGTCTACAGAGCGAGTTCCAGGACAGTCTCCAAAACAATACAGAGAAACCCTGCCTCGAAAAACCAAAAAAATAAAAATAAAAATAGAGTTAAAACCTTTCCTTTTATTTAGACAAAAATGAAATAATGTTGGAGGAAAATTGTTCATGCAGCCATTCCACTGTGTCAATAAAGCCACCTTATATCAAATGATGGAGTCAGCAATTGGCTGACCAGGATCAGCCATAGAGTTCTTAGAGGACTGAGGAGGTCTGCTAGAGAAGGCAAAAAGAGAAAAGAAAGGATTTCCAGGGCAGTTGGCTTAGGGAAAATGTGGAGAGAGGGTCAACTGATGGACTCTCTGATGTCCTTGGATTTATCAGGTCTTTGTCTCAGTTTCTAACTCCCAAGTTTTTATTATACTGGAACAATTTAGATATTTATTATATATCTCTGAGTTCAAGCCCATCCTGGTCTACAGATTGAGTTCCAGACAGCCAGGGTTACACAGAGAACCCTCTCTGGGAGGTGAGGGTGGGGTGGGATATGTGTATGGATGCTTTGCCTTCATGTTTGCTTTGTTTTTTTAATTATTTATTTTATTTTATGTACTTTGGTGTTTTGCCTGTATGAATGAATATCTTTATGAGGGTATTGCATCCCCTGGAACAGGAGTTACAGACAGTTGTAATCTGCCATGTGGGTACTGGGAATTGAACCAGTGTGCTCTGGAAGAGCAGTCAGTGCTCTTAACCACTGAGCCATCTCTCCAGCCCCTGCCTTCATGTTTGTATGTGCACCACTTACATGTGTAATGACCACAGAGGCCAGAAGGGGGCATTGGATTCCCTGGAACTAGAGTTACAGATGGTTGTGAGGCACTATGTGGGTGTTCACACCATGTGGAATTGAAACTAGGTCTTCTACAAGAGCATCCAATGTTCCTAATTGCTGAGCCCTCTCTCCAGCCCTAAGAAGAAGTCCTTAACTAAATGGCAGGTCCTCCAAAGGGACTGCCTCATGTCTTAGAAACCAATTATCATTTAATTAGAAACTTCTGTAGAGGAAAACATGTCTGGTACGTCATGAAAAGTGTCCGGGCTGAAGAGATGGTTCAGTGGTTAAGAGCACTGACTGCTCTTCCAGAGGACCTGGGTTCAATTCTCAGCACCCACATGGCAGCTAGCAACTGTCTATAATTCTAAGATCTGACACCCTCACACAGACATACGTGCAGGCAAAATGCCAATGTACATAAACTAAGAATAAATCATTAAAAAAGAAAGGAAAAAAAGCATCCATAGGTTGTTTCTCTAAGTGAACTTAGTAACTTCAGGGATCAAGAGAGCTCCTGACACTCCTGCCCTAAGGCAGGCTGTTATGCCTTGGCCATTGGATCTAATTAGACTCTCTGCTTTAGTTCCTAGTAGGCTGATGGGCAGGCCCTTGCCTGGGTCTGGACCCCGAGGCCATCCCTTTTCTTCCTGACACACAAACCTTGAGTACCTACCTTCCCGATTGAGAGGCCCAAGGACCTCAATCAGAGACCATTCTATTTTACTTTATCTTGAGACATCTTCCATCTGGGATGGAACGTTTCTTCTGGGAGGAAATTGCTACACAACATCACAGCACACCCCTGAGTGATCCTGAAAGGCACAAAGATACTGGCAACCAAGGTGCAGCAGAATGTAAAAGAAGGAACCTTTACCTTTAACCTTAGGACTGTGGATCATTCCCCCAGGAATTTGAGTCAACAGAGTGTGTGGACTGGGAACAGTCCCTCAACAGAGTGTAGGGTAGATGGGAACCGCAGCCTCATTACTGCAGTAAAGGTTCTATACTAACCTTCTTTACTTACTAGGTTATTGTCTGCCATTACTAGTATTTGTTAGAATTATCTATGTGTATGGGTGTTTTACATGCATGTATGTATGTGTACACGTATGTGCCTAATACCCTGAGAAGTCAGAAGAGAGTGTCAAATGCCCTGGAACTGGAGTTATGGATAATTTGAACTACCGTGTAGTGGGAAGTGAACTCAGGTCCTTAAGGGCAACAGTGCTCTAAACTGCTGCACTGTCTTTATAGGCCCTGTTAATTTCTTTGACCAGAGAGGGGATTGCCTCCAATGAGGAAAATAAAAGTGGTGTTTTTAAGATGAATTTGAATTGGCCATAATGGCTTTGCCATTCTTCCCTGGAGTTGCCAGACCTCTGGGTTTATGTCTGTCTCCACTGAGGATAAACAGAGAGTATGTCCTTAGTATGGTGCCTATGAGATGGCTTTAAGAGATCCCAACTCAACATTTTTAGACCCATAGTGACTAGCCCATCACAGAGTAACTTGTCCTTCTGCCCTCTCCTGAGAAACTGGAGACCTCAAGATAAACTTAAAAGATAGCACTCCCTGATCCAGGAACTAGCTCACCACATTCCTGCTCAATGCTTAACTGTACAATGCCTAAAAAATGCTTGCTTGAGATAACCTATAACCTTCCTGTTAAGACAAGCTACCATTTAACTTCCTCATCCTTTATGTTTATGATGTTTACCTAACTTCCCCATCCTTTATGATGTTTACCTAACTCCCCCATACTTTATGGTTTTTCCCTTTTAAAAACCCCTGACTGCAGCTACTAGGGGTCAAACTCCTCTGCCCCTGTGAAGGTTATGAGCTCGGCCCCAGTGCACTAGTTCCCCTAATAAACGTCGTGTGCTTGCATCAAGAACGGTTTCTTTTGAATTATTGGGGTGTCGGCTTATCCCGAGACTTGAGTGAGGGTCTCCCGACTCTGGGGGTGTCTTTCAGCTTGATGGGTGAAGGTGCATTCCGTGCAAGCCTGGTGACCTAAGCTCTAGTCTAAGAGCCCATGGAAAGGAAGACTGAGAGAATTAATTTCACAAAATTGTCCTCTGACCTCATGTCCATCATGGGATGTAGTAAGAACAACAACGAAAAAGTAGGATGCATGCAGGCTAGGACATCTCTACCGGGTGAAGGAGTAGAGTCTCAGGTATGATTAAGAATGGGTAGGAGAGTCAGGCAGTGGTGGCCCACACCTTTAATCGGGAGGCAGAAGCAGTTGGATCTCTGTGAGTTTGAGGCCAACCTGGTCTACAGAGCAAGTTCCAGGACAGACTCCAAAACAATACAGAGAAACCCTGACTTGGAAAGAAAAAAAAAAAAAAAAAAAAGGACTGGCCCAGCAGTTGAGAGCACTGAATGCTCTTGCAAAGGACCGAAGTTTGATTCTCAGTGTTCCCATGGCTGCTCGTAAGCATCTATAACTCCAACCCTGGTAGGATCTGATGCCCTGCTGTTTTCTTCTGTGTGTACCAGGCACACATGTGGTACATATATATACACATAGGCAAACACTCTTCACTTAAAATAAAAATGAATTAATAGGGACGGGAAATGGCTTGGTGGTTCAGAGTTCAGTTGAAGAGAACCCAAGTTCAATTCCCAGCTCACAGCCACCCATAACTCCAGCTTCAGGGGATCCAACACCACCTTCTGGCCCCCACAGGAACCCACACTCGCATTCACCATACACACACACACACACACACACACACACACACACACACACACACACGCACAAATACACTAAAGGTGAACTAAATCTCAAAAAAGAAAAACAAGAGTCTGGAGAGATGGTTCAGCAGTTTAGGGCACTTGGAGTGCTTGCAGAGGACCCAGATTTAGTTCTCAGCATTCACTGGTAGCTCACAACCACATTTAACTCCAGTTATAGGGATCTCACTCTCTTCTGGCCTCTGTGGGCAGCATGTACAGACATGCAGGCAATGAGCCAGACATGGTGGCACACACCTTTAATCCCCAAACTGGAAGGCGGATCTCTGTGAGTTCAAGGTCTACAGAGTAAGTTCCAGAACTTCTAGGGCTGCATAGCAAGAACTTGTCTCGAAGAACACAAAAACAGGCCGGGTGTTGGTGGCACAGGCCTTTAATCCCAGCACTCAGGAGACAGAGGTAGAACTCTGTGAGTTCGAGGCCAGCCTGGTCTACAAAGCAAGTTCCCGGACAGCCTCCAAAACAATACAGAGAAACCCTGTCTTGAAAAACCTGGAAAAAAAAAACCTAAGCGGGGCATAGCAGAACCTCAGTATTCAGGAGTCTGTGAGTTGAAGCTTCCACTGGTCAACAGAGTAAGCTTCAGAACAATCAGGGCTACACAGTGATATTTTGTCTCAAAAATTACTGAACCCTTAACTTTAAAAAATGTGATGTACCCAGGCTACAAAACTCTTCAAGGATTCAGGCCAGGGCCTGAGGATTGAAATGAAGACAAAAGACAGCGGGTCATTCTTGCAAGGAGAATGCCATTTATTGCAACAAGAGGAGAGCATTATATACCAGTTAGCAGGCATGGTAGAAAACTACCAAGGTCAGATGTACATATTCCCAGGACTCTTCGGCAATAAGGATGGGCAGAAAACAGGAACTTGCATTCAGGCTTTACTGGGAGGAGGGAGAATAAGAAATATTTGCTAGAAGCTCCTTGTCACAAGCTGGTCAGCAGATCCCTATGGGGAAGGGTCCAACAATTCCCCCTTTTTTATTTATATAAAAATGAGCGTCTGCCTTAGGTTGCCTGGGACGTCAACATCTGCTTTATCCGTCGTTGAAAAGCCTGCCCAGGCCCCACAGACCCTCCGACTTAGGTTAACAGATGTTCCCCTGAGTCTTACCTGTCATTGATTGCTCATTTGTCTTGCAGGTTCAACCAGGCCGGCACTGAGGGGTTACCTGCTGCCAAGGAAAGCATGATTCACTTTATATGAAAATGGCGCTGGGCCTGTAGCCTTCCCTTTTGGCAAAGGCAGACTAGGGCTAAAACTGGGCTGCCCAGGGCCATAATCCCGAGGGCTAGCGACCCACTCCATTCCTTAAGTCACTGACCTGTCAGCTGCAGTCCCTTTAAGAGGTTGTCTCCCGAAAAGGGAGGCACCCTGGTCTAAAAAATCTTAATTTGGGAAATTTAAGAGAGAAATTTGTTGATTAAGATTTACAGTGCCCAATTACACTAGGGAATTAATACTATTTTTGGAACTTAAGGTAGAGGCACCCTCCCCTGAGAGCTTATCCAGTGTGACTGCTGTAGCAACTGGGTGAGGGATAAATTATAGCTTCCATGGTGGCAGCCACAATGTCCATTGTGATGTCTCTTGCGTCGTGTAAGGATGAGCTGGTTCTCTACCGAGTGTTCCACTGGCATAGGCGCAACACCAGGAACATGGACCACCAAGGCTGATATTTCACCATTCCAACAGCTTCTCAAGCGGCATTCCTAGAGGAAATAATTCAGCACTTCTCCGAGGGAGTGTTATTGAATATAGCAAATGTCTAAGCAGGCACAAGGCCTGCGGAGGGACACACCTGAGAAGGTTGGTCTGACCCAGCTCAAAAGAGGATCAATTAAGTGGGCCCCGCCAACACCTAGGGCCAGGCAAAAGGGGGTGATCTTTTTTTTTTTTTTTTTTTTGGTTTTTCGAGACAGGGTTTCTCTGTGGCTTTGGAGGCTGTCCTGGAACTCGCTCTGTAGACCAGGCTGGTCTCGAACTCACAGAGATCCGCCTGCCTCTGCCTCCCGAGTGCTGGGATTTAACCAGAGGTTTTTGCTGTACAGAGTACCACCAATGACATCTGCTATGGAGTTACCAGAAGCATCCGCAATTTAAAAAAGTAAAATATAGAGGGTAAGTGATAGAGTAGAGTGAGGGGAGCCAAGGTGACCCCAAGATCCCCCTTCTTTAGCCAAATAGGCTTTCAGAGTGCAATGGGCGCGTTCCACAATAGCCTGCCCTTGGGGGTTGTAAGGAATTCCAGTTTTGGGGGAAATATAAAAATCTTGACAAAAGTGATTGAAACTTCTGCTGACATAGGTGGGGCCATTATCAGTCTTAATTTGTTTTGGGACCCATGTATGCAAAAGCCTGTAAACAGTGGCTCTTAACATCTTTTACTTTTTCACCAGAGTGGGCAGAGGCGAATATCAGATAGGAAAAGTATCTACAGAAACATGGACAAATTGCATTTTACCAAAGGATGGCATGCGTCACATCCGTTTGCCACATGTGATTGGGCAAAAGTCCTGGGGATTAACTCCCAAGTGAGGCACAGGAAGAAATTCTACACAAAGAGGGCAATTCTTTACTATTTGGACAGCTTGCTCTCTGGTTATCCCAGCATGAAAGCATAAGGACCCTGCGCTGAGATGAAAGTGTTTATGCAGGGATTGTGCTTTACTGAGCCCTTGTAAAACCAAACCGATTTTGTTGGGGTACCCCGAATTGAGGAGGGGTCCCCAAGCTGGATTCGTCACCCCAAGAATCAAGAGTCCACGCGCCAATTGATGCAACACGCAAGAGGCTTTAATTAGGCATCTGCAGATGGGCCTCTTGGTCAGCTTTTAGACCGATTGGCCCCGAGGTTCAGTTACAATCAGCTTTTAAAGACAAAAACCACAAGCTTTTGGGAGGGGTCCTTATCTCGTGACGGGGGAAGGGGGTACGTAACTCCCGACCCAGGGAAGTAGATGTCTTCCTGACCTACAATGTTGTAAATTCCTCAAACCTTAGCATGAGTTAATTATCTCTCCCTAAGTAAATAGTGTTATCTCCTTGTTTCCCACTAGTCTTGTTTGCCCATCTCTGACGCCCTGGTCAGTTCTTCACAGATGGCAGCCCATAATTGGCCTTTTGTGGATTTACAATTTGAGCATACCTGTCACTAAGAAGCGTGTCCTTAACAAGACGCCACAGAGAAAAGGTAGCAATTGGTTTGGTATTTGGCCCTTCTTTTTTTTTTTTTTTTTTTTGGTTTTTCGAGACAGGGTTTCTTTGTGGCTTTGGAGGCTGTCCTGGAACTCACTCTGTAGACCAGGCTGGCCTCGAACTCACAGAGATCTGCCTGCCTCGGCCTCCCGAGTGCTGGGATTAAAGGCGTGCGCCACCAACGCCCGGCCTGGCCCTTCTTTATGTAAAGTCCTTTGTATGTCTTCTCTCACCTGCCCCCAATCAAGGAAATTAAGATCACCAGAGACTAAAAACCAAGAACTGACCTTATGTATAGTTTTAAAAAGTCTTTTGCTGTCTTGTGTCTGATACCAGTGTCCTGCTTTTTAAGCAATTGGACCAACTGGTCCTCCATAAGGAGGTAAGAACTAGCAGCACCCATGTTCAATACACTCACTCCTTACTTTAATGAGGATGCTGCCAGGCCTTCAATGAGGGCTATCTCTCAGTTTACCCCTAACTTTTCCCATCTCAGTGAATCGGTCAGGGGCTGGAGACTAATTTGGTACCCCTAGCTTGGTACCCCTATCCAAATACACCCTCCTACCTTACTAGCTGGCCAGCGTTCGAGTGTGATCCTTCAGCATTTGTCCTTCTTTCCTGATCTTGGAGGAACCTCCATTTGTAGCCCTCGGGCTACAAAACTCTTCAAGGATTCAGGCGAGGGCCTGAGGTTTGAAATGAAGACAAAAGACAGTGGGTCATTTTTTTTTTTTTTTTTTTGGTTTTTCGAGACAGGGTTTCTCTGTATTGTTTTGGAGCCTGTCCTGGAACTCGCTCTGTAGACCAGGCTGGTGTCGAACTCAAAGAGATCCGCCTGCCTCTGCCTCTCAAGTGCTGGGATTAAAGGTGTGCGCCACCAACACCGGGCAACAGCGGGTCATTCTTGCAAGGAGAATGCCATTTATTGCAACAAGAGGAGAGCATTATATACCAGTTAGCAGGCACGGTGGAAAACTACCAAGGTCAGACGTACATATTCCCAGGGCCCTCCAGCAATAAGGATGGGCAGATAACAGGAACTTGCATTCAGGCAATAAGGATGGGCAGAAAACAGGAACTTGCATTCAGGCTTTACTGGGAGGAGGGAGAATAAGAAATATTTGCTAGAAGCTCCTTGTCACAAGCTGGTCAGCAGATCCCTATGGGGAAGGGTCCAACAATGTGAGAAGATGGCAGGCAGTATTTGTGAGTACACACTGCCTTATATTTTCCTCAGGTCTCCAGCAGGGAAATACTGTATGACATGCACAGATTACGTCTAACGTAGCAACAACTTGAACAATGTTTGTTCTCAGCATCCTCATGAGTCCCCACTAATGATGAAATAGTTGAAGGGTGGCCAGAACAGAAAGAAAAATCTGTTATTACTGCTGCTATTATCTTATCTATGATGTGTGTGTGTGGTGCAGGTGTTTAAGATTGCCATTTTTACTATGTTGATCCTACCTATCCAAGAGCATGGGAGATCTTTCCACCTTCTGGTGTCTTTTTTAATTTCTTTCTTTAATGACTCAAAGTTTTTGCTATACAGGTCTTTCACTTGTTTGGTTAGCATTACCCCAAGGTATTTCATGTTGTTTGTAGCTATTGTAAAGGTTGATGTTTCTCTGATTTCTTTCTCAGCTCTTTTATCGTCTGTATATAGTAGGGCTACAGATTTTCTTGAGTTGATCTTGTATCCTGCCACTTTGCTGAAAGTATTTATCAGCTGCAGGAATTCCCTGGTGGAGTTTTTTGGGTCACTTATGTAAACTATCATATCATCTGCAAATAGTAAAAGTTTGACCTCTTCCTTTCCAATTTGTATCCCCTTGATCTCCTTTTGTTGTCTTATTGCTCTAGTTAGAACTTCAAGTACAATATTGAAAAGGTATGGAGGGAGTGGAAAGCCTTGTCTTGTTCCTGATCTTAGAGGAATTTCATTGAGTTTCTGTCCATTTAGTTTGATGTTGGCTATTGGTTTGCTGTATACAGCTTTTATTATGTTGAGGTAAGTTCCTGTTATCCCAGATCTCTCCAAGACTTTTATCATGAAGGAGTGTTGGATTTTGTCAAAGGCTTTTTCAGCATCCAGTGAAATGATCATGTGATTTTTGTTTTTCAGCTTGTTTATATGGTGGATTACATTGATGGATATTCATATGTTGAACCAACCCTGCATGCCTGGGATGAAGCCTACTTGATCATGGTGGATGAGTTTTCTGATGTGTTCTTAGATCGGATTTGCCAGCATTTTATTGAGTATTTTTGCATCAATGTTCATGAGAGATATTGGTCTGAAGTTCTCTTTCTTAGTTGTGTCTTTGTGTGGCTTGGGTATCAAGGTTATTGAAGCTTTGTAGAAAGAGTTTGGCAAAGACCTTTCTGCTTCTATTGCGTGGAATACTTTGAGAAGAATTGGTATAAGCTGTTCTTTGAATTTCTGGTAGAATTCTGCACTGAGGCCATCTGGCCCTGGGCTTTTTTTAGTTGGGAGACTTTTGATGACTGCTTCTATTTCCTTAAAGGTTACAGGTCTATTTAAATTGCATATCTGTTCTTGATTTAATTTTGGTAAGTGATATCTATCCAGAAAATTCCATTTCCTTTAGATTTTCAAATTGTGTGGAGTACAGGTTTTCAAAGTATGACCTGATAATTCTCTGAATTTCCTCAGAGTCCGTTGTTATGGCTCCCTTTTCATTTCTGATTTTGTTAATTTGCATGTTCAAACTCTGTCGTTTGGTAAGTTTGGATAAAGGTTTGTCTATCTTGTTGATTTTCTCAAAGAACCAACTCTTCGTTACATTGATTTTTTTGTATTGTTTTCCTAGTCTCTGCTTTATTGATTTCAGCCCTCAATTTGATTATTTCCTAGCGTCTACTCCTCCTGGGTGAATTTGCTTCTTTGTGTTCTAGAGCTTTCAGCTGTGCTGTTAATTCTCTAGTGTAACTATCCTCCAGTTTCTTCATGTGGGCACTTAGTGCTATGAACTTCCTTCGTAGCACTGCTTTCAAAGTGTCCCATGAGCCTTTGGTAGTAGATCAGTATTTATTCCGGGTATACAAATGGACTTTGGGCTCCCATCCAACAATGAGAGATGCACTCTCACCCTGGACTCTTGGGGAAGGGTCTAGGCCCTGCCCTGGATGAAATGACAGACTATGGACCCTCCCTGGGGAAATGAGGGGATATTGGGGAGTTGGTGGGAGGGCACAGAAGGAGGGGAGGGAAAGGGAGAGGGACCTGGAATTGACATGTGAAGCAACCTTGTTTCTAATTTAAATTTAAAAGTAAAATAAAATAAAATAAATCAAAGTGTCCCATAAGTGTGTGGGGCTTTATATTTGATTTGAGTTTTAGTAATGTTTCTTTTATGAATGTGGGTGCCTTTGTATTTGGGACATAGATATTCAAAATTGAGACTTCATCTTGGTGTATTTCTCCTGTGATGAGTATGAAGTGCCCTCCTTCATCTCTTTTGATTGATTTTATTTTGAAATCTAATTTTTTAGATATTAGGATTGCTACCCCAGCTTGTTTCTTGGGTCCATTTGATTGGAAAATCTTTTCCCAACCCTTAACTCTGAGGTAATGTCTGTCTTTGATGCTGAGGTGTGTTTCTTGTATGCAGCAGAAGGATGGGTTCTGTCTTCGAATCCAGTCTGTTAGCCTGTGTCTCTTTATGGGCGTGTTAAGACCATTAATATTGAGGGATATTAATGACCATTGATTGCTCATTCTTGTTTGTTTTGGAATAGTTGATGGTGGTGGAATTATATGTGAATTTCCACCTCTTTTCTTTTGGCTGTTGGTAAGGTGGGATTATCTATTGCCTATGTTTTTCTGGTTGTAGTTAACTCCCTTGGGTTGGGGTTTTCCTTTCTGTAGGGCTGGGTTAGTGGATATGTATTGTTTAAATCTGGTTTTGTCATGGAATATCTTGTTTTCTCTGTCTATACTGATTGAAAACTTTGCTGGGTAAAGCAGTCTGGGCTGGCATCCATGGTCTCTTACTGTTAGTAGAATATCTATCCAGGACCTTCTGGCTTTCAGAATTTCCATGGAGAAGTCATGTGTGATTCTGATAGGTTTGCGTTTGTATGTTACTTGGCCTTTTTCCTTTGCTGCTCTTAATATTCTTTCTTTATTCTGTATGTTCAGGTTTTTTTTACTATTATGTGGTGAGGGGATTTCCTTTTGTGGTCTACTCTATTTGGTGTTCTGTAGGCTTCTTGTCCTTTCATTGGCATGTCTTTATTTAAGTTGGGAAAGTTTTCTTCTATGATTTTGTTAAATATGCTTTCTGCCCCTTTGAGGTGGATTTCTTCACCTATTATTATTTTTTTCTTTTGGTTTTTTCGAGACAGGGTTTCTCTGTGGCTTTTGAGGCTGTCCTGAAACTCACTTTGTAGACCAGGCTGGCCTCGAACTCACAGAGATCCTCCTGCCTCTGCCTCCCGAGTGCTGGGATTAAAGGCGTGCGCCACCAACGCCCGGATATACCTATTATTCTTAGGTTTGGTCTTTTCATGGTGGCCCATATTTCCTGGATATTTTGTGTTAGAGATTTGTTGGGCTTAAGATTTTCTTTGGTTGATGAATCTATTTCCCCTAGTGTATCTTCAACACCTGAGATTCTCTCTTCCATCTCTTGTATTCTGCTGGTTATGCTTGCATCTGTAGTACCTGACCATTTGCCCAGCTTTTCTATTTCCAGCATTCCTTCAGACTGTGTTTTTTTTTATTGTCTCTATTTCAGCTTTCAACCCTTGTACTTTTTGAATTGTTTTTTGTAATTTTTGCTTTGCATTTGTTGAAGTTTTTGGTTTGCCTTTTCTTCCATTTCTTGCATTTTTGGATTGTTTTTTCCTCCATTTCTTGCAGTTCTTTTATTTTTTGGTTTGTTTTTCCTTCCATGTCTTTAAGGGATTTTTTTATATCTTCTTTGAGGGCCTCTATCATTTTCATGAAGTTGCTTTTAAGGTCTTTCTCATCTGCTTCTTCTGCAATGGACTGTTCAGGTCTTGCAGGTGTGGATTCTCTAGTTTCTGGTGGTGTCATATTGGTTTTTCTGTTGGTGGGTGTGTTTTGTATTATCTCCTATCCCCTCATTTCTTCCTGTGGGTGCAGAAGGAATCTCTTCCTCCCCCTGGTTGGTATGTGACCCCTTTCCAGTTGGTGGGAGCAGATCCAATACCCTGGTGGCTTTCCTCTTGCGTGGATGGAGGCCATCCTAGTATCAGGACCTTAGCAAACTCTGGGTAGGCTGGACCCTCACCTCCCCTGTCCCGTGGGTGGAGACTGGGACTTGGAACCTGTCAGGCTGGGGTCCGGGTCCGCTGTGGGCAGTCCTCAGGTTTCCGGTGGTTCTGCTCAGGTCACCAGAAGTTAGGTTTACCTCACCTCCCCTGTCCCATGGGTGGAGACTGGGATTTGGAAGTCTCTGGGCAGGCTGAATCCCGTCAGGCTGGGATCCGGGTCCGCTGTGGGCAGTCCTCAGATCTCCAATGGTTCTGCTCGGGCCCCCCACTAGCTCTTTTAACCTGTTTCTATTCATGTACATTTTGCCTTGGGGATTTTTACCTTTCTTTCATTCTGTATGTCCTACTTTCCTGCTTCCTCTGTGTCTGTCTGTCTGACCCCTGGCATCTGAAATTTTTTCCCCTACTTACTCCCCCTGCCTGGAAGTTCCACCTATACTTCCTCCCTCCCTGTTGGCCACTCAGATTTTTATTATACCAATCAGGTGCCTTAGGCAAGCAAAGTAAAACAGCAACACATCTTCACATAGTTAAACAAATATTCTGCAATTGTTCCTGATGAGAAATCTATTATTGATTATATGTTGATTAAATAGTTCTCTCACTCAATTTGATGTCTCCTGACTGCCCTCAAGATTTTCTATTCTTTTTTTTTTTTTTTTTTTTTTTTTTTGGTTTTTCGAGACAGGGTTTCTCTGTGGCTTTGGAGGCTGTCCTGGAACTCGCTTGGTAGTCCAGGCTGGTCTCGAACTCACAGAGATCCGCCTGCCTCTGCCTCCCGAGTGCTGGGATTAAAGGCGTGCGCCACCAACGCCCGGCTTGCTTTTTGTTTTTTATACAAGGTCTTACTGTGTAGTTCTGGGTGTCCTGGAACTCACTATGTAGACCAGGCTGGCCTCAAACTCTCAGAAATCTGCCTGCCTCTGCCTGGGATTAAGGTTTCCCTCTTGGGGGTTAGAGACATTGCTCAGATGTTAAGAATACATACTGCTCTTTCAGAGGACCTGATTGCTTTTTCCAGACCCATATTAGGTGGTCTCTTGTTTCTGGGGACACTGACACACACATGTGCACACCTCTACCCATGCATATATACACATAGTTAATTAACAAAAAAATTAAGTCTTTAAAATTTTTTCTTGTTTTGTCTTCGTCATTATGAAACTTAAGTGACTGGGTCCTTGGTTTATTCAGATACTTTTATCTGTAATATTTTTTGTCAAATTTGAGAAATTTTGAGCTATTACATCAACTTTTTTCCTCTAGGGTTTCTATTGCTGTGAAGAGACATGACCACTGCAATTCTTTTTTGTTTTGCTTTGTTTTGTTTGAGACAGGGTTTCTCTATGGCTTTGGAGGCTGTTCTGGAACTAGCTCTTGTAGACCAGGCTAGCCTTGAACTCACAGAGATCCGCCTGCCTCTGCCACCCAAATGCTGGGATTAAAGGCATGTGCCACCAACATCCAGCCTGACCACTGCAATTCTTTTTTTTTTTTTTTTTTTTTTTGGCTTTTCGAGACAGGGTTTCTCTGTATTGTTTTGGAGACTGTCCTGGAACTCGCTTTGTAGACCAGGCTGGCCTCGAACTCACAGAGATCCGCCTGCCTCTGCCTCCCGAGTGCTGGGATTAAAGGGGTACGCCACCAACGCCCTGCTGACCACTGCAATTCTTTTTTTTTTTTTTTTTACGAGACAGGGTTTCTCTGTATTGTTTTTGAGGCTGTCGGTCCAGCCTGGCCTTGAGCTCACAGAGATCCGCCTGCCTCTGCCTCCTGAGTGCTGGGATTAACTGTGTGCGCCACCACCGCCCGGCCACTGCAATTCTTATAAAGGAAAAATATTTAATTGCATGGCTTACATTTTCAGAGGTTGTGTCATGGTGGCATACAGGTGGACATGGTGCTGGAGATGGAACTGAGATTCCTACATCTTGATCCTTCAGGCAACAGGAATCTATCTGTCTCACTGGGAGTAGCTTGAGCATAGGAAACCTGAAAGTCAAACTCCACAGTGGCACACTTCCTCCAAGAAGACCACACCCACTGCAACAAAGCCACACCTCTTAATATTGCTCCCTTTGAGGGCCATTTTCTTTTTCTTTTTTTTTAAAGATTTATTTATTTATTATGTATACAATGTTCAGCCTGCATGTATCCCTGCAGGCCAGGAGAGGGCACCAGAATTCATTAAGATGGTTGTGAGCCACCACGTGGTTGCTGGGAATTGAACTCAGGACCTCTGGAAGAACAGGTAGTGCTCTTAACCCCTGAGCCATCTCCCCAGTCCGAGGGCCATTTTCATTCAAACCACCACACTATACACCAGATAGAGCCCAGGGCCTTGTTCAGGTTAGCCAAGTGCTCTACCATTCGGAGATACACCCCACGTCTCTTTTTAGCTATTAACAAAAACTTTTGCTTATGTATTTAAGGGGGCACATGTGCTATGTATGGAATACATATTATGGTCAGAAAAGATTGCAAGAATAGTTTCTCCCACTTTATTATGTAGAACCCAGGTTTGGTGGCATATGCTTTTACCTACTGAGCCATCTCACTGGCTTCTCCTTCCGTGATTTTTATTTAATTGCTTTGTTTGTATTTGCATTTTATTTTATTTGTTTTTTTCCTGACAGGGTTTCTCTGTTATGTCACTACTGCCCAGCCAGCCCTGGCTGTCCTGGAACTCACTCTGTAGACCAGGCTGGCCTCGAACTCACAGAGATCCACCTGCCTCTGCCTCCCCAGTGCTGGGGTTAAAGCCATGCGCCACCACCACTGGACACACCACATTTTCTCTATCCACTCTTCAGTTGAGGGGCATCTAGGTTGCTTCCAGGCTCTGGATGTTACAAATAATGCTGCTATGAACATAGTTCCTTCAGTGAACCTTTGTTTGCTTTCTGCTGGAACTCCTTTTACATGTACACTGGGTATAGTTAAAATATATTAGTATCTAAGGTATTTACCTTCTTTTGCTGTTCTTCACAGATAATTTCTGCAGCTCTTTATTTAAGCTTATTTTTTTCTCATGCTAGCTTAATCTGCTATTGGGTTCATGTAGTTAAATTTTTTGCACTTCAGTTGCTAAACTTAATGATTCATTTGGGGTTCTATTTGGTTATTTTTACAGGTCTCACCTATTTATTGAGAACCCTTTTTATTTTATCTTAGCAAATGTACCCACTAAGCCATTGCTGGCCCAAGAATTTAATACTCAATTAAAACGACTTAGAGCTGGAGATATATGGCTCCTGTGTTAAGAGCATTGGCTCCTCTTCTAGAGGTCCCATTCACAAGCTTAAAGGTTAGCCACCTACACACATAAATTCTAAATTAAAAACTAAAATGAAAGATTTTGGCCAGCTGCAGTGTAAGCCTTTAATCCCAGCAATTGGGAGGCAGAGACAAGGAGGATCTCTGTGAGTTCAGAGCCAGCCTGGTCTACAGAGTGAGTGCCAGCGAGGAGTGTTTCACAGAGAAACTCTATCTCAAAAAAACAAAAACAAAAACAAACAAAAAACCCACCAAAAACAAAAACATGGGACCAGAGAGATGGCTCAGAGGTTAAGAGCACTGACTGCTCTTCCAGGGCTCCAGGGTGGCTCACAACCATCTAGAATGAGATCTGGAACCCTCTTCTGGTGTGCAGCAACACATGCAGGCAGAACACTATATGAATAATAAATAAATAATCTTTTTTATGGTTTTTCAAGACAGGGTTTCTCTGTGGCTTTGGAGGCTGTCCTGGAACTCGCTCTGTAGACCAGGCTGGCCTCGAACTCACAGAGATCCGCCTGCCTCTGCCTCCCGAGTGCTGGGATTAAAGGCGTGCGCCACCAACGCCCGGCCGATGTCTCAAGTTTTTTTCAACCAGTTCTCAAGTATGTAGGTAGAAGTTTCTGTCCCACCAGCAGCTCCCAAAATAAACACACCGATGCTTATATTAATTATAAATGTCCAGCCAATAGCTCAGGCTTATTACTAACTAGCTCTTAAATTTTAAGTTAACCCATATTCCTTTATGCTCTGCCATGTGGCAGTATCTTTATTAACATGGCATGTTCTTCTGGTCCCTCTGTGTGTGCCAGTGACTCCTCTGACTGCATTATTCTCAGTTTGGTCACCCTGCCTATACTTCCTGCTTGCCTACTGGCAAATCAGTGCTTGATTAAACCAATTTGAGTGACAAATCTTTACAGTGTACAAGTGTTTTTTGTGTTTTAAATTTTCACTGGTCCTCTCAGATATTCCCCATGAAGCTACAGAGTTGCCCAGTCAGCCATTAACATTCGAGGTGCTGATTTCTGGCTTTCAATGGCCCTTATTAATTAATTAATATTATTATTTTTAACTGTGTTTAGGTGCTGGCATGTATGTCTATGCACCACATGCATGCCTGGTGCCAAAGGGGCCAGAAGAGGGTGTTGGATCTCCTAGAACTGGAATTAGACAGTTGTGGGCTATGATTTTGGTACTGGGAATTGGACATGGGTCCTGCAAGAATAATCAGCTATCTTAGATGCTGAGTCATCTCTCCTTCCCTGACTCTTATTTTTTTAGTTACATTTCTGGCTTTTCTACCACTTATCTCACTAGGTCTCATAGGAGCTTTTCTGTTGATGTCATTGTTGAGGCAGGGTCTCATTAGGTATCCCTGGGTCACCTGGAACTTGCTATGTAGACCAGGCTGGCCTAGAACTTGCTGCAGTTCTCCAGACTCTACTCCCCCAGGACTGGGCTCACAGGTGTGAACAATCAGATCCAGCTTCATCCAGCTTCACTTCCCAACTCCCCTCACCCCTTTCTTTAAGATAAGAGTCTCATTCTATAGCCCAGGCTGTGCCCTCAGTCAGGATCCTCCTGCCTCAGCCTCCCAAGTTATAGGCATGTGCTACCACATCCATCTAAAAACTTTAAACCGCTCAGCTGAGAAAGTTGCAGACTTTTGGCCACTTCCACCTAGTTCCCAGTTTTGTTCACCCAACAATAGTCACAAAAATACTGATGTTCATAGCCAATTCCACTATAATAAAACTTCTCAAAGAAGAGGCTGGAAAGAGGTGCATCAGTGAAGGGCACCAACTGCTTTTGCAGCATTTCCAGGTTAAACTATCCTCACCACCCCTCACGTGGAGGCTCGCAACTGTCTGTAACTTCAGGTCTAGGGAATCCAATGCCCTCTTCTGGCCTCCACAGGCACCAGGAATGCACATAGGAATAAATATACAGGCAAACACCCTGGTTTTTTTTTTTTTTTTTTTTTGGTTTTTCGAGACAGGGTTTCTCGGTGGCTTTGGAGGCTGTCCTGGAACTCACTTTGTAGACCAGGCTGGCCTCGAACTCACAGAGATCCGCCTGCCTCTGCCTCCCGAGTGCTGGGATTAAAGGCGTGCGCCGGCTCCTGTTTATTTTTTTAAAAGAACACCAAAACCTTAAAAAAAAGAGAGAGAGCAGGGCCGTGGTGGCGCACACCTTTGATCCCAGCACTCATGAGGTAGAAGCAGGCAGATCTTTGTGAGTTTAAGGCCAGGCTGGTCTGCATAGTGAGTTCCAAGACAGCTACATATTGAGACCTTGTCTCAAAAAACAAAAAAACAAACAAAGAAACAAACAAACAAAAAAAAAAAAACAAAGAAACCCCCCCCCAAAAAACAACAAAACACAAACAAAACTTCCCATTGAAGTTTGTGGGCAGTCTGGGGTGAGCAGGAAGTAGAGCAGTATAAGCGGGTTTTTCCTGCAGCCACCAGCTCTCTTCCACCTCGCACTTCCTGCTTTGTTTCCTCTCACGTCCTTTGGCGTCTCATCTCTCTGATGCCTGGATTCATCTCCTTCTTTCTCTCTGCCCAGAAATCCCATCTAACCTCTTCCTGCCCAGCTACTGGCCATCGAGCTCTTTCTTAAACCAATCAGAAGGTGCCTTGGCAAAGACACATCTTTACAATGTACAAAAAGATTATTTCTCCCTTTTTGTCTAAATAAAAAGGAAAGGTTTTACTCTAATACAGTAAAACTATATATGCAATAGGAACAATTATCCCTAAATAAAAAGGGAAGGTTTAAACTTTAACAGAGTAAAACTATATACAATAAGAACAATTTTCAAGTAAGAATTACAATCACAATGTCCAGTCTATATTTATTTGGCAAATTTAGAGAAATTACTGTATTATCTATCATATCTTAGTGAGTCCAAAGTTTTATACCTAAGCCATTTTTTTATCATAACTTGTATTACTAACCTAAAAATATCTTCTTTAGACCTTAAAATATTTTCTTAGACAAACAACTTGAAATTTTATGTCTCTCAACCTTAAATGTTTTACATCTCATTGTTTCTTTTTCTGAATTTGGTAACAAAACAAAGAAAACTGTAACTGTGGCTGTCTCCTCTTCAATTCCATTAGAAACCGGAGAAGGGTAAACTATTACTTGAGTAAACAGGAGGCATAGAACAAAACTTCCAGAACTAAGAAACAAGAGGCATCTTGATAGCTGTACAGTCACCCAAGGTTCCTCTGCAATGCTGGGGCAACCATCTTTGGCCTGTGGGACTAAATTATCTGACACACTTTTCTGTGAAGCAGGAATTTTTAAGGATTATCCTACTTTGTCTTAGCAAAGTTTGGCAGTTGTCTTCTTTTGTGTCCTGCCTGTCCAATTTGGACAGCATTCTGTCAGCAGTCAAGGCAAGGGCAGTTTCTTGACCAAGTGACTTGCTTTACCACAATGAAAGCAAACTCCATATGGAGGTTCTTTGATGTCCATTATCCTTTTATGAAGTAGAGCCCTTATTAGGAACTTATTGCTCTGGCACCGTATTGTTTCTAGTAAACATTGTCTTACAGCTGCCTGCTCCCAGGCTGATGGGGAAGTGGACCTCCGCAAAGGTCTGTTGTTCCCACAGATTTATTTTTTATGAATACAACATCCTTCCTCCATGTATGTCTGTACATGTATGTCTGTATTCCAGAAGAGGGCACCAGATCTCATTATGGATGGTTGTGAGCCACCTTGTGGTTGCTGGGAATTGAACTCAGGACTCTGGAAGAGCAGTCAGTGCTCTTAACCTCTGAGCCATCTCTCCAGCCCAAAGCACTATGATATTAAAACATTAAAATGCAATAGAGCTCGCTTCGGCAACACATATACTAAAATTGGAACGATACAGAGAAGATTAGCATGGTCCCTGCGCAAGGATGACACGCAAATTCGTGAAGAGTTTCATATTTAAAAAAAAGCTATTTTCTATCTCTGAAGTGTTTGGCGACCATCTATTTAAAATAAATCTCTGTTTGACTTCGGAAATATACCTAACATGGCTATAAGTTTGATTGTTTTGTCTTTGTTTTTTGAAACAGGGTCTCACTGTGTGCCACTGGCTGTTCTGGAACTCAATTTGTAGACCATACCAGTCTTGAACTCACACAGATCCATCTACCTGTGCCTCCCAGTGCCGGGACTAAAGATGTGAGCCACCATGCCTAGCAAGTCTGATTATTATAGATGACCAAGTACTAACCTGTATTTCTTTATTATCCTAAATAGCTTTCAAGGACTAGAAATTTATACTACATTGTTAAATGAGCTGGATGGGTACAATACCTTAAACAAGAGTAGAAACATGTACAGTATAACAAAAAAACCTTAAATTTGTATTAACATATAAAAATCCATATCAATGTAAAATACTTGAGACTAGTGGCTATTCAAAAGTAGACTTAACAATCCACTCTTTTATCCCACAATTTCTATACTGTATCTCCCTTTTCCCTTCAGAAAGAGATCCCTGGATCTAATCTCCTTTGTTTAACTTTCTCCCTGACCATGACCAACATGTGGCCATAACAACTTGTAACCTGCTCCCTAAATGCAGACAAACATCCATAACCCATTGATCAGCCAATAACCACTCACCACACCACTTGGGAATGTGGGTGGCATATTCTCTAGACTGCTTCCTGTTGTCTGGGGGTGATGGAATCTTTGGGGGACCCTGAGAAAATTAGAATAATGGTCAAGTCCTGGGAGAGCTAGCTGTAACATTTGTTGTCCACTCTGTGCAATGGGAAAGTGAAAGACTTATCTGCAGTCCTGGCTAGAATAGTCTGTGAGGCTGGACCCACCTCAGCCAGCAGTCTTGAAGCTGTTCTGGATGCAGAACTCTTGAGGAAACTGCAACAGAGGGACTTTAGAGTCTGGATCACCTAGGCCAACTGTTTTCATTGGTGTCTGGTCCCCTTGCTCTGAAAACATACAAACTTTCAAATGTATCATACATCTGCATTAACACAAGTATGGAATGTGCAGTGTGTACAAGTCAGGTAAAGATGATTTTTTGTTTTATGTTTGATCAGGTAAGAGGCATCTATCAACTTTATGGATATGTTTGGACTGAATAACCAAACCTCTATCCATGCCAGGTGAAAGGATGGCATGTAACAATAAGTCATGAGGACCCTGTAGCCAACAAGATTCATCACATCTCATCCAGTCCCAGAGCTGCTCCCATGCAGAGGGATCAGCATACGTGTTGTCTGTCATCTTTCTCGACTTCCTCCCTCATGCCTATAGCCAAGATTCTCAGGCAGTCTCCCCTGTCAAATCTGATCTTTCTTAATTTTGAAGGAATTCACAGCTTTTTATTTCCTGTGGAAACAAAAGCACAACCTCTCCTCCAACACAACACATTTCTCAACTTCCATTCTGAGGTCAAGACATCTCGAAAGTACATAGACTGGTTTAATTTAGCAGTCCCTTCCATAATCCAGTGTCTCAGTCAGGAGTTGCTGTCCTCTGTTCATTAGCATTTTATTTATTTTGGTTTTTCGAGATAGGGTTTCTCTGTATTGTTTTGGAGGTTGTCGGTCCAGCCTGGCCTCGAACTCACAGAGATCCGCCTGCCTCTGCCTCCCGAGTGCTGGCATTAAAGGCGTGTGCCACCACCGCTTGGCTCATTAGCATTTTTAAAAACTCAAAGTTAACAAAGCACCATAAAAGGTCCAAACTCCCTGTTATAATACTTTTTATATTACTTTATTCTCTCTTAAAAGACTTTATTTTTCAATTATTTATTTCTTATGACTGGCTATACCTTTATCTTTTCTTTCTTTAGCATCTAAGCACGTTTTTAAACATACTGTACCTTATTAGAGGTTTTTGTGTCTGGACACAGCTTTACTAAGCACCTGCAGAGTTCTTTGACCACATAAGACAAAACTTAAAAACTGTCAACCACTGAGTAGCTCAGCTTAGCACATGGTGCTGGCAGCTGGCTTTACCCTGCAGGTAGTCTCTGTACCCCAAGCCTACTCGAGAGACCTTGGTCACTAGGAAGCCACATTTGACTCCTTGTTATGAGCATTTTTTAGCTTTCTCAGGCCTTATGTGCATATACATGACCGTATGTTGGACGCCATGTGGACACATTTTGGGAGATCCGCCAGCTTTCTTCCATCTTGCATCTCCTGTTTCCTCTCTGTGTCCTTTGGTATTTCTTGCCTAGACTCATCTCTTTCTCTCTCTTTACTCAGAAGTCCTGCCTAACTTCCTCCTGCCTAGCTACTAGCAACTAGTCATTCAGCCCTTTATTAAACCAATCAGAAGGTGCCTTAGAAAGGACACATCTTCACAGTGTACAAAAAGATTATTCTACAACAGAGCTATAGTGCTGTGTGCCTTTAAGCCTAGCACTGCAGTTCCAGGGAATCTGACATTTCTCTTTTCTGGTTTCTGAGGGCACTGCACCATGAAAGTGGTGTAGAGACATACAAACAGGAAAACACTCATACACTTAAAATATTTTAATTCGTCGGGCAGAGGCAGGGGGATCTCTGTGAGTTCAGGCCAGCCTGGTCTACAGAGGGAGTTCTAGAACAGTCTCCAAAGCCACAGAGAAACCCTGTCTCAAAAAAACAAAAAAAAAATTAAATTCAATTATTTATACTGAGGATTTAAACTTTTTAAAAATATATTTATGTATAACAGTGTTTCTGGGCCGGGCGTTGGTGGCGCACGCCTTTAATCCCAGCACTCGGGAGGCTGAGGCAGGCGGATCTCTGTGAGTTCGAGGCCAGCCTGGTCTACAGAGCGAGTTCCAGGACAGCCTCCAAAGCCACAGAGAAACCCTGTCTCGAAAAACCAAAAAAAAAAAAAAAAAAAAAAAAAAAAAAGAGTTTCTGGTTTTTTGTTTCAGACAGGGTTTCTCTGTGTAGCCATGGCTATCCTGGATCTTGCTCTGTAGACCAGGCTGGCTTGAAACTCAGAGATCTGTCTGCCTCCACCTCTGGGGTCAAAGGTGTGTGCCACTACTGCTGAGCGTCTATAGGAATGATTTGTTGGCATGTATCTCTGTGTACCACATTCATGACTGGTGCCTGCAGAAGTCAGAAGAGGGCCTTAGATCCTTTGGTACTGGAATTACAGATGGTCATGAACCACTATGTGGGTGCAGAGAACCAAACCCAGGTTCTTTGCAAAAGCAGTAAATGCTCTTAACTGCTGAGCCATTTCTCTAGGCCCCTATACTGAGATTTAAAGACGTTTACTTTGGGGGGAAATTTTCCTCATCTTTGTCTTCAAAATCTTTTCTTTTTTTTGAGGGGGGGATGTGTCACAGTACTCATATAGAGGTTATAGGATAACTTGCAGGAGTCAGTTTTCTCCTTAAACTCTGTAAGTCGTGGGAATTGAACTCAGGATGCCAGGCTGAGTGGCAAGTGGCCTTACCTGCTGAGTTATGTCACTAGCCCTTCAAAATCTTGTAGTTGGCCTGTTTCTGCTCACTTTTCTTTTTCTTTGATATAGGGTCTCACTATGTAGCTCTGACTACCCTGGATTCTCTATGTATACCAGGCTGGCCTAGAACTAAGAAATCCACCTGCCTTTGCCTCCTGAGTGCTGGGATTCAAGGCTTGCTCCTCCGTGCTCAGTCAATACCCAATTTTATATTATGCCAAGGTGTAAACCCAGGGCTTTGGCTTCATGAATGCTAGGAAGAACTACTAATTAAGTTACATTCCCAGGCTCTTGCTGTTTTTGTATTTTGTGTTTGTTTTGTTTGTTTGGTGTGAGTGACTGTTTCAAGGCAGCAACAGAGCCACAGAAGACATTTAAGGTCATGCTCCAGCCTCTAGGTGTATTTGTGTGTATGCATCCTCTGGAACTGGAGTCACAGGTGGTTGTAAACCGTGTGACATGGCTGCTGAAGACTGAACTTGAACTCGGTCCTCTACAAGAGCAGCACATTCTCTTCAGCCCATGCAGTGTTTATTTTTAAAAAAATTGAGTGAGTGGTAAGAAGTGTGCATGCATGTGTGTGGAGGTCAGAGGTTGACAATGGGAATTAATAAAGTGAACATGCAGCTAATTCTGCTAGACTGGCTGGCAAGCAAGCCAGAGATTCCTCCTTCCTCTGCTTCCCCAGGCTTAGGATTGCAAGTATCTGCCACCATGCCCAGCTTTTTTTTTTTTCCGGGGTGGGATGGGGGTTGAGACAGGGCTTTGGAGGCTGTCCTGGAACTCATTCTGTAGACCAGGCTGGTCTTGAACTCACAGAGATCCACCTGCCTCTGCCTCCCAAGTGCTGGGATTAAAGGTGTGCACCACCAATGTCCAGCTTTTTATGTGGGTACAAACTCAGGCCTCATATTTGCACAAGTACTTCACCTACTAAGCATCCCAGCCCAGCTTATTATATTTTCTTGTTAACTTTTTTTTTTTTTTGGTTTTTTTTCGAGACAGGGTTTCTCTGTGGCTTTGGAGGCTGTCCTGGAACCAGCTCTTGTAGACCAGGCTGGCCTCGAACTCACAGAGATCCGCCTGCCTCTGCCTCCCAAGTGCTGGGATTAAAGGCGTGCGCCACCAACGCCCGGCATTTTCTTGTTAACTTTTTAAGTGAACAATTAGTTTTATTCTTTTATATGGTATGCATGCCATAGCACCTGTGTAGAAGTCTTACAGTAACTTGTGAGAATTGGTTCTCCTTCTACTATGTGAGTCCTGGGGATTGGATTCAGGTTGGCAGCCTCAATGTCAAGTGTTCTTTTTTTTTCCTGAACTATCTCATTGGATCATTATATTAATTTTTATTTCATTTGTGTGTGTAGGCACATATGTGTCATTGTGAAAAGTTAGAAAGCAGCTTATGGAAATCAGTCCTTTTCTACCAGGTGGGTCCTGAAGATGGAGCTAAGGTGGTCAGGTATAGCATTAATTGCCTTTACCTACGACACTTAAAATATTTTAAAACCATAGATATTTGTTTACTTGCTAAGTTCTCCTCTCTCTGAATAGTTTTTTAATAATGTATTTATTTTTATCTTATTTGCATGTACGTCTGTGTGAATGTGTCAGATCTTGGAGTTAATAGACAGTTGTTAGCTGTCACGTGAATGCTGGGAATTGAACCTGAGTCCTCTGAAAGAGCAGCTCTTAACCACTAATCCATCTCTCCAGCCCTCCTCTCTCTGCTTAGTGAGCTTATTCCAAGTTACTTTTGTTTGTGTGACTCTCTGTTACTCAGTGATCTTTAGCTTACTTAATATTTATGAGTAAATGCTGAAAGCTATTGGGAAAAACAACTGTATCCTTACATAAATTTATAGGAGTAGAATAAAAATTGGGAAATCACCTATAAAGACTAATACAGCATTTATATTTTTTGAGATATGGTCTCAGTATATAGACCAGGCTAGTCTCCAACTTGCAAAATTACTTTTCTCTCAGCCTGGGATTACAGGTGACACTACTATGCCTGGCCCTATCATATTTAAAAGTGTGACAAAAGAGAGCTGGAGAGTTGACTCATCATCTTAGAGCACGGGCTGCTCTTTCAGAGGACCTGGGTTCACTTCCTAACACTTACATGGTAGCTTATAACTATAACTCCCGTTCCAGGAAATCCCTTGCCCTCTTCTGACTCTGCAGACACCAGACATGCACACGGTGCACATGCATATATGTAGGCAAAAAACCTATATACATAAAATAAAAATGAAATATATAAGCCGGGCGTTGGTGGTGCACGCCTTTAATCCCAGCACTCGGGAGGCAGAGGCAGGCGGATCTCTGTGAGTTCGAGACCAGCCTGGACTACCGAGCGAGTTCCAGGACAGCCTCCAAAGTCACAGAGAAGCCCTGTCTCAAACAACCAAAACAAAACAAAAAGTATAACAAAAAAAAAAGACAAGAGAATAGTAGTCTACCCAGAGAAGCCCTGATACAAACAAAATCTGTTGTTTTTGTTGTTGTTCTCATATTTTTTTGGTTGGTAAAGCTTTTTGTTTTTCTTACTATAACCAAAGTTATCTTTGGGTATTAAACTCTTTGATTAGTGTGCATTGTTTGTTTTTGCTTTTTGTTTTTTAAATGTCTTCTAAACCAGGATTAAAATGGTAATCTTCTGTGTTAGCTGATGAGTTTTTGCTGTTTCGAATGTGTCACACAAGCTGGACAGTGATGGCATAGGCCTTTGAGGTATGAACCTTGAACCACATTTTCAGATCTTATATAATTTTTTTGTTTGTTTGTTTTTCGAGACAGGGTTTCTCTGTATTGTTTTGAAGGCTGTCCTGGAACTCACTCTGTAGACCAGGCTGGTAGCGCTGAATATCCTGGGACGACAGAGTCCTAGAACAGCTTGGCTATAGTCTACAGTCAGACCTTGTTTCAAAAACAATTTAAAACAAAAAATGACAAAACTTCAGCTTAGCTAAAAAGATCTTTTAATTTTAAAAAATCTATTTTTTGCTAGTTACATTTTTTCTAACATTAATTAAAACAAATAAAGAAATAATTACATGGAAATAAAGATAAATAAAAAGGCACACACCTTTGGTCCCAGCACTCAGGAGGCAGAAGCAGATCTCTGAGTTCAAAGCCAACCTGGTCTACATAGGGAACTCCAAGCCAACCAGAAACAACATAATGAGACCCTGTCTTACAAAATACTCTTTGTCCACAGAGTACAAATTATCTCATGAATTATTCAGACAGTGGTCCTGTATTTATTTAGGGAAGCAGTTGTCTTACTCTCATACAAACACCTTTTGGCAATCTGAAAATTCTTTTCTAGAAATGTTACTGGAATTATCTCTAGTCATTTCCTTAGTAAGAATATCATTTTCTTCTTGTGTCTGTCGTTGATGAGGTCTTGTTTTGGAAATGGAAAACATACTTAAAAAATAATAATGAAGGACTAGAGAGAGACCTCAGTGGGTAAAACTATCTGCTGTCAAGTCAGAGAACTTGAGTTGGAACCCACACTGTGAACAGAACTGACTCCTACACGTTGCCCTGACCTCTACCCCTGGTGTACACACACAATATAAAGTTGTAAGCCAACATCATTTTGGAAGCCCTGGAGATGGGCCTGGAAAGCAGAACCTTGATAAAATCAAGACCAAGACCTTTAGCATAAATAAAGGCTTTATTGGTCAGTTTGGACGAATCACAGACTGGCATAAGCTCAATTAATTGTTTCACACACTCAAGACCCTTAGGATGACACAAAAAGCTAAGCTTATTGGCAATGGGCAACAGGAAGGGAGTGGAAACGACTTGAAGGCTTCTGAAGGTTTACAAAGCTACCGGGACCGAAACCAACGTCCTAGGAGCAAATCCAGGATGGAAAAGGGGTCATCCAGAGCTGAAGATCTTTCTGAGACTGGATCTAAGGAAGAAAGTTGAATAAGACAGAGGGAAGTATCAATAGGTAGGCATATCCATCCCCAAGGAGGCCAGAGATGGCTCTCTGAGTCACTCCTAACTTACCATTTGTGGAACTGTCATGTGCTTCCTGATGGGTCACTGTGGTCTCTCTCCGACCCTCACTGTCCACCACGGTGCGGTGCTCCTCCACTACCTGTGAGAAGTCCCAACATACTTTTAAGGCTACTATGTTGAGTTTAGTGTTTTCTTACACAAGCCCTTCTTTCCAGAACATTCTCTGGCCAGTTTAACTCTTCTCTCTCAACTCACCCCGTCTGGCTTAGTGATCTTGGTCACAGAGATGCTCCTGAAATAGGATTTGGGTTGGGGTTGAAGAAGTGGACCGAGACCTTCCTGGGAAACCTGGGAGTCAAGATCTGGAATGGCAGAGAGATAAAAGCCAGAAGAGGGTGGAAGGAAGAAAACAGGACAAGTGTGTGAGGAAGAAACTTCTGAGAGAACTTTAGGAGAATGACATGGTAAATGTACCCTCCCTCTAGACTCACCATTGTCCTCTCTGGCTCTAGAATGGGGAGTTGCAGGCCATATATCATCCAACTGTAGAAGAAGCCACACATAATGGGTGAAAAGACACCTTCCAATCAGAAACGTGAAGGCGCAGAGACCCCAGACTCCTCCAAAACGCCAGAAACTTCCATTTGGGTAGTTTATGTTCACACACCTTCTGTAGTCACATATGGACTTTTATCAAATAGGCTTCCTAAAACTGTCTTGCATCTTCAAGATCGGTTTTTTGTTTGTTTTTGTTTTTTCAAGACAGGGTTTCTCATTCTGGAACTCATTCTATAGACCAGGTTGGCCTCAAACTGACAGAGATCTGCCTGCCTCTACCTTCCTAGTGCTAGGATCAAAGGTGTGTACCACCATGCCCTGGTCAAGATCCTTTCTTCCTTTTTTTTTTCTTGGTTTGTGTGTGTGTGTGTGTGTGTGTGTGTGTGTGTGTGTGTGTGTGTGTGTGTGTGTGTGTGTGTTTTCAAGGGAGGGTTTTTCTGTGTAGACCAGGTTGGCCTTGAACTCACAAAAATAGGTTTATTTCTGCCTCAGGAGTGCTGGGATGAAAGATGGGCAACATCATGCCCAGCTTCAAGACCCTCCCCCCTTTTTTGGGGAGGCAGGGTTTCTCTGTGTAGCTTTGTCTTAATCACGAATTGAAACTAGTAATTAAAAAGAGCAGAATATTTCCATTTCCCTTTTGTATTCTATGCTCCTGTATTGCAAAAAGAAAACAGAGCCTGGAGTTGGTGGCACGAGCATGTAATCCCAGCACTTGGGAGGCAGAGGCAGGTGGATCTCTGTGAGTTTGAGGCCAGCCTGGTCTACAGAGTGAGTGCCAGGACCGGCTCCAAAGCAATACAGAGAAACCCTGTCTCCAAAAACAAACAAACAAACAAACAAAAAAAGCAAAAAGAAAACAGAAGAAACAGAGCTGGAAAGACAGCCCACAGATTGAGAACACTTGCTGCTCTTTCAGGGGAGATCAAGCAGTATTCAACAATACCTCATCACAGGCACTCATATGGTACACAAATAGGCAGACACACATACACAAAATAAATCTTAAAAATAAACAAGAGCAACAAAAAGCCAAACAAACAAACTCAGAGGCAAGGGAGGCAGATCCCTAAGTTTGAGGCCAGCATGGTCTACATAGCAAATTCCAGGACAGCTAAGGACACAGAGAGACCTGGTCTCAAAATACATAGATAAATAGAATAAAAAGAGGGTAGGGGACACTCTTGCAGAAAACCAGTGTATAGATCCCAGTAACAACCATCATAATTTGAGTTCTAGGGTATTCAGTGCCCTCTCCTGACCCCTGTGTGTTGCAAAGACATGCAAGCTGGCAAAACACTCCCATGTGATGGTGTGCCGGTCCATTTTAACCCTTAAGTAGAGGCAGAAAGATCTTTAAATCTGAGGCCAGTCTGGTCTACACAGTGAATCCCAAGTCTCAAAACAAAAAGCCCAGCAAAGAAGAAAATCCAGACAAATGCACTTAGAGGGGCTAGAATTCCAACTCAACTCTAAGAGATTCCAGTAAGGGTTCCAGTCACTGCACTTCAGGTACTTTCATAGAGTACTCACCCTATGAAAAGGACCCTGAGACCCCCAATCTGGAGCTGGTTTGGGGGATTCAGGTCTTACATGACTCTCCAAGACCCCTTCAAAGATCCTGGGTTGGTGACTGTCTGGGTACTTAAGCATTGAGTCCCGAAGCGTCTGCCCTTCCCGCAGTCTCTCACCAGGTGTTTCTGACCCAGGACCTGGAAGTTCTATAAAAAGTTGGCAGGTGATACCGGGATAGCAAAGGACTTAAGACACTGAATCTTTTTGAAATTAGCTTTTGCATATCCCCAACTACTCTGCAAGGTCTGTATTTCACCCACTAACCCAATATCCTCCCTCAGGGAAATCTACACACCAGGAGAGTGGGAAGGCAAGGTCCAGGCCCCCATCTCGCTGAAGATGCTATTAAAATCGCGTACTAGCTCATCAAAGCCAAAGTTGTCATGGAATCGCATCCCTCCTTCTGGGCTGAAGCTGAAACCGAATTCCTCCGGAGGTTGAGAACCATCAAACCTATAGCTCCCTCGACCCCACGTGCCTCTGTCTTCTTCCTCTTCGTCGTCATCATCATCATCATCATCATCTCGAGTCATCCCTCCAAAGAAGGAATCTCTGTGGCTGAGAGTGAAGGCAGATAAGCCACGAAGATTTCAGCACTGTATAAGCAATAAAATCAACCCAAGGCCAGTAAAATGGGACAAAATGTAGGGGTCTAGGCAGTTGAAGAAAACACTGGAGAATTGGCTTCCAAGTCAAAACAAAGCTCGTGGTCTATTAGGATTTTGTATTGTTTCTAATTAGAGCCCATGACAACCTCCCGACACCTCCCAAATGCCCCCCACCCCCAGTGTCAGCCCACTCCTGCTGCTCATTTACTCATTGTCCTCTTCCCCAGACCCCCATTGTCTTCTCCGCCCAGGTCCCTGTTGCATCACCCCACTCTGGAGAAAGGTACTGTTCTCTCCTCTTCACACCGCTTTGGTTACTGTGGCGTGGCGAGTACTCAAGGTTGAGATTTCTATCCTCTCAGCAGGAGTTGAAGGGGGCGGGGAAGGAAGCTTTCCAAAAATACGGTGAAGGGGTCAAGCGTCCCCAAAGAACACTGGCTTCCTCAGGTCCAGCCCAGAACTACGCTCACCTCCGAGGTCCACGAAAGCCGAAAAAGCCCCGGAAAAAGTCAAAGAAGCTCATTTCCGTAGGTGCCCTAGGAACTTTTAACTTCTGCAGAACATGAGTACCACCTGACCGCCAGCTTGCGCTACTCTGTCAGATATAGCCAGGGTTCAGTATTCGCTGCCGGAAAGCAAGTCCGCAACGCGGCATTGTCGTAAAAAGGCTGTAACCCGGAGGAGGAAGAGGCGGGGTTGACGGCTCCTCGGACGCGAAGCTTCTTATAGGCTACCTTTCAGTTTTGAGGGTGGGCGGGCATACGGAATCCCTACAGTCCAAGATCACACCCCTTCTAGGTGATTCTTTCCCGCCTATCTGCCAGCCCCCAAGGGGTGTTTCCGTTACTCTCTTGATGGTTCCAAGTAAGCCGCCAGAGGGGGCGGCCTGTCCGGAGCCCCGCCTCGATCCCCGGCTCAGAAAACACGCCCACTTTGTGTTTGTTTTTAGACTGATGTGACGTCCAACACTACAGGTTGGGCAAAGTGTTTTACCAAGCTCCTTCCAGGGCTATTTCCCTACTGCTGGATAAAGACATGAGGATGCTAGGAATCTCTTCAGCTACTAGGGAGTTAGTTCTGACCATAAAAATTCTCTTAAATGTGTTTATTCGACACACGGTTTCTCTGTGTAGCCAGGGCTGTCCTGGAACTCTATAGACCAGGCCTACCTCTAGAGATCTGCCTGCCTTTGCCTCTGCCTCTGCCTCACAAATGCGGGGATTAAAAGCGGTTGCTACTATACCTACCTGCTCTTTTAAACTTTTAAAACAGACTACAACCAACAAGGTAAGATTTATACTAGGCAGGGAAGAGAAACTACTGAAGCACCCTGATAGGAACAAGACCGTGTAGTTTAGAGATTCAGTGGTGCAGGTCTTTAATCTCTGCGTTCAAGAGGCAAAGACAGGTGGATCTCTGTATGAGGTCAGCCTGGTCTACACAATGAGTTCCATGCCAGCCAGAGCTACATGAGACCTTGACACACCCTTCCCACCCAAGTCATACTTGCAGTTTGGGAAGTCTGAAGCTGAATCTCTTGAATCCTTGGCAATATGGTAAGTCTCAGGCTCTTCTAAAGAAAAATAAAACTCACCTTCCCACGTAATTGAAGTTCAAAATGTTTTACCACAACATGCCCCACCCCTTATCTTGCTCTACACCACTCACCCCTTTCCCAGAAATTGGGCATTCCTAAGGTCACATAAAACAGGCAAGGCAGGGTACGCTATTAAGAACTTTTAACCCTAGCACCTAAGAGGAAGAGCCAGGCAGACCTCTGAATTTGAGACCAGCCTGGTCTCTATACCAAGTTACTGCCCAGTCAGGGTCACACAATAAGGCTGTCTCAAAAACAAAACTCAGGCAACAAGAACTACTGTACTCTACTTCTATAAAGAGAAGACAGTTGAGCTTTAGTTTTGCCAGTTAACAGATAAAGTTGGCATCAGACTTCAAAATCCCTTAAAATCATGCTTATATTCCCAGTCCTTTTTCTTTGAAATATCCGTATTCCTTCCCCCTCCACTTCCTGAAACTTGATGTAGATGAGGCAGTTTCTAGAAGAAATGAAGTTTTGTAGTGGTTCTTTCCAGTCACAGGATGTGAAAGGGAAACCCCCTTAAGGGCAAAATATTAGCACATTAAGGTGAGAGTTCTTAAAGGGCAAAGATTTCACTTTATTCCACAGCCTTCGAGCCAGCTAGAAGAGGCCCAGTTGGTACGGTAATACTTATTCACCAAGCTGGTCATCGACGAGAGTGAGGATATCCTAGACGGAGCAAGAATGGGCAGAGGCTGAAGGTAGAGGTTTGGTTTTTTTCTCCTTTTTTTTTATATATATATGTATATATATACAAGACACATTAATCCATTAAGTTTGAGAACACAGTACAAAAAAAACACTTCAACTAATTCATATGACAATGCTGTTCATATTTATGACGCCATTTGTTTTGTGTTTGGTTTTCCTAATGATAAAGGAGGAGACTTAGGGCTGTTGGGCTGATATATATTTGGGGCAGGGGTTCACTTCCCCACCTCACCCATACACCACCAGGGTGAACAGGAAGAAGTGAAGGAAAGGCAGGGCCCACAGCAAAGTTTCATAATCTTGAATGCAAAGAGGAAAAGGGGGCGGGGAGAAAATACAAATCCTATAATACATACAACAGGATGGGATGGTATAGGAATGGGACAGACATGAAGCTGAGGTGTGGGATGGGCCGCTGGGGGTGTGGAGCAGCGGAATCGCCCCACATTCTTTTCTCTCTTTGATGCTGTTTCCATAGTTTCCAGGCTGAGAAGCCCTCTCAGAAGATGGGACCGGGAGAAGAGGGTCAGGGCCTCAGTTGGCCCCCCAGCTGTAGCTGTTGTAGGCAGACTTGTTGGTCTGGGGCTTCTGCGGGATGGAGCTGGTCTGGCTACGTTGCCCGCTGCCCGTCTGCAGGGGAATGGGAGGGTTATGGGGAAGGAAAAAGGTGTCTAGTTAGTGGGACCAATCTGTAATATCTTCAAGTGGAAATGTCTAAAATAATTAATGCTCTCTCATTTCCTTTACTTAGAATCTACTATGAAGTTTACTTTTCAAGCACGGAAAATTCGGTCTACATAGCCTCTTTTACAAGGCAGCATTTTTTTTAAACCTTAAAATAGAGAAAATGAAAAGTGGACAAGAAAACTTTGGATATAATATGGTGAGTTGATTCTATTCCTCTTCAGTTGTCTTCCCCCAATACCCACTGCTCAGGTCTTACAAAAAAAAAAAAAAGGCAACTATGAGAATTCTGGCCTTTTTGAAGTGAGTGATCACAAGATGTTTACATTCTCATCTCTGTGAATGCCTCACTATGGAAAGCTATCTTTGAGAGCAAGGGATTCGCCCAGCCACCTATGTTGGGAACTCTTAAGTGGTCTCTCTCTCTCTCTTTTTTTTTTAACCACCCTTCAGATTCACCCACCTCCACACATTAATTAATGTGAAACCAATTCAAACAAAGTAGGAAAGACCTGAGGCATCAGGCTCCAGATGCTGCCCCACGAATCTTTTCCATTGTGGTAACCAAATGTTGTCCAGAGTTAGGGAAGGGTAGAAAGATAAAGAGGGTGTTGAAGGGGGGAAGGAAGAGAAAGGATGGGGAGGCCAGAGAGCTTAGCATAGTGTTTCTGTTCGTGTATCCCGATTTGTGATTGGGTAGGCTTTTCAAGTTATCTGAGGCTGTGGAGGTAAAATGGGGACTAAAAAGAAGTTGGTTCAAGCATATTATCATTTTCATTACCTGCTCCTCCTGCTGGCGCTGGCAACAGAGAATCATCTGCAAATATGGTAGCTGAGGCAGAACCAGGATATATGGAAAATAAAGGGACAAACTTTTGACAATAGAACTCCACCGTTAGAAGGGAAAGCTATAATGTCAGGGAAGGGAGAAGGCTGGGAGAGGTTAAAAGGGAAGGTGTGACCCAGGTCTGACAGGATGAGGACAGCTGTGCCACGGGAGGTGGAGGAGAAAGGTACCAAAGGAACTGGCAAAAGGGTTTCAATCAGGCCCATTCTCTCGTGCCTCCTTTGCCAACTGCTCGTGTTATGTGCGCTTGTGTCTGTATGTGCTGTGTGCCCCTGGCTGGCACTGGTGAGGGCTGGGTGAAGGTGGTGGGAAGGAAGGTTAAGAAAAGGAAAAGGGAGGTAGTTTTAAGGGACAGGAAGGAAGAGGAAGGGAAAGGAGACAGGGGGAAGGGTTATTACCTGGCCATCCTGCTGCAGATGATGATGAAGGATCTGAGAATGTGGCTGCTGATGGGGGGTCAGAATATGCATAAAGGGGGCAGGTGGGTAGGCAGCAGCTGTGGCTGGATTGATGGGCCCTCCACTTCCTAGGGCTGAAGGCAAGTTGAAGGAGGCAGCAGGAGTACCGGAATGAAACCCTTGTTTCTCAAAGGACTGCTACACCAGAACAGGAGGAGAAAGAGTAAAAGGATCATTAGAAGAATCTTAGGACTCTCTGAGTCCAAATACCCCTTTATCCTCAGAAAGCAGCATGGTCAAAAACAACAGCACACATCTCAAGTCAAACATTCAAAAGTTTTAGTTCCTAGCTCTGCCTTTTCATAGCTCTACAATCCTAGGCAAATTAACCATTCAGCCTCAGTTTCCTCATAAATAAAAGAGGTAAGTCAGGCAGTGATGTAGTCCTGGCTGACCTGGAACTCACTATGTATACTAGGTTAGTCTCAAACTCCAGAGACCCACCTGCTTCCCAAGTGATTGGGATTAAAAGGTGTGTACCATCATGCCTGACCAAAGTAAGATTTTATGGGGAGCTTTGACAGTCATCTTCCTGCTTGATGCTTTTAACAAGAGGTCAGCAGTATCTTTTTGGTTTTGTTTTGGTTTATTTTATTTTTTTGAGACAGGGTTTATTTATGTAATCTGGCTGTCCTGGAACTCCCTCTGTAGACCAGACTGACCTCAAATTCACAAAGATTAAAGGGGTGCTAAGTGGTTTGGGCATTCCTGCCTCTGTGGTTTAGCATAAATTCAAACTCTTTAGACATTCAGAAGAAATGAACAAACTATGAGATACTTTGTTTATGGAAGGTTCTGGGACATAAAAATGACAACAGACATACCTATAGATAACTCAGTAACAAATACCTCACTTATTTCCATTCTTGGTTATGGATTTACATGAAACAAAATTAGTTTCCTTCCATTTCCCTATTTATTCTCTTGCAAAGTTATGAAAATGGTAGTAAGTGGGTAGGTAGGTAAAGGGGCCAAGACCATTGCAAAGTAAATGACATCACATTACAATTTACCACACTTGACCTTCCTATGACATTTCTCATTTTTTCCCACCTCAGAGGACTAAATGTAAAGTCCTAGAGAAACTGAAGCCTAGAGACATTCATTTAGAAAAGGCAGGATGGGTTTCTGACAATTCCTGAGGTTGTTCTAACAGCAACTCCACCTCCAGGTCCTCCTACTTTTATCCAGACCAGGCACCTACCTGGGTTTTGGAGTACACAGAACCCGAGATATCTGGCACACCCGTGTTACTGGAGGTGACTGATACACCTAGGGGAGGAGGAAACAGAGAGGATTAGCTCTGTTATCAGCCTAGTTTCAGTTCCTAGGACGTGATGTCTGCAGCCTTTCTAGCTATAGCACTGCAAAGGAATTTTGGTATGTTTTCTTGACCTTTAAATCAATTCTGAGATGCCAGAATTCATGACACCAATGCTGCCTAGTAGTTCTTTTGCCCTTTCTAGATATTATGTGTAGAATACATGTGTGAATTTCTTTTTGAGGGGAGTAAGGGGATATGAACAAAATCTCAGCATATAATTTCAAAGCAGGATAATATAAATTTAATGTCCATTGTGAATCAGTCTACACAGTTTTACCTTTTAAGATGTGGATAACCTGGTTCTTTCTATTCTACAAGATACTTTGGGGCTCAAAATGCTTAACACTACATTGTTAAGTATTAGGAACAGTCCAATGGAGTCCCCAGAGTGCTTATTCTCAGAGCTTCAGTTCACTTAGCCTAACATCTCTGATGGAAGGAATGCTAGGCTTATATCCTTGTAACTAAAAGGGCTGGCATAAGATGAATTTATAGCTCTATAATTTTAGTGATATGGGGGATGGGGAGGACATAGTAAGGGGTAGTCTTTCAACCTATACAGAACATAAGAGCTTTAACCCATACCTAACTCCTGTTTTCTGTTGAGAAGTTTCCTACCACCAGTTTTAGCCTGTAGTTGTATAACCCATTTTAATTTGTTCTCAAACTAAAATAAACATACTACTACATTCTTCCTTCCTGAGGGTATTGGTCAATGAATCAAGAAGATAGGAAAAGCCATGGGATAATCTAGCATCTCACTAGAGACATTTTAAAATAAAAATGTGAAAAATAAGTTAATTTAATTATGAATTTAATTCACAATATTATTAGTTCCTGTAAAGATAAAAAGGAAATCAGAAAAACTACATTCCGGTGCTTTTAGATTCTTGCCTCCAGAGGTACATTATTTTATTTCAGGACCATGCTGATGGAGCTTTTTTATTTTTAAAGAAGTGATGTGTTGATAAAAATCACAAGGAATCTTCCATTCACTCACAATTCAACAAGTCTCCATACAAACTCCAGAACTCAAATTCTCCTAACCAATGCCTAGAACAAAGGCAGCCTTTAGGAGTTAAGTTCACAATCTTCCAACAGAATGTATTTTAAGGGTTAAAGATTTAGTCACTGATTGTTTTTCTAACCAGCACAAGGACCAGGGTTTGATATCCAGCATCAAGGGAAAAACGGTTAAACTCTACCACATCCCAAGTCCAGAGTGCCTTTTGAAAGGAACAAATACAATTCTAGGGGAAGAAAAAGCTGAACCACAGAAACAAAGCAAGAAAAAAACTACTGCCCCAATCTCTGAAGCCTTAAACTGCATACTGGGAAGGCAGAGTGAACAAACGGAACACATCAAAGTCTTCTGGAGGTAGCAGAGATTTTCCTTCTTTCTCTTTTTAGACCCCAGATGCCTATCTGACAGAAAAATGAGTAGCAGACACAACTTTAAGTTCAGTTATGAAAAGGCCTGAAGCTAGTGATGTTTGATGGGCAAGGGAGATGAGCCAGGATACAGAATTATTTTCAAGAAAAAAACCAAAGAGACAGTGAGTTATCTTTAATAGATAAGTACACAGCTTACTTGGTTACCTTCTGCAAAGAAGCTAGGGTGTCTACACAGGGTAGGAGAAATTACTAACTGGATCCAAGCTGAGTGGTAAGGAGAAACCTTGGCTCTAGCAAGCTCCTACCTTATTTTATTTTTACATTAGTTCAGGTTTTAAATTGTATAGAAGATAGAACTAGAAATGCAAGAAAAAAAAAAGAATCCTGTATAGTAGCTTATAACAGCTTCTATGTAAATATTAGAAAAACCTAAAAAAAAGCAGACTTTGTCCCCTATTTTCACTGGTTATTCTAGAGATCCTCAGAAGAAAGTTTTGCTCTTCTTCCCATCACATATGTCCTGCCTACCCCAACTTCCCAACAGTGATAGAAATCATTACAAAACAATGTAGGTGGTAGGCAGAAGATACAAGAACCCATTTCTCTTACTTAGCATAACAGCAACTTGGAAAATTGGTTACATTCTATAGGACCAGAGTGGTAGGAACTACAAAAAGACAGCTGAATATCTGGTTTCCAATTAAGCAAGGGTGGTGGTCTAACTGTTCCAATTTATGCTATACACCAACGGTTGATGGCGTACTGGTTAGTGAGTGCATGGAGATCAAATCTTCCACCAGGAGTATGACCAAACATCTCACATATCTTTGGCTACATCCACAAGTAAAAAGTGACTAATAATTCACAGTCTCTGAAAATTCATCAAAGCCCGAGTCATCAACTAAGTGATCACTAATGACCTGATCAGATATTAATCAGCCAGTCAGACTTTTAGAACCAGATGTAAAAATTAAGCCTTGGATGATACTTCCCTAACAACAGCTTTGCACACCCATCTCTTTTGCCTTTCACCATGATGTGACACTAACTTCTTGTCCTTTCCCCTCAGCCCATGTCAAAGGCAAGGGGATGATCTACATGAAAAAGTAAAGACATAAAAGCATGGGAAATCAGTTTTGTTGTTTTTGTTTATTTATAATAACTTTACCAACCAATCAATAGGCTGGAAACAGGCTGTTTTCCCTCCCCCAACTTAAGAACCACTATACTGAAACACTAACAGCTCTTTGGCTATCCTGGGGTTGACTGAAACGACCACCCTCCACCCTTTATCCACAATACAGCATTGGCTCCTACTGTCCAGAAAGACATGCACGGAAAGAACGCAGAGTTAGCTAAAGAAATACCACAGTTTATTGAAGACTACAAATATTTTTGTTACAAGTTGGAACTACATGCCTTCCAGAAATCAAAAGCAACAGCAGGTGTGTGCATTGATGCTTCGGAGGTGCTGCACCGCTCGAACTCGAAATGGGTAAGACAGGGTCAGACACATGGGGGAGAGGGAAATGGGGAGGGGCAAATTCAAAAGCCCAGAGGGTAACTCATTTCCCCAAGCCATGCAGGGCATGGCCTCAGCTCAGCAGGCTCTCCTCAGTGGTCTGGTTTCTGAAACAAGACTTCAGTGCAAATTTATACACACACACAAAACACAGCCCCCAGGCTTGGGCCAAATTAGCTCTCAGCCGTCCAGAAATGCTTGTAAGGGGGTGGATATTTTCTTCCTAAAAGGAATCAAATACATAAAAATAAATGAATTTAGAGGTTGATGAGGAACAGAATGAAAAGAGCCCTCTGTTATGGGTTGGGAACTGGGGTTCTCAAAAAGCTGCTATTGCAGATTTCTGAAATCTTAAGGTAGGTAAGAAGCTAAGAGTTTCAAAATCAGATTCCAACTCTTATCAATCATATAGCCTTTACCTGGACCACTGAATACTTAACTTTGGGTAAAGCTTATACTTTACCCAAAGATTAGGCTAGGCCTTGCACAATGAGAGAAGTAGTCATAAGGAGTATGGGTTTTAAATCTCAAAGGTTCCTCAAGATTTTTAAAATGTGTATCATGACCCAGTTTTAAAGGTCACAGTTTAAACCTCTATGTGTCTATTAATATCTTAAACTACTGGTTGTTTTCTATGCTCAGTTCTTCAATTACTGAAAAGCTTGGTTATTTACCCACCCTGAGCCCACAGAAGCGTGAAGAACACTTGTTGGTTCCTCTAAATCCTGTAAAACTATAAACAGGAGGCAAACTTTTAAAGATAACCCTCAAGTCCAACCCATTAGCAATGGCAGCAACCACCTCCCCAGAATCACCTAAAAACCATTAAAAAAAATTTACATGGAATTGTTTCCAGTTTTCTCCTGGACCAAAGCATGGTATACATACCTATTACCCCAGTACTTAGGACAGTGGCAGAGATTGCTACAAATTAGAGGCAAGCCTGAGCTACACAAAAACAAAACAAGAAAACAAGTAAGACAGATGTGGTAAGACAGAGATGTGGAGGCGCACACCTTTAGTCCCAGCACTCTGGAGGCAGAGGCAGAAAAATGACTGTGGATTCCAGGTTAACCTGTCTAAATATTGAATTCCAGTACAGATAGGGCTACAAAGAGAGACCCTGTTTCAAAAGGACATAAACCAAAGAAACCAAAATTTAAAACCCCATAAAGTTAAAAAAAAAAAAAAGAGGAAAAAACCCCACAATAGCAATTTTCTCTTCATCTCCATCCTCTAAAAGTAAAGTATCCATGTCAGAGAAACAAGGGCTAGGCTACATGTATCCAAAAAATCTCTGCACTTCTTTCTCTGCCATTAGATATCTGGCAGGTCTTTCCAAGACTAAAGCTATACAAATGAAGAAGAAATCTAAGATTTCAAATCTCACTCTAACTTGTAGTCAGTCATGTCTACTCATTTTTTCTACACATTATAGGTCTAATAGCTAGGGAATTAAAAAAGGAAAATCAAATAACAAAATTAGTGCTACAAATAAACTCATGCCAAACCTATCTTAACACAGTGTGCTAGCTAGGAAAGTGAGTCATCTATTCAAACCCATCTAACACTGTGTCAGCTAGGAAAGTGAGCCGTCTACTCAGCTCTCACACATATCAGGGAAATCTTGGGGCTCCTGCCCTGTTTCTCACCAAAACTCAGATTAGCCAACACATGCCCTTTGAACATTCCCACTGTGAATATGAGTGGATACATGCCCGAGTACAAGCTCTTTGTTGGTAGTGTTCTTAAGACAATGTTTGCTTACCCTCACCAACCCACTTTCAAATACCAAGTCTTTCTCCCATCCAGTAATATCCCACACAGGCCATAGAGCAAGCAGCCAAGGGAACTTACCAGTGTTGTATCCGTGAGACCCATATCCACTTGGCTGTTGGAAAGGAGTGGCCGAGGCATTCACACTGACATTCACACCATGCTGCTTGGAAGAGGTAGGAGCCACCTAAGAACAAAAAGAAATAGAATGAAACAGCATCAGATAGCATCTGTCTCACTTCCAAGGATATTTAGGCAGATATTCATCCTAAGGTAGGCTTGGCCACAGACTGAACGGTGAAATGGCTGGATGAGAAATATCCTCCAAGCGCTCCTGTACTTGAGCATTTAGTTCTCTCATTGCTTGAGGAGGTAGAGTCTTACTGGAGGAATCAGTGGGATAGGACTTAAGGGTTTGTAGCCCTATCCCATCTTCCGGTTTTCTACTTCCTACTCCTGGAACCCCACCATTATGGACTCTTCCCGTCAAACTGTAAGCCAAAAATTAACTTTATCTGCCATGAGCTGCTTTTATTCATGGTATTTTAAAATAACAACAGAAAAGTAACTAACACACTGTTTTCAGAACTGACCTGAACAGTCAAGAAACAGTAATTTGTAGATTAAAGTGATAATGGTAGCAGAGAAAGGAGGAGACAGCAAACATATATGTATCACAGTCCTCCTTTGACTAATTCTAAGATCAGGTAATCCTTGTTCCAATTAAAATCTCATATCCCTTGTTCCCAGGCCAAAATAGGCCAAAGGTACAAGTTCATCTTCATTTATTACTAAGGAGTCACTTAGCCTTGAAAGCAGCTAGGATGGTGTTCAGAATTGGGATCCGTCAGTCAGTTACTCACAGGGAACACAGCAGGCCCATACTGGAAGGTGCTGGGGAGGCCCGGGACCCCTGTGTAGTATGGCAGGCTGGTGTAACTGTAGCCAGGAGGCAGCGCCGGGTTCAGGAATGTCTGCTGCGTGGTGTGGTGAGTCTGCGTCTGGTTCTGTTGGGGTTGGGCCAAGGTTGTGGCTGGGGCTGGGGAGGAAGCATCCCCACGGCCGAACTTGGTGAGGTCACCTATGAAAAGAAGGTCCAGCTGCACACTCTAATGTATAAAGAGGTTCCCAAAATGAAACCTCCCCATGTTCCTCTGCCAACTTGTTTCCTTTAATCTCCATCCTACTCTTCCTACATTTCGCTTCTCCAAGGGCTTCAAGAACAATAGTTAAGGGAAGATGAGAAGACAACGATCAGTTATACATAAACAAAAGCCTACTACCAAAGCAGTGAGACTGCACTGTACACAGGGGAAAGTGGCACAGGGGGTACAGAGGGGCACTTCACTCATACTTCCTGGGAAACAAACAAAAAAACACACTTCTACTAAATATCTTAATTATGGAACCCTTCTTGCTACTAATTACATTCCTACCTCTAAGCCCAACATATCTCCCTGTTTTCAGCTCTATTCCAGTCCTACCAGAATAAGGGTTGCTGGCCAGGCTACCATCCCTTCCAGTAAGTGGAGTAGTGGGTGTGGGAAACGGGATACTGTAGTAATCCTAGAACCAAAATAAAAGAGCAGAGATTAAATTCCACAGAGTCCCCAGCATGAAAATCACAAGATGAGAGGAGGCAGGAGAAATGTTTGCGTACTGTGATTTACCCAGGTACTGATTAAACAGGTTAATGATCACATGAACACCAATTAATCTTGCATACACTGTCCCCCCTGCCTGACCATGAGTAGAGTCAGACAAGGTCTACGGATATGCTTGTTGAAGTACTACACATCAAGGTCTGGAAGGACCAACAAGGTTTAATCTTATACAGATCCTCCTAGCTAATTCTAAGAAAACAGGTTCTTCCTGCTGAGTGCTTAAGGTGAGTGTGGGGCCAGAGAGATTGGCTCAGGAGGTGAGAGTGCTTGCTACTTTGCTCTCTGGCATCCAAGTAAAAAGCCATGGGTACGTTCATCGGCATGCCGTAACATTAGAACAGAGGGTATATGGGTGGGAGGGAACAGAAGGGATACACTCAATATCCTTCTTTGGCACCTGAATACACATATACTCTTTTAAAAAAAAAGATGGTGCATGGGAGGCCGAGGCAGGTGTATCTTTAGAATTTGAGACCAGCCTAGTCTACATAGCAGTTCTAGGCCAGCTAAGGCTACATAGCCCTGGACACATAGACTGACCACTGGGATTAAAGACATGTGTCACCACATCCAGCCCTTCTGTCTCAAACAGCAACAAAAGCTGCATACAGTGCTCCCTGTAACTCCTGCATTTGAGGATTTGATAATCACCAAAACCAGACTGGATCACACAGCCTACACAATGAGAGCGTCTCAAAACAACAAAAGCTGGGCCTGTTGACACAGGCCTGAAATCTAACTAATTGGAAGCACAAGTCAAAGCTGAGGTCTTCCTATGTTCCAAAGGAAGTTCAACACCAACTTAAGCTAATACACTAAAGGCTCCGAAATATATTATTTGCCAAAATGTAAGAGTTATTTCCAATTACTCTTGTAAACTGCATGGCTGAAACATTAAAGGCTTAAAGTACATCATTTTAGGGATTCTAGGAAATTCATTAGTTAAGAAGATAAAAATAGGTGAAACAGAAAAAAAAAGAAAAGGAGAAAGAGGAGGGAGGGAGGGATGGAGGGTGAAGGAGGGAGGGAAGAAGTAAAGAAGGAAGAAGCAGGAGGAGAGGAAGAAGAATTAGAAGAAAAAGAAAAAAGAAGCCAAGGAGGTTGTATGTGGTGGTGAATACCTTTTATTCTAGTACTCTGTATACACAGCTAGGACTAAAGACCCTGACTCAAAAAACTAAACAAAACAGTCATGGGTAGTGATACATGTGAGTAGTCCTAGATACTTAGGAAACTCAGGTAGGAGAATATGAGGTCCAGTAGTTTGGGGCTATCCAGAAAAACATGCCAAGACACACCCCCTTTATTAAAATGAAAGAGTAGGGATACAGTTAGTAGCAGAGTACCTGCCTAGCATGCATAAAGTCCTAGTGTCAATACTAAGGGTCTCACAAAAAAAAAAAAAAAAAAAAAGCAGACCAGGAAATTAATATTGATAGGAAGTATGTTAACAGTTTTAATAGTCCATTTGAGATGTAGCTATGTAACATGTATTTTAATTCAATTCCCAGTATATATACACACACATATGATAAAGCATATGGGGGAAAAAAGAGAAAAGGCTAGGTTTATGACAGTGATTGAACAACTGAGAATTTGTCCATCCATTTTCTTTGCTTTTCTGTTTTTGTTTTGAAAGAAAGGGGCTAATGTAGCCCAAGCTGGCCTTGAACTCACAATATAGGTAACACATGTTTTGAACTCCTGGTCTTATCTCCTCTTCTCACATGCTGGGATTACAGGCAAGAGCCACAACTGATTTTAACACTAATTTTAATGTTTTTGCTGGGCAGTGGTGGCACACACCTTTAATACCAACATAAGAAGGCAGAGGCAGGCAGATATTTGAGAGTTTCAGGCCAGTCTGGCCAGTGGAGCAAGTTCAGGACAGTTAAGGCTACACAGTGAAACCCAAAGTTGAAAAACAAACAAATTTAATGTTATCTTCCAAATTTCAATCCCACATACTCACCAATGGAAATCTTGTCTGGAGCATCTGTAAATCATCATAACCATATACTTGTGGCTGCAAGACAGACATTTAACAACATTAATAGGAACTAGTCATGATAATTCAAAATAACATTAATCTTCAGTGTTAGAACACGACAGATTATTTCCTTCAGTTCCCTGTAAGTGTAAAGTAATAAAATACAAAGAGATTAAGTGATTCATGAAAGATCTTGAAGCGTCCCTTACACTACATACTATATATAAGGACTAGGCTGACATCAGGACCAGTAAGGGAGAATGGGTAGATTCAAGTACACGAACAGCAGTCACTGTTGCAGACCTTAAAACCTGGACTGAAATTTCTCTCCTAGACAAACTTACATTTTATTGTTATTTCCCCATATTTCTAGGAAATGTTAAAAAGCATAGATTATGGAGAATAGAGGAATGGATCAACAGGTAAGAGCATTCATTGCCTACTATTCCAGAGGAGCCAGGCTTGATTTCCAGCACCCACAAGTGGTTATACACAGCTCCAGGGAATCCAATGCCCTTTTTCTGGCCTCCAGAAGAACCAAGTGTATACACACACACACACACACACACACACACACACACACACACACACACACACACACACACACACACATTTTAAGTATACAATGAGGTGCTAGAGAGATGGCTCACTAATTAAGAGCACTTACTGTTCTTGCAGAGGATAAGTTCAGTTCCCAGCACCAACATTACTGAATAATTCTAGTTACAAGGGACCCAGTGTTCTTCTGACCTCCACAGGCATCTACCTCCAAATAATGCACATTCACAAATGCAAGCAAAACATTCCTACACTTTAAAAAATGTTTTAAAATGTGTACAGTGTAGGAGCTGGAGAAATGGCTCAGCAGTCAGGAGCACTGACTGCCCTTCCAAGGGATACAATCATATATGATGCAGGCATATGTGTAAATAGAGTACTCATATACATAAAATACATGAATTTTTTGTTTGTCTGCTTTTTGAGATAGGGTTTCTCTGTGTAGCTTTGGAGGCTGTCCTGGAACTTGGTCTGTAGACCAGGCTGTCCTCAAACTAAAAGATCTGCCTATCTCTGACTTCCAAGTGCTGGGATTAAAAGTGTGCACCACCACCCCCTGGCCTGTTTATCTTTTTTTGAACAAACTATGATTTGTCACATATTTCAGGCTGACCTGATCTTCCTGCCTCAGGCTCCCAAGTGCTAAGATGAGTGCCTACCAGAAAACAGCTGTTTCTCTTCACTGAAACAATACAGTTAACTGCTATAACTCTTTCAAATAATTGCATCACTGTCATATTTTAAGCAAGAGGAGTGTCTGCTTTTCTTTTTTGTTTTTGTTTTTCAAGACAGGGTTTCTCTGTGTAACAGCTCTGGCTGTCCTGGAACTCACTTTGTAGACCAGGCTGGCCTTGAACTCAGAAATCCACCTGCCTCTGCCTCCCGAATGCTGGGACTAAAGGTGTGTGCCACCACCACCTGGCTAATAAATTTTCTTTATAAAAGTACATGTAAAAAAGATATTTAAGGGGCTGGAAAGATGGTTCAGAGGTTAAGAGCACTGGCTGCTCTTCCAGAGGTCCTGAGTTCAATTCCCAACAACCACATAGTGGCTCACAACTATCTGTAATGAGATCTGGTGCCCTCTTCTGGCCTGCAGGCAGAAATGTATACTTAATAATAAATAAATTAATAAATAATAAATAAAATTTTTTTAAAAAAGATATTTAAGAAGGAAGGGGGAAGTGTTGAGAAGGGGAGTTTAAGAAGGAATGAGAAGAATAAAAGAACAGAGGGTGGTATGATCAAAATTTGTTATACCCATGTATGATATTTTCAATCAATAAGTTACTAAAACAAACAAACAAAAAAAACCCAGCCAGGGCCGGGCAGTGGTGCACGCCTTTAATCCCAGCACTTGGGAGGCAGAGGCAGGCGGATCTCTGTGAGTTCGAGGCCGGGCTGGACCGACAACCTCCAAAACAATACAGAGAAACCCTGTCTTGTAAAAAAAAAAAAAAAAAAAACCCAGCCAGGTCTGGAGGCCCATTACCTTTAAGCCCAACACTTAGGAAACAGAGACAGATCTCTAAGAGTCCCAGCCAACTACATAGTGAGACCCTAACTCAAAAAAATTTAAGAGTACTATCTAGATATATAATCTATTACCTAAACTTCTTCTCCAAGGTAGCCAGGTGGCTTTGTTTTGTTTTGCTGTTTTGAGATAGGGTAGCATTGGGTAGAGCTGGCTGGTTAAAACTCAGAGATCCACTTGCCTCTGCCTCCACAGTGCAGGGCTTAAATGCTTGTGTCACTACACGTGACCTAAGAATAGGTGGGTTTTGCCAGGTGTTGGTGGCACACGCCTTTAATCCCAGCACTTGGGAGGCAGAGGTAGGGGGATCTCTGTGAGTTCGAGGCCAGCCTGGTCTACAGAGCAAGTTCCAGGACAGCCTCCAAAACAACAGAGAAACCTTGTCTCAAAAAACCAAAAATAAAAATTAAAAAAAAAAGAAAAAAAAGAAATTAGGTGGTTTTTGTTTTTCAGTTTTTTTTTAATTGAGATAGGGTCTCATTATGTAGCTCTGGCTGCTCTGGAACTCGCTCTGTAGACCAGGCTGGCCTTGACCTCAGAGATTCACCTGCCTCTGCCTCCCCAAGTGCCGTGATTAAAGGAATGTATCAACATACACAGCAAAAACATGTGTTTTAAAATAGAATTTTTATAAATATTTTCCATCTTAGTGGGTATTGACTACCTGAAGGTGAAAGAAGATATACCAGATAAGACTACTATTGTCAGTCATTTATTTTCAGGCAGTTCTAGGTTTGAGTTCTAAATAGATCAAAGAAAGGAAAGATCTACAGAGGTAAGAGAATCAATAGCATTTATGAAATATATACTACACATTCTGGTCTTTGACGCTCAAGATCCAGAAATCCTATTTCATGCAGAACAAATACCCAGCAAAGGGCCTTGTCTAAGTTAGTCCTTCCTCTACATTTGAAGGGTGGGACCAGGATAGGTATTTCAGAAGAGTACTGACTGCTCTCCCAAAAGACTCAGGTTTGATTCCCATATGCAGGCACTTACAACCGTTTGTAACTCAGTTCTAGAGGATCCAATGAAGGCCTCCACAGACACCAGGCACAATATGGTGTTATAGACACACATGTAAACATAAACCCCAGATACATAAAAGGAAACAAACATATAAACCCTGTTAGTTTTTTTTGGCTGGTGATATAGCTAAGCAAGTAAGGTGCTTGCCACCCAACCATGCAAGCATAATTTGAACCTGCATAATGGTAAGAAGGAGAAAACAGATCCCAGTTTCCTCTGATCCTAGCACATAGCAGGTATACATATACACACTCATTAAAAACCTGTTTGTCTATATGTGGCTACCATTTATTTATTCTGCTTTAATTATTGTCTTCCACATGAAGCCAGAGCTACAAAGAATAGTCAGACCATCCTCAATTTGTAGAGAAGATCCTTCAGTCCCACTTACCGGGTAGGCATGTAATAGCCCTGGAGCCATAATATATGGATTAGGCAACAATGGCGGGACTCCAGGAGGAAGGTTGGGTGGAGCTTTTCCTAAAAGAGAAATTTTTATGTTGTCATACAATTTATTATCTTCTCTATCTCAGAAGAAATGCCATCCATGTATACAACAAAGCTACCTGAAGTTGTAGCAACTGAGCTTCGAGTTGAGGCTGTGACAGTAGAGTTGCTGCCCAGGCTAAGGCCTAGACTACTGCCACTGTTCAGACTGGAGGAGACACTGACCACTGGGGGAGGTGCTGAGACAGTGCTGGCCGTGGTAGAGAAAGTGCTGGAGGAAGAATGGAGATTCGCTTCACTCTCCACACTTGTGTGCTTCAAAGGGGAGCAGTGGAAGATAGAGGAAACAACATTAGCAACAGGTAGGAAAGATAAGCAATCTATCTAGAATCTTCTCATCAAATTTGCAATTAAATCCGGCAGTGGTAGTGCAAGTCTTTATCCCAGCAATCAAAAGGCAGAGGGCAGCCTGGTCTACAGTGCTACTTCCAGGACAGCTAGGGTTGCCACAGAGAGGCCCTATCTCAGAAGAAAAAAAACACTGCAATTAAAAAAGCCAACCCAAGAGTACCAGGATTCCCTAAAAAGAAATTTCTAGCTACATTTGTAGCCATTGCCCACTGACCATCATCATCCTATTCAGAAAAAGAGCAAAGTAGGTGGGGACACAAATGTCATAGGGACAAGCAGCATCTGTTAGTGAGGGAATAAAGCTAAGAATTAAAACGTGCGTCTGTCTTTTTCCCACACTTTGGTGGTTCACTAGTTCAACCTATAAGACTAGCTGACTCACTAGAAGAAAGTACCAGCTCTGACTTAAAACTGAAATTGTTTAATATTGGAGGCTCCTAAGTAAGTTTTAGCCCTCATACCCTTTCCTAGACAACCCTAGTTTAATTCCACCCAAAAATTTACAACTGTAAAGTAATGACTTCTTATCTATCACTTTGATGAAAATGTCCTATTTCAAAGACTGATATTTAGCATTTCCCAGGCTAAGAACCACTGTATCAGTTAAAAGATATGATTTTTGTGTTGTTTTACTGCTGGCTTTTTTTTCCTTTTATAGTTCTAGGGATTTAACATGGACCTTATGCATGTTAATGATGTATTATTCTATCATTGCCATGTAGCCCTGGCTGTCCTGAACTCTCTCTGCAGACCAGGCTGGCCTTGAACATACAGACATCTGCTGCATCTACCTCCTGAGTGCTAAGATTAAGGTGAATGACATCACAGGCTGTGAGTATACCTCCATTTTTTAAAAAGGTGTATGTTTTCCTGTACTTATCAGAGAACACAAAGCCCCTACCTACTTTTGGTGTAACAGAAAAAGCTGAGAATTTCAGTCATGTTCTACAAGTGCAGAACTTCTGAATTCTTTTGGCTTCTCAATATCCTTTTACTTCTTTTCCTACAAACCCCGTTAAATCATGAAGAAAATCTCTAAATTTCCCCACTAGGTGAGCTAGGTGAGTTAAATGCAAGCCTGTAATCCCAACACTACAGAGGCAGAAGCAAGGGGAACTACCCATGAATTTGAGGCCTGACAGGGCTACATACTTAAGACCCTGACTCAGGACAGAGGGAAAACCAAACAAACAAACAAACCAAAAAAACTACACAACTTCCTCTTGAGTCAATCTTAGGGTTAGGAATTTAAGTCCACAAACTACACTCTCTCTCTCCAAGCATCATACTTACTAAAAGAGTGGATGTCGAAGTACGCCCAGAAGATGTTGATGAAGAAAGGGTATTCTGCTGTGTAGATAACGCACTATAATGGGGAAAAGGTCACCATTAACATAATGCTATGGTTACCTGACCTGGAGCTCCAATTAAGAATCTTGGCACCCCCAAAAAGCAGAATACAGGAGCAAGACCAAGACCATACTGACATGTACAATGGCCAGTTTCCAAGGCAATGAACAATTGTAGCAAGAGTAGTTGCTAAAAGCAAAAAGACTACTTTTGCCTTTACTTTCCACAAGAGCAGGGCTAGGGTGGTCTCTGTTGGGTAACGATTAAAATAAGACAAGACAGAGGCAGGCGGATCTCTGTGAGTTCGAGGCCAGACTGGTCTACAGAGCGAGATCCAGGACAGCCTCCAAAATACAGAGGAAAAACCCGTCTCGAAAAACAAAAAACCAAACAAACAAACAAACAAACAAAAAAAACCAACAACACAAATAAGACAAGACAGCTACCACTGTTACTGAAACTCACAATCCCAACCTCAATTCTCACCCCAAATCACCTGCTGTGTTGTGTGGTGGTGGTATTTGGAATCTCCTCACTGTGGCTCAAACCACTTAAAGAGGATGAATGCTGATTGGCTGTCGTCAGTAAGGAAGCTGCAGGTACTGTTTCATTGAGAGAGGGTATACTAGAAGTGGAAGGTGAGTCAGATTTCACTGCAGAGCCTGTAGCACCTAGAAATAAGGAAAGATTTCCCTTCATCAGAAAACAGGAACTGTCTATGAGCAAAGAAGAACTACAGTTTTCAACTACTCAAAAAAAAGGGGGGGTTTCAATGAGGACAACTCTTTTTTGTTGTTTTTCGAGACAAGGTTTCTCTATTTAGCTTTGTAGATCAGGCTGACCTCAAACTCACAGAGATCTGCCTACCTCTGTGCTGGGATTAAAGGCATGTGCCACCACTACCCAGCTCGAGGACAACTCTTTAATTTCAGGCAGTTAACAACACATACTTCATTTGCCCAGTGAAAGAAATCAATGGAATCACTACTTTTAAGGAGGGAAGGAGAAAAAAAGTTAACTATAAACTCTGAGCTGGAGGAGATAGTTCAGTGGCAGAGTGCTTGCTTTTATCATACATCAGGCCCTGGAGTACATTCCTAGCACCACATAAACCACCAGATGGCCTGAGTTTGATTCGGAGATCTCAGTCAATGAAGACTGGGGGGGGGAAGACTCCTGAGAGCTGTTTTCTGGCATCCATGAGTGCTGTGATATGTGCATGCCTGTACTCACAACATCCTCAAAAATTATTAAAAGTAAACTTGAATTTTTAAAAAATCAACTAAAACAGAAAACTAATTATGCATGGTGGCTCAGGCCTATAATCTAGCTCACAGAAAAATCATCATGATATTGAGGCTAGCTGTGGCTACAGAGTGAAAGTGTGTTTCAAAAACAAAAGATGGTGGCTAAAGAGATGGCTTAGCAGTTAAAAGCAAAGCCTACTCTTTCAGAAGATCTGGGCTCAGTTCCTAGTACCCACATGGTATTTATATAAGTTCCAGGGGATCTTCACACATACATAAAATACATAAAAATAAGCATTAAGCCATGTGGTCTTTAATTCCAGCATTTGGGAAACAGAGGCAGGCTGATCTCTGTGAGTTTGAGGTCAACAAAAAAAGAAAAGAAACAAAGATATGGGGCTAGAGGGATGGTTCAGCAGTTAACACTCAATTCTTGCAGACAACCCAAGGTTCTATTTCCAACAACCTACATGGCATCTATACCCAGTTCCACGGGAATGTGACACCCTCTTTGACCTTGATAGGCAAACAGGCACACACCTGGTACAGTCACATCAAACAAAAACCTCAGAGAAATTGAAAGTTATGATCAATTCCAGCACTTATAAGGCTGAGGCAGAAGTATTGAAGGCCAGTTTGTGGTATATCAAGAATCTTCAAAAAAGAACTAAGGGGCTAAAGAAATGGCTCAGGGGTTAACAAAGATGCCTCTTCCTGAGGATCCAGGTTCAATGCTAAGTACCCGGTACTTTACAACTGTCTGCAATGTCAGGTCCAAGGCAGCCAATGTTCGCTTCTGGCATCTAAGGGCACTAGGTAAAAGCATGCGCGCGCGCACGCACGCACGCACGCACGCACACACACACACACACACACACACACACACACAGAGCAGGGTGCAGTGGCACACATCTTTAATCCCAGCACTTAGGAGGAAAAATGGGTGTATCTCTTGTGAGTTAAGAGGCTAGCTTAGTCTACACTACCCTGTCTTACAAAACAAACAACAAAAAAACCCACATTAACATTGAGGAAAACAACTAAAACCAAATCCTGGAAAACACTTACCTTCAACAGATTGCGTGGTCTGCAACTGCGTGGTCTGCACAGAACTGAAACCATTCTGGAGCAAGAAATGAGCAAGAACAAACTTGTCAAAGAGATGCTACCAGTCATTTCTTGGAGCTTAGATAGCCAATTTGGTCAGATAGTAGGGAACTGGAAAGATAACTCAACTGAGTACCCAAGCTCAGTTCCCAACGAACATGTTGGACAGCTTACAACCACCTGCAACTCCAGCTCCTGGGGTTCCAATGCCTCTGGCTTCCTACAGCACCAGTACTTGTGCACATAGCCATTCCTTCCACCCAGTAATTTAAAATAAAATGATCCTTAAGACCTATCCTGCTGGACAGGTACTGCACACCACCTTTGGTATATCCTACCCTTTTCACCATGGTAAGATAGATTTACTAATATATATGCACTCTGAAGTCTAGCAATCAGATCTTCCATCAGAAAGGACAGGTATTTGAGACAGTTTTTGCTATAACCAAAAAATCTTTATTGTAAAGAGAAATGTTCTGGCTCTTCAGTCTCCTCCACTCTCGCTGAAAGGAACTTTTAGTTTACCAACCACAGAAACGTGCTTTTGTCAGCATCTCAGTCAGCACCTCCAAGATTTTGTAGCACCATTTCCAAAAAAGTGAAATAATAATATTCAAGGGACTTTTACCCACTACTTTGCTAACCAACGCCCAGGGGAATCATTAAGCTACTACCTTAGCCTGAGTCAGGTCCTTTTGGGGTGATGAAGAGATGGAGCTGGGATACCGCCGCGTCTGTGTGGATCTCTGTTCATATAGAGGGCCCTGAGCATTATTTTGGGAGGTATAAGTTGTCGACTGAATTGGGCCACTCTGATAACCAGACTCCTGACTCTGGTTAGATGAAACTGTAGATGAAGACTCACTGTGGGAAATGAAAAGAAAAACCTTAGGAAATGGTGGAGATCTTCTATTGAAATAAAAAATTTCAATTAAGAAGAAACTAGAGCCGGGCGTTGGTGGCGCACGCCTTTAATCCCAGCACTCGGGAGGCAGAGGCAGACGGATCTCTGTGAACTCAAGGCCAGCCCGGTTCAGAGCAAGTTCCAGAGCATCCTCTAAAACAATACAGAAAAACCCTGTCTCGAAAAACCAAAAAAAAAAAACCTAGAAAATCAGACACTCCATCTTTTGATCAATCTCATTTTAAGAAATTGCGAATTCTGGATCTCCTAACCACCTTATCGAAGATTACTGGTAGAATATTTCAGAGGGGAAAAACATTATTTTATGTTTATCAGTGTTTTGTTCACATGCATGCCCACGGTCAATTGCATCCTGGAACTGGGGTTATAGATAATTATGAACCAATATGTGGGTGCTGAAAATTGAACCCAGGTCCTCTATATGATTAACAAGTGATCTTAACTACTAGAGCATTTTTCCAGACCCCTTTTGGGGGCAAGTTGACACTAGGTAGCCCTGGTTGGCTTTGAACTTGCAGAGATGTACTTGCCTCCTGAGTGCTGGGATTAAATGTGTGCACCACCATGACCAGTCTTTCTTGAAAGTATCTTTTTAATTGATTTTTTTTATTCCAATAGCAGATCTTCACTATTCCCTGTACCATAGCATCTGCTCTGATCTTACATATTTACCCCTTTTTTGAACCACAATTGTCTTCCAGACAAAATTTTTAAATAAAATCTTCACATCCATCAGTGGCAATTATGACTCAAATGATGTGATCTAGACTAAAGCCAGATATTTGTGTTTTTAAATTCCAAGGATTAAGAAAAATTGTTCCTTTCAAATCCTTCTAAGATTGTCTGTGTGTAAGATGGGTTTCCTTGATTACCACCCGAAGAGACAGAAAAGGTCCTTTTCCTTGCCTTTTATGGTTACTTAAAATTTTAGGGTAATGCTTCCTTTCAGATAAAGTCCCATAGCAAAGGCCTGAAATAAAGAATATTTCATTGTGGCATATGCCAAGGAAATATTAGAGAGGTGCTGTATCTTATCATTCAGAACCAACAAAGGTTGAAGAGCTAGAGAGATGGCTCAGTTAGTACAGCATTAGCTATGCAACAATGACAGTCAGATCTGATATTGAACACCCACATAAAAGCTGAGAAGGAGACATCAATTATCGCATTATACTGGGGAAGTGGTGACAGGCAATTTCTTGGAGCTTACTGGATAGCCAATTTGGTCTAGTGAGCTCCCAAGCTCAGTGAGATATCCTGATTTGGAAAATAAAGTGAGGAATAATTGAGAAAGACCTCTGATGTGGACGTGTGTACATGCACACATAAAAACCAAAACACAAACACAACTTGAACATTCTAGAAGTACCTAATAGCATTTATCTAACTAAGTGTTTAAAGTCAAAGATAATCCTAGTAACATGTATTTCTAGCTGGGTAGTGGTGGCGCATGACTTTAATTCCAGGACTTGGGAGGCTGGAGGCAGAGACGGATCTCTGAGTTCGAGGACAGCCTGGTCTACAGAGTGAGTTCCAGGACAGGCTCCAAAGCTATAGAGAAACCCTGTCTTGAAAAAACAAAAACAAACAACAACAACAACAAAACAATGTATTTCTTTAAAAGCACACAACAAAATGCTATGATTGACTACTTTTATCCAGTCAAAGAGATATGGCTTCTCCAGAGGTGAAGAAATAAGCACAAAACTAAGCTACCAAAAGCGGTCTTCTGGGTGATGGTTCCTCTACCTGGCCGTGCTGGTATACAGGCTACTAGGAGCCTGGCTTGAAGAGGCGCTCGTGGTGGGGGTCGACTCATAATCAGAAAGGACAGGCTCTGACCCAAACTGCAATGCCCCAAACTGCAGATTTAGCCCTGAGATATCTGCTGAGCCAGGCATCTCCACAGCCAGAGCAGGAATCTACAAAGAAAGGTGGGGGGAGGATATAATTGTTTATTACAATCTTTTTGTAGAATAAAAAATTATTCCTTTCAACTTTAAATTTCTAAAACACACTCTCAAAGTTTATATCTTTAAATCCCATAACCTCTCTGCTTTAAAATATCTCTGAGAAGCTCAAGTACCTTAGATGTCAAGGAGGTTTTCTTCTTTTGCTGTTTCAGTTTCTGCTGAGCCGGCTGAGGGCTTGAGGATTGGTTGTCTGAAGACCCTGGAGACATCTGTGGAGCCGAGGTGGATTTGCTTGGCAGAGGAGAAGAGGGTGGGGGAGGTGCAGCTGTGGAGGTAGCCACTGCAGGTGGCTTCTCCTGAAGGAACACCTCCATCATGGTTGAAGATGGGGTGAATGCCTGGCGCTTTGTAAAAGGACTGTGCACTGTTGAATCATTTGCACTCTTCAAATCTGCAAGAGAAAAATACAACATATATGAGGCCAGAGATATAAGTCCCAAAGTAGTATTACTGTCCTATACTAGAACTAGGAAAAGATCAAGTTTCTAGACTCCAGCCAGCAAAATGGCTCAGTGCAGAAAGATTCCTGCCATTTGGCACAAGCTAGAGTTATGTGGGAAGAACGTCAGTTGAGAAAATATCTCCATTAGACTGAACGTTGGCAAGTCTGTGGAGGGTTTTCTTAAAACACAAAGAAAAGAGGATTTACTTACCTTATGTATACACATGTTTTGTCTGCATGTAGGCCTGTGTACTACCTACTTGCCTGATCCCCTCTGAGACTCTGGAGCTGCAATTACCTATTGTTGTGAGCCACCATGTGGGTGTTAGAATTGAACCCCAGTAATTTGCAAAAATAGTCACTGTTCTTCATTGCTGAGCCATCTCTCCAACCTCTACATTTTTTTTTCTTTTTGAGACTGGGTCTCTTTGTAGCACTGACTGTCCTAAAACTTGTACTGCAAGTACAAGTCCTAACCTTGAAAGGAAAAAGATCCACGTGCCTCTGCTGTCTGAATGCTTAAGAGTAAAGGCATACAATCACACCTGGCTCACGTTTTCTTGATTAATGACTGACATGAGATGACTGTATAAGAAAGCAGACTAAACAAGCTACGGGGAACAAGCCAGGAAGCAGTGTTCCTCCATGGTCTCTGTTTTAGTTCCAACTTCTAAGTTCCTGTCTTGGCTTCCTCAGTAATGGACTATGATCAGGACATGTAAGCCAAGTAAACTCTTTCTTCCCCAATTTATTTTTGGTCATGTCTTTATCACAGCAACAGAAGCAAATGAAGACATGTACCATGCAAGAGACATACACATCCCAATTATCTACCCACCTACCCACTCAAATTGCATATAATCAGCTCCTTTTAAGCTCATTTCACTTCTATAGGTGACAATCACTGAATAATTTCTGTAACGAAGTACAGCCTAATAAAGCCAAAAGCTGGGCAGTGGTGGTACACACCTTAAGCCCCAGTACTCAGGAGGCAGAGGCAGGCAGAGCTCTGAGTTTGAAGCCAACCTGATCCTACAGATTGAGTCGCAGGACAGCCAAGGCTACACAGAGGAAACCCTGTCTTAAAAAACAAAATGAGTGCGCACAGACACAGACACACATCAATACCATTGTCCTGTCTGTGTAATTATATAAGCAACACATCTAAATTATCCACGTTTAAAATATATAATTCTAAGACAGCCAAAGCCATGAAGCCAATAGAAGTACTACTTTCAAAACTGAAAATAAATCTAGGAAGAATTTAGGCTGGGTAAGAGATCATAGTAAAGTGCCGTGCAAGTATATGGACCTGAATTCAACTCCTAGTTGAACAGGCACAGTGTCACACACCTGTAATCCTACTGCTGAGGAAGCAGATACAGAGGATCCTTAGGGTTTGTAGCCTTTTCAGCTGAAGTAAGAGACCATCTGAACAAGATACAGGGTCTGCTGGTGTTAGCCTTCAATCCCAGCACTCCAGAAGGAAGAAATAGAAAGATCTCTGAATTGGAGGCCAGCCTGGTCTACACAGGAAATTCTAGACCAGCCAGGGCCAATACACAAACACACAAAATCTAAAGCGAATTCTCTCAAAATGCCAGGTCAATAAAGAAACACAGAACAAAAGCTAAACACAATGGTATATAGCCTCAAATTTTTATTGCCATACAACTTTCCAAACCCAGAATATATTATCCAGTCCCCTGCTACTTTCTACAAAATAAATTTATGTGTAAAAGATTGAAGTCACTCATCATCTTACCATACTGCACCAGTGACGGCGATTGTGTTGTTGAGCCCATATCCCAAGAAGAGGTGGTGGTGCTTCCAGACTGAGAATGTTGAGCTGCCAGCTGAGCCAGGGCCTGTGCAGTTTTGAATTGCTCCAAGAACTGGGAGCCTGTTGTACTACCACCTTTAGCTTCCCCAACATCACCAAATCCTTTTCCCAACATGCTCACCTGCATATCAACAAAGAGATTAGAGAAGTTTACTGTAGTAACTCTGCTCAGCTTACACACAAAACGACCCATAGTTCAAATAAAGAATGCTACCAAGCAAAGGAGGATGGCAAATAACTACTGTCCCAGCTACTAAAGAGGAGTTTAGGACAACACATTAAGACACTGCCTCCAAAAAAAAGCTACCAGACCAAGTATGCTGCATTGTTATGAGCAGATTCTAGAGTCATAATACCTAGTATATATTTTGGAAAATTTACTCTTAATCTGAAACAGTATTGAAAGTAGTACACACATCATAAAGTTGTAGGAAGATGGACCGTTTTTACTAATATAACAGCATGCATAGTACATAGTAAGCACCAAAAAAAAAAAAAAAAAATACCAGCATGACACTCCTTACAATGTAAAATGTTAGTTCATATTAGTTACAAAATAAAGACAAGTATGTTGATACATGTCTGAAATTATTAGTATCCAAAATCTTGAGGTAGAAGGAACACAATTCATAGCAAGACCCCATCTCAAAGAAAGAAAAAAAAAACAATAAATTTAAGTACTTGGGAGGTAAGAAGAAAATGAGTTTGTAGCCAATGTGAGATAACATAGCAGGACAATGAATGAATGAATGAGTGTCATTAAAAACTATTACCACCATTCTGTCAGCAGGGATATGTAGGGGTGAGCCTGGTAAATGGAGAATATTCCAAACTTTCACATTTTCAAATCAACCACTACTTGATTAGATTAATATGAAGGTGACCTCAGGTGGAATAGTGCACAAAGACCTGGAATTGGACCCTAGTGCTGCATAAACCAAACATATGCTTGGAATACTAAGAAGCAGAAGACCAGAAGTTCAAGGTCAGCCAGGCATTGGTGGTACACACCTCTAATCCCAGCACTCAGGAGGGAGAGGAAGACAGATCTTGGTGAGTATGAGGCTAGCCTGGTCTACAGAGAAAGTTCCAGGACAACCTCCAAAGCAATACAGAGAAACACTGTCTCAAAAAAAAAAAAAAAAAGTTCAAGGTCCTCAGGTATGATGACACAAGATTCTTTTAATCCCAACACTTGGGAAGCAAAGGCAAGAGAATCTGTTTCAGACCAGCCAGGTATATACAATGACACCCTGTCTCAAAAACAAAAAATAAACATAAAAAACCCCAAAAGCACCCATAATAAATAGTGAGTTCAGGCCAGTCTGGGCTATGAGACCTGGATTCACAAAATAAATAAATAAATAAAAATAAAAAGTTAACTATAAACCTGGTCAAAAGCCAGTGTCCAGGAAAATCAAAGTGGAGAACTATTGTTTTCCTAAATGGATATAATATGCCTATTGCCTATGAAATTGTATGTATGTTGTCAGACACAAAAGCATAAGAGGGACTAGTTAAAAAAAGGAAAGGAGCCAGACAAGGGAGGGGGGACAGGAGTGGTGCACATCTTTCATTTCAGCACTCAGACTGCATCAAGAACCAGCATGGTCTACATACTGAGTCCCAACATAGCAAGACTAAATAGAATGATCCTGTCTCTGCCGGGCATTGGTGGCACACGCCTTTAATCCCAGCACTCGGGAGGCACATGCCTGTAATTCCCAAGAGGTAGAGATCAGAGGTCACCCCCAACAATGAGTTTGAGATTAGCCTGAGATATTAAAAACCATGTCACAGTAAATAAGCAAACATTTAAAGCACCGAAGAAAGAAAAGAAATTAGGGTGGATACAGTGCATATGCCTCTAATTCCAGCTTTCAGGAGGTAGAACTGTTTCAAGTTCAAAGCCTTCTGGGTTACAGAGTAAGTTTTAGGCCAATCAGAGCTTCATAAGGAGAAGCTGTCTCAAAACAAAGAACAACAAACAGCTACTGGTATCTATTATCTTATTCATTTTCCTAAGGTCTAACAAGGTAGGACAAACACTCTCATTCAACTTAAATGCCAAGTAGAGAGACTACACATATACTAAGAGAAAGATTGGAAAAGACCTTAGGTTTTTGGAAGTCTAGTCTACAAACGTATAATGTAAGTAAAGATATGAGGTAATTTTCTAGAAATATGAAATGACTACAATTCAGTTTAGTAGAAATACAAAAAGGATACAAACTTGTCGACAGGCTTAACACCACTGACTTTCTGTTGAGGGAATAATATGAAGAAAGTATTCAATACTATAAATATATATTATCTCATTCTATAAGATAATTCAGCTAAGATCTCCTAGAACTAGATATTTACTTCCCAACAACACCTCTATGCATGAAGCTGTTTTTACAGATGACAAAGAGGCTTTTTTATCTTGCGATAAACCTTAGCTACTTTTGATAGCCAGACTACAATCCACAGCTCCAGAGAAGCTAGGTAATAAGAGTACCCTAAGAGGGACAAATGGATTGCCTTGGGAAGGGAAATTAGATGAGATCTCCTGAATAAACTGGGGGGGGGGGGGGGTTAAGAACAGGGGAGGGAGATGAGGACATGAGGGCACAGGATGGTCAAAGGAGGGATGCAGTGGAAGACCAATGAAAGAGATATGTATCTTAATAGACACAGCCACCATTGGCTTAGGGAAACCCTAAGAATCCACATGATTGCTAGGAGTGCTTGAACTGGCTCATTTCTATAATCAGACTGGCAAATATCACAACTACCATCATAGAGCCTTCATTCAGTAATTGATGGAACCAGATACAGAGATCCACAACAAGCACCAGGCCGAACTCCAGGAATTCAGTCAAAGAAGGAGAAGGAAATATACAAGCAAAGGAGTTCAAGATCATGATGGAAAAATCTATAGAGACAGCAGAACCAAACTCATGAATGACAGACAACAGCTATGGAGACTCCATGGGACCAAATTAGGCCTTCTGCATATCAGAAACAGTTGTGAAAATAGACTATCTGAGGAGCCCCTGGCAGTAGGGCTAGAATCTATCCCTGGTACATGAGCTAGCTTGTTTGAGCCTATTCCCTATGGTGGGATGCCATGTTCAGCCTTAATGCATGGAAGAGGGGCTTGGTCCTACCCCAACTTATTGTACCAGACTTTGTTGACCCCCTATAGGTGTCCTTACTCATGGAGGAGTGGATGGGGAATGGGCTGGGAGAGGAGAAAAGAGGGGTAGAGGTGTGGGAAGGAGAACTGAGGTTGGAGTGTAAAATGGAACTTAAAAAAATAAAAGAAAATGTTATGGAAGTCTGGCGATGGTGGCGCATGCCTTTAGTCCCAGCACTCGGGAGGCAGAGGCAGGCAGATCTCTGTGAGTTCAAGACCAGCCTGGTCTACAAGAGCTAGTTCTAGGACAGCCTCCAAACCCACAGAGAAACCCTTTCTAAAAAACAAACAAACAAACACAAAACAGAAAGGAGGGAGGGAGGGAATATTACGGAAGTTCACTGCTTAGGGACAAATCCAAAATGCACTCAAATAGATCACACCAAAAATCAAAATGTATTCTAAGTTCCAAATTTCCAAACTGAAACTACATTGTCCTTTAATCTGAAAAATCAGAAGAACCAGGTTTCTTAAGCAGGGTGATTTCAAGTAGTATAATAAAGTTCCTTAGCCTTAACCCTTCCACAAAAAAAGAACATGTTAACAAGGTACTTTTCTACTCTTCTGTCTCATAAGGAAAATAACTAAAAATAACTTCAGAAGAGACAATGTATTTTTTTGAGGGGGGTGGGGAGGGGGGTAGGGATCTTGAGACGGGGTTTCTCTGTGTGGCCATGGTTGTCCTGGAACTCCATCTGTAGAGCAGGCTGGCCTCAAACTCAGAACTCTCTGCCTCCCAAGTGCTGGGATTAAAGGAGTGCACCAGCACTGCCCAGGCCTATTTCTATTTTTATCAGCCCCTTTCTGTCTATAAAATCACCCCTTTTCAAGGCATCATGATGCACGTGTGGTCTCAGCACTGGGTGGAGAGGAGGACCACCATAACCTGAAAGCATGACAGAGTTCCACTGCTCAGTCTAATGGCAGCCTGTCTACTCAGAAAGACTATCTCACAAATCCAAACAAACCCAAAAACTTCTGCTTGGAATATTAGAACGTTATTCCATTTTAGGGAATGAAGTATTGTATGATCTGAGAATTGAAAATAAGCCAAGCAGCTAGGCATGGTTTTCATGTTTATAAATCCAGAGGCAGACAGACCTCTGCCTGGCCCACACAGTGAAGACTATATCTTAAAGTCCTTGACAAAGGAATGAACAAGTGTGTTTGCTGGGTTAGTATGATCATTGATTCCCTACTTACCATACTATGATGAGAAAATGTATTCCCCGAAGCAGGCTGTGATATGGCATTCTGCTTGGAATTACTGAACACCAGAGGCTGGGCCAGGGAAGGAGCCTGAGATGGATCCAGATTAGAAGAATCATTCTCCATTGAAGATGGTGTCTTCCCCAACAGAACAGCAAGGTCAATTCTAGTTTGAGAGAAAGGGATCTTTATGAATAATGACTGAACATTCTAAGATTCCTGTACCTAACATCGATTATGATTAGATCAACATGAAGGTTATTTTTTGATGCAGCAGTTTCATAAAGTCCTAATATGTTAACCAAAATAACTTGAGGTATAAGAGCCACTATAGCATTTAGGGAAATCCTACTGATATTGCCAAGAAGAATATTTAATGACAGCATTAATTTAATGAAATAGTAAATTTTCAGGGTTTGGTGGTTTTTTTTCCCACGCTGTGAAACAGGATCTCACTATGTAGCCAAGGCTAGCCTCATAATCATAATTCTCTACCCTCAGTATCCCAAGTACTGGAATGATAAGCATGGGCCATGATATATCCAGTAAGGTTTTTGTTGGTTTTTTTTTTTTATTTTTTGTTTTTTTGAACTAAGGTCTTACTATGTAGCTCTGGGTGGTCTCAAACTCAGAGATCCACCTGCATTTACCTACCAACTACTAAAATTAAAGTTAAGCATAACAACACTTGACACTCCACTTTACATATTAAGTTCTAACATAGCAGCTCAATTGGGTAGAAATTTAAAAAGCTTTAGCTATGATTTTAACACATAAAACTAATTTCTAAAATATATAAGACTAGCCGGGCCTTGGTCGCACACATCTTTAATCCCAGCACTCGGGAGGCAGAGGCAGAAGGATCTCTGTGAGTTCCAGGACAGTCTCCAAAACAAAACAGAGAAAACCTGTCTCTGAAAAAAAAAAAAAAAAAGATATATAAGGCCATATAATTAACTGGGGAAGGTGGTGTAAACTTCCAATCCCCGGTACTCAGAAGGCTATTGCAAGAGTATTGATTATTGCCGGGCGTTGGTGGCGCACGCCTTTAATCCCAGCACTTGGGAGGCAGAACTCTGCGAGTTTGAGGCCAGCCTGGTCTACAAGAGCTAGTTCCAGGACAGCCTCCAAAGCCACAGAGAAACCCTGTCTCGGAAAAAAAAAAAAAAAAGAGTATTGATTATTTAAAATTTTAAATTCAAGGCCTTTGTCTCCCAAGTGTTCGGATTAAAGACATGCACCACAACGCCCAGACATTGCAGAATTTTCAAATTATGGTTGCTTGACACGTGGATGTATAACCCATGAGTATGAAGATTGGATTATTCTTACTCACCTGAGTAGATAAAGACCCTGGCTTATTTCAAAACAAGTTATGTACTCAATGCTGTTTATCAGACTGATTTTCATAATTAAAGAACTATTCAGGTTAGGGGCTACAAAGATGGCTCAGTGGCTAAAGAGCAATTGATGCTCTCCCAGAGGACTCAAGTTCAGTGATTTTGCAGCTCAAAATCACAATAGCTCCAGTTACAGGAGATCTGATTTCCCTTTCTGGCCTCCATAAGCACCCACAAACATGGTATACACACATAAGTATAAAATTAACTATATTTTAGGGATTAATCAAGTTTGATACTACAGCATATGAACTTCTATTTAGTCAACTAAAAACTGTTAAATCCCTCAATAAAAAGCAACCTATGAGTTTTACAAGGGTACTCAGTATTATTACACACTTGCCTCTGACCAGCAGTGATTGTCACATTCTCCGCAGGCAGAGGCACTGAAGACACATTAGATGCTGTAAAGATCTTGGTCTCAGAAAGCTGCAAAGATAGAAATCAGTTACTTCTGGTGTTAGAAGAGTTAAAGACAGAAATCTGCCACAGGTAAGGTAAATATAAAAAAATAGGGATAAACTATGGAAAAAAAACTATCTACCCAGAGGAATTCTGAATCAGCTGATATCAAATCTGCTTAACAGAATGAAGTTATGCAATAACACATAGTAGAGTTATATACACACTGCATTCACAGGAATGTCTGTGCTAGTCACATATATTGAGGAAATTCCTTTTTATTTTCTCGTTACTAATCCCAACTCCTACCTCTACCCAAAGGACATTTATCTCCCACCATTTTCTCTCCCTCAATGTCAAGAAAAGCATGACCAAGATGAAGAAAAAAATAACATTAACTCCTAGCTATTAAAAAGTTCAGGTCCAAGTGCTTGTCAAGTAGTACCTTTTCAGGAATATTAGCTATATTCAACTTTTGCACTAATACTGACTGTATTACACTTCTAAGGCATCTGTAATCAATTACAGGATTGTTTCTTTTCATTCTTGATTTAAACTCTCTTATTTCTCAAATATAACTCTTAGTAACATAAACTAAATTTCAAAAACTAGAACTTGTTCATATTCACAGAGCAGTTTAGTTCAGCTATACAGACAGGCAGATCTCTGAGTTTGAGGCCAGCCTGTTCTGGAGAGTGAATTCCAAGACAGCCATAGCTACACAGAGAAATCTTGTCTTGAAAAAACAAAAACAAAAATCATTACCCTTTGACACTGGAATTTTTAGAAACCTAGGACTGACAATCAAAACAATTTGACAAAGCTAGCTTACCTACCTATATAAAGGAAAGCAGACTTGAAATATTAAAATAATTTTATCCATCATCATTGAGAACCACAATTAACAACCAAAGTTTGACTATGACCAGGAAAGGTAAAATTCTTTTACCTAGGCAATACCGAGGAAAGTCTTTACAAACCACTCACCTATGAGTTTTCCAAGTTGCGTCATGCTGACAGTCATTTCAATTACAATTAGGAATCAGGTAAATAAAAGTTTCATAGCCAAATGGATTGAATGCTTGAGGCTTAGGTATCATAACTTTCTCTGTATCCACTGCCAATTCATTATAGGACTAACTACCAAATAATGCAACAGCTCCAAGTAGAGTTGTATGACTTAGCAGCTGTTATACAATGTACTGCCTACTATCTGCCTAACTAAAAAACAATTTTTTGCAGTGATGGGATTTGAATGGTACATCTGAATACATACTAGGCAAGCACTCTACCACTTAGCTTGTTCCCAGACCTAATTTCATTGTTGGTACCCTAAGCAGCCACTCTATCTTCCTGGGTCAATTTGAGAATCAGGTATTGGACTTACACACCTGAACTTGCCCTTTCCATAGAGTAGTTCCACAGAGTCCTGTCCATGCCCAGTCTCCTTCATATAACATATGTGAAATGTTCTGGCTCAGAACACTATTTTGGATGTAAAAGTTTTAGATCAGAATCTTAGCAGTGCATTTTCAAAGGTAGAAACATCCATTTTCTATCCCTAACTTAGGGATAGAATACATTAGGTAAGGGTTAGACTAGGAATACCTACATCTTCATTCCAATCTTCAGTTCCCCACTCTTCTGTTGCAGTTCTCCATGCACCTAGGAATTAAAAAGAAAAGCAAAATAAATTTAAGTGTCATAAAACATGTTCAGACAACATCACTACATTAACATTTTGATAGGCAATAGTATGATTAGAATTCAGCAACCAGAAAGAATTTATTGACATCAGAGGCAGAGAAAGACTATTTAGAAACACTGAAGTAAAAAGTAAAAAGGCTTTAATAAGATTATGATTTCATAGCCACTTTCAGTTAGGTTATAGAGCTGTAACAGGAGTGGAAGAGACAGATAAAAGGACATAATATAAACATACATACATATATCCAAGAATCTTCCCTACCTCCTTCCCACCAAGATTCAACATGCCATGCAGTACCTTTAAAAACCTGAGTTTTATCTTAGCAGTCATTTAATGAGATGCTTGCTACTACTTCAAAACAGAACATGCAAGCTACATCTATTTATTTTGTATAAAAAACAAACATAAAACAAAACAACAACAAAAACTCAAGGTAATCAGAAGAGAAATGACACTAGTGGTAGAGAACTACATAAAGTTGGCACATGTGTAGTGAAAGGGGAATGAATAGGTTTGAAAGCTGAACAGAAGAATGACAAAAAAGACCTATCTGCTACTAGAAATGAACAAAACCAGCACAAATCAAGTTCTTAAGTCTTACTGGGTTAAATCAGGCTAACTCTAGGGAACTCTGCAGAGATTTGCTAGGTTTGGAGATGTTAAGATAAAAATCAAGTATGTACAACAGTCATTGTCCTAATCCTACTTATAAGAGAATGCAGAATGTGACCTGTTATGGTCATTGCACATTTCCCGCTTCTTTTAAGCAATGTCAACCCACTTCCATATACTTCACCTGGCACCTTTGCTGTGTGTGTGTATGCATGTGCACATTTATGTTCACATGCATAAAAACAATGTTTGTGCTGGTAGGTGTTCAGATGAATGTGGAAGCTAGAAGCTGCTTTCAGATATCTTCCTCTATCACTTTGTTTTACTGAGGCAGGGTTTCTGACTTGATCTGAAGCTGATCTCTTTGGGTAGCCCAGCTGCTAACTTTCTCTGGGGATCCCATCTCCTTCTCCCAAGTTCTGGGTTATATACAGACCTCTATATCCAACTGGCTTTTAAGTGGGCGCTTCAGGTCCAAACTCCAGTTCCCAGTTCTCATGCAAGAGCTTTATTCATTCTCTCTAAAATTCCTTATTCTCACAATTTTTGTCTCACATACATATAATCTCAGAAAAAAATACCATAAGGAAATTTTTGAAAAATAGAATTCTTAGGGACTGGAGAGATGGCTCAGTGGTTAAGAGCATTGGCTGCTCTTCCAGAGGACCTGAGTTCAATTCCCAGCAACCACATGGTGGCTCACAATAATCAATAATGAGATCTGGCACCCTCTTCTGGCCTACAGGCATCCATTCAGACAGAATGCTGTATACATAATAAAAATCTTTTTAAAAAAATAGAATCTGTTCCTTCTACTAAAAGACTAATAAAAAAATTTATCTGTACCAGAAAGTAGAACTTTTCCTATTTTTTTTCTAACTCTAGAACCCAAAATATATAAGTAACTCTTAAAGCCTATCTAAAGAAAGATTCTATAAGAATTTACAAGCTGTTGCTGGGCATGTTGGCAAATTCATTAATCCCAGAACTCAGGAAGCGGAGAGTCTTTTAAAGTTCCAGAGCAGTCTATTCTACATAGGAAAATTCTGGCCATGATACACAGTAAGACCCTGTGCCAATAAAATAAAAAATTTAAACTAAAACTAGCAAAGAATTAACATGAGTATCATTCCTCCCAGTACTTTGAAAGTATAAGGCAAGAACATCCAAACTTGAGGGTATGAGGCAAGGAAAGATGGCTCAGGAAATAAAGTCTTTCTATGCAAGCATGAGAACCTGTTCAATTCCCAATGGAAGTTGGGTACAGGTTGGCATTTGGTTCAATGGGAAAATGATTGCTTAGCAGCACAAAAACAAAACCAAGCACAAAAGGCATGAGACTAATGCCAACACTAGGAAGGCAGAAAAAGGAGAAGTACTTGAGCTTGCTGGACAGCTAATCTATCTGAATTGGTGAGCTTCAGGTGTAGTCAGAGAAAAAAAGTGGCAACACCCAACACTGACCTCATATCTCATATGCTTGCATATACATATGCAGATAGACATGGACATGTGCGTACATACACTAAAGAGCCTTGAGGTCAATCTGGTCTGGATAGTAAAATCCTACCTCATTAGGGGGGAAAAAGGCAAATAAATAATCTAACTCCCAAACTATCTTCTACAGGGAAATAGAAGTCACAAATCATATCCTCTCATTCCAATGGTTCTTTTCTTTCTCCTCACTGACATCTGCATCATCCTGGCTAATGGAACCCCCAATGAGTAAGCTCTTAACATAATCTTGGAGTTAGAACTAACTAAAAGTTACCTAACTTGGGCTCTTTTTGCAAGAATTTTCTCTTTGCACTATTGTGACTGGAATTGTGATGGGAAAGCATATGAACACTTATGCTCCAATACTTTCCAGTAATGCAAGTTCATAGATACAGAAGCCAGGAACAATACATTGCAAACATTCAAAGATTAGTGTTTGCATTCCCACAGCACAAAGCTCAATCAATGTGAATGCCAAATGTTTACTAAGTGAATATATTTTGGGGAGGTAAATGTGGGCACAGAAAGTGAAAGGAAAAAGCAGGAAGAAAAAAAAAGCAGAAAGACAGAAAAATGACATATCCACAGATATTTCATTTCATAAAAATCTATAAAAATATCCGGGGCAATTAGGCGCCTGGATGTATCATACCAGGAGCAGTCTCAAATTTTCGGGGATAATTTGACCCCTCAACCCCAATGAAATCAAGTCCTGAAACAAAAAAGAAAAGAAAAGAAAAAACAACCAGTGAAATTTTGCTTGTGAATGAGAACATCTGCCCCCAATACACAATCCCCATTGTACCTGTGGATATTTTAAGTGGATTTGAATTATTTCTTAAATTAAAAAAGGAATCTGAGGTTTGCTCTATGAAAACATGAAAGTGATCATGCATAAAGGTATGTCACATCATGAAGTTCAAAACAGGAGCTTATAAATCTATCCATTCACACCAAGAAGGTAACAGTGACATCATCTATCATTTCATTCTAGCCACACATAACTGATTTGTGACTCTAGACTCTAAAATCTGCTCTTTTCTAATCATTACAACAGTCCTTGTTTTCCAACCAGCTTCTTAATTTAAGACAGGTATGGATAAAGACTGGGAATCACCTCCTCCTCACACACACACACACACACACACACACACACACACACACACACACACACACACACACACACTAAACTTTCTGGGAACCACCTCCTCACCCTGGGTGCCAGCCAGCCAGCCAGCCAGCCAGCCACACACAAACACACACACACACACACACACACACACACACACACACACACACACACACACACACACACACACACACACACACCCTAAGTTTTCTATTCTAAACTAAAAGCCAATCCCTTAATTTCCACCGTCTTTTGTTCCCAAGATTAAAAAGCTGAATATTTAAGAATACACTATAAGTGAAAACCAGTTATGTTTTTATATTGAGACTGCTGCTACCACCTCCAAAAGCTAACAAGAAATAAAGAACAATTCTAAAGCATATATAATATATTAAGTTAAAACACTTCATAATAACCAAATGATAGGAAAACCTAAGTAAGATGCCCACAATTTTTCAGCACCTCAACTTTGCCTTCACCATGGTAAATACTACAAATGTTAAAAAGAGGGAACTTGAGAGGTACCTCTGTGACTAAGAACACTGGTCTCTTCCAGAGGACCAGGGTACAATTTCCAGCACCCACACAGCAGTCAATAACTATCCAATCTCCAGTTCCAAGGGATCTAACACCCTTTTCTGGCCTTCACAGGTAAAAGGCATGCATACTGTATACAGACATACATGCAAACAAAAGACCCAACACATTTATTTATATATTCATATATATATAATGACATACATATGAATATTCTTACATATGAATTTAAATGGTAACATGACAGACAACAACCCTAAAATTTCAGATTCCTGTTAAATTGATCTTTTTTTTTTTTCTTTTTGGAGATAGGCTTTCTCTGCATAGCTCTAGCTGCCCTGGAACTCACTTTGTAGACCAGGCTAGCCTCGAACTCAGAGATCTACCTGTCTCTGCCTTCTGGGACTTAATGGTTTGTGTCACCAACGTATGGCCAGGCCTCTTTATAAAGAGGGGAAACCTGGGGGGGGGTGAATGGGGGATGAGATGGAGGGGTCAGTGGGGTGTACGGAAGGATGGGAGGAAGAGGGAACTGGAATTGATATATAAAATAAGATTGTTTTTAATTTAACTAAAAAAAATTGTCTTGGGGTTAAGAAAAATAAAATTCTAAAATACTCGGGAGGCAGAGGCAGAGGCAGGCATTTCTTTGAGTTCGAGGCCAGCCTGGACTACAGAGTGAGTTCTAGGTCATCCACCAAAATAATAGAGTAACCCTGTCTCGAAAAGCCAAAAAAAAAAAAAAAAAAAAAAAAAAGGAAAACCATGAGCTGCCATGTGCCTGCTGAGACAGGAAAAGTTAGATGGTGTCACAAAAAAGGAGGCACTCTAGGGGTCAAGGACAGTGCTCTTGCTTAGCATGCACATAAACATTGCCCTTGTTCAAACTCCAGAACCATGAAGAAATCAAACAAAACAAAAACCAAGACACTTATGATTCTGGGGCTGCTCCCATTAGAACAGCACATTGTCTTTTACCACTGAACATACCCTGGTGTATCCCATAAGCCTAAACACATCCTGAAACATTTGTATGATACCTAGATGCACGTAGAAATATCAGCCAAAAAAAAAAATGTGCTTTTATTCAAAGTCCAGTGAGTCTCTTCTTGATAAGACACTAAGATACATCAAAAAAATCAGAATTGGGGAAAAAAAAAGACCATTCCAAGCTAAACACTGGTACACACTTTTAATCCCAGCACCCAGAAGGCAGAAGCAGGCAGATCTCTGAGAGGGCAAGGCCAGCCTTGTCTACAGAATAGTTCCAGGACAGTCAAGGATACACTGAGAAATCATAACTCAAAAAAACAAAAATAAGTAAATAAAAACTTGAAAATAAAAGGGACATTACTATTTTAGTATCAGAAAACAAACCAATAGTGTTGACTTTGACTTTGGGTCCTATTAATCTTGGCAATTAGTACCTTAATCATTTTAATTATTCTTAAAAGATGAAACTACCCTAACATAGAAGACCAAAGGAATATGCTCAGAGCTAGAAGGAGCCATATAGGATAATACAAAGCTCATAAAATTTTAGTCAAATAATTCTGAATTTAAATACAAGTAAATTCATAATTTTTTTCTAGCTTAAGCTTTATCATTAAGATGGTGATAATAAAGCCTATTTTAAAACCAAGTATAGTGTGTGGACATTATATATATATAGTTCCTGGACAGGTGGAGGAAGGAAGCCTAAGAGTTCATTCAAAGTCATCCTCAACCACGTAGTTTAAGGCACATGAGACCTAGTCTCATCGACAACAAAATGCATAAAGTTTCTTTAAAAGAGGATTGACTTCAAATCAAGGGTACTGACACATATCTCTAGCACTTGGGAAGCTAAGCAAAAAGGATTATGATTTCCAGGCTTGAGAAACAAATTGCTAGGTGGTACTGGTGCATGCATTTAATCCCAGCACTTGGGAGGATCTGAGTTCAAGGCCAGCCTGGTTTACTGAGTGAGTTCCAGGACAGCCCCCAATCCTGTCTTGAAGAAGAAAGAAAAAACAAAATAATTGGGGGGAGGTGTTCATAAGTAGTGATCAAGTGAACAGGCACACAAAATATGTTTACAAACCCTTGGCTAACCAAAAATATACACATTAAATCTTCATTCCTGTATTATCTTCTCTATCTCAGGTCTTAAAAAAAATCACTCTCTCCTAGTTTTTTGGATTTTTGCTGATTGAGACAGGGTTTCCCTGTGAAGCCCTGGCTATACTGAAACTCAATCTGTAGACCAGGCTGGCTTCAAACTCAGAGATCCACCTGCCCCTCAAAGTGCTGGGATTAAAGGTGTGTGCCTGGTTACTCTTTTAAATCCAACTATAACCTTTAAATAAGGTAACAGGAAAGCTTCAAGGAAAGCTATTTCCAGGACTGAGTACATCCCAATGGTAGAACATTTGCCTGTTATGCAGACCATTTGTCTGTTATGCAGACTGATTTTTTTAATCCATAGCACCGTGCCAAAGAGACTCCTAGAATCCCAAAGACAGAAAAGTCACTCACTTGTTCCATCATCTGGTTCAAAGTGGCCAGTGTTGTTCCATGTATTGCCACTACTATTGCCATAGGTATCATCAGTATTGGCTGGTTCTGCATAATCGGCTGGGTTAAAGGTTCTGAGGGGAGGAAAAAAAAAGCTTTCAAATTTGCAACTCTATTAGCAGATTCTACAAATGTTAACTCAAATAAAACAATAAGAATATTGACTATTATTTCCTTGCAACTCTATTAGCAGATTCTACAAATGTTAACTCAAATAAAACAATAAGAATATTGACTATTATTTCCTTCCTAACAGAGATGAGTCACTCCCCATTCTATAATCCCACATGTTTTTTTCCCTTATCACTCAAAACAAATGGCACAGCATAAGCTATACACAAATGATTCAGGTGGTAAATGCCTTTATCTGAGAAATGAGCACAAATCTACACATTTTTTATTCCTCTACAAATCAACCAGGTATCACTGTGCACATCTATAATACCACCATTTGGGAGGCTGAGGCAAAAGGACTATGAACTTAAAGCCACCTTAGGTTAGGAAGAAAGCAGAGCTCACTTGATAAAGCAAGTCTACAAATGATTCTGATCTCATTTTGGTTAAGGTTCTCACTGTTGAATCTCAGGGTGAAAAATTAAAACAAACAAACAAACAACAATAAAAAAAAATCAATGAAACTTACCCCATCCCTTGAGCAGAAAACCTTCCCCCTCTCCTACCAGAGCTACCTGCAGAAAAACAGACATATTTTAAAATTTGAAATTGAACACCTTACCAGCCCAGATACTTATAAACAGAAAGTGGTTACTACCAAACTTCCTTTCATTCAGTACTTTGGAATACACCATTGTCAACAGCTGTTTATTTGCTGCTAACTGTTGAGTGTTGGGCTTTCAAGATAGCTCAGACAAAGAAGTGCTTGACATCCAAGCTCAAAAATCTCAACCTGATGGATCCCATCCCTGGGACTCACTGAACAATCAAATTACTGATGAGCTCCAGGCCAATGAGACCCTGTCTCAAAAATACAGAAGGAGCCAGATGGATTCTTAGACTGGTTCAGCAAGAAAAATTCCCAGAGTCATTTTGGCTGATAGGTACTGTTTCTTTACCTAGGTTTATGAAATTGCTAATGGTAATTCTGAAACCAGTGGCGCTGAATGTACAGGAGGGATGAGGAACAGTTCCAAGTTAGATGCTAATTACCCACCACTTCATGTCCTCATTGTGGACTCTGTCCATTACCAATGAAGTACTGAGAATAAATATATGCCTGATATTGCTAAACATAGGTAAAGAACTATTTCCCAAGTAAGTTTGCAAACTCAAAGTAGAAAATTCACCCTAAATATGAAGTGAAACTAGCTAAGATAAAGTTAGAATAAGTGAAGAAAAGCAGAAAAGGGAGAAAGAGGCCAATTAAAACAAGACTACTCCACCAAAGTTTACTAAAGCCAAAACTCAGAACAAAGAAATATGTGACAAAACTATAACTTCTTACACGTTTTGAAATTAATTTTAAACCCAGAGATTTTTTTGTTCAAAATTTCTCCAGCAGTGATGTTATTCAGGAAAAAAAATGGCCTGAGGTAGATGACAAGAGCATTGAAGACCTTAGAGAAACCCCCATCTGATGTAGCCAGAGAAAATAGGTCTTAGTAAAGCTGTAGACTACTCTTGTCCTTGGTATTCTCACTGTTCTGTACTAAAGCAGTTGGTATTTTTTGGGGGGAGGGCCAGAATCTGATGGAGACTGCCATGCTTATCCATGAATGTGAATTTAGCCATATAAAATTTTTGAAGATTTAGAACTTTTTAATTTTTTTTTTTGTTTTGGAGAAATACTACAGACTTACCCCCTCAGTACAGGATATCCAACTCAGGGCCTTGTGAATGCTAGAACCTTGGCATTAACCTGCACTAACATCCTGGTGATTTTTTTGACTAAATATTTTTATTTATTTGATTGGTTTTCAGAAACAGAGTCTCACTATATAGCTTTGGCTGGTCTGAACTTGCTATGTAGATCAGACTATCTTCAAACTCAGAGATCCACCTGCCTGAGTTTGATTAAAGGCATGTGCCACCACTGCTGAGTGTATATATGTGCATATTTATAAAATATATGAAGATGTTTATTACAGTAATACTTTGAGCCAGGCAGTGGTAGTGCATGCTTTTAATCCCAGCACTCAGGAAGGACAGGCAGATCTCTGTGACTTCAAGGCCAGCTCAGTCTATAAAGTGAGTCCCAAGACCAACAGAGCTGTTACACAGAGAAACCCTGCCTCAAAAAACCAAAGTAAATAAATAAAATAAAGATAAAAGCAAAGTTACTTTTAAAGTTAAATGGAAATGGTTCAGTGGTTAGGAGTGCTTCCTGCTATTATAGAAGACTGGAGTTTGATTCTGAGAGCACTTCATAAGTCTAATCCTAAATCTAGTCCAATGCCCTCTACTGGCTTCTGGGGTTATAACCCAATGGCAGAGTTCTTACCCAGCATGTACAAGCAAAATAAACAGAAACAAACAAAAAAACCTTTAGCCATCTCTCAGAAACCTTGAACAGAGAGTCAAGGAAATGGGTAGGAGGAAGAAATAGAGGGAAAAAGAAGAAACTTAGAATCCCTGAACTCACTGTTGTTCATCATCAGGCAGATACAATTTTTCTTAGGAAAAAAAAAAGGTCAAAGTCCCAAGTTTAAAAATGAACAACGAAAGCCAGGTGGTAGTGGCACACACCTTTAATGCCAGCACTCAGGAGTCCGAGGCAGGCGTTATCTCTGTGAGTTTGAGGCCAGTCTGGTTTACAAAGCTACTCAGGGGAAACCCTGTCTCAAAAAACAAAAGTCTGGGGAACACTGCCACCTGAGGCTGACCTCTGACGCCCACACATGAACCAGCACACAAACATACATGTACGTGTGCTCATACACACTGCTGTATCTTCAAACAAGTATACCACATTATCATTAAAGACTAGGGTTATCATCTACTTTCATTCCCATTCTGCCCAGCACAAATATACTCTAGTATATATTTGCCTGTTAGCCCTACTAAGGTAAATGTATTTCATATCTATGTATCACTTCCCCACCAAACTGTCACCTCTGCCTCGGCCACGGCCTCTTCTGCCTCTGTCTGTGCCTCTTCCAGAAGGTCCTCCACTCTTTGCACCATCCAATCCATTTTCCTGGCCCCGAACTGAAACATAAACATATAGAGCCAGAACAGAGTCAATGAAGATACATACATTATATTGGTGTATATACATTACATTGAATACATTGTCAAGGAGACAAAACTAAGAGAACATGACCTGGTAGAATGGAACATGAAGGTTACTCAAAAATTAGCGATGAAATACGACAGAGTCGAGTCAAGTAACTTTATAAATGACTACATGGTTGTTTAACGCCATATTACTGACTGTTGCAGGAAAGGGTACATGTAAAAGATGTCAAGACTAGCTGGGCATTGGTGACGCACACCTTTAGTCCCAGCACTCGGGAGGCAGAGGCAGGTGGATCTCTGTGAGTTTGAGGCCAGCCTGGTCTACAGAGCAAGTTCCAGGACAGCCTCCAAAACAAACTGAGAAATTCTGTCTCGGAAAAAAAAAAAACCAAACAAACAAAAAAAGATGTCAAACTTTAACAGATGGGTGGCAAGAAAAGCAAATCTGTGATATAACAGGTCCAGGGTCCTGCCTGGCAGGGGCCTGACACATCCCTGGAGTCTAGACATTACTGACCCACAGCTGGATTTGATAAAGCCCCATGCATACACTCTCGTCCACGGCTGGCACCTCTCCCCCGTCTTGGTGGCCCACCACGTCGCCGACTATAGTCTCTGTCACGGTCTCGATTTTCTTTTCCTTCTTCATTAGATTCAGTTTGTCCACCATCCTTCTGTCCTGAGACTCCTTTCTTCTTCCCGACCATCTCCCAGGAATGCTAAAGAAAGGTAGAGCACTCATGACTGATCAATATGGACTACAATTAGTACACTAGAGGTGATAGCTGGTACAATTATTTCCTCAGGATTCACAGTTTGAGAAATTTTGAGGTGGGCAGTAGTGGACCACACCTTTAACGCCTGCATTCAGGAGGGAGGTGCAGGTAGATCTGTGAGTTCAAGGCCAGCACGGTCTACAGAGTGAGTTTCAAGACAGCTAGGGCTACACAGAGAAACCCTATCTTGAAAGAAAAAATAAAAATCTGTATATTAACTGCTGGCAACAGATGTTAAAAAAGAATTACTAGTATGATCGTCTTCAGACACTGTTTTTTGGTTTTTTTGGGGGGGGGTTTCAAGACGGTTTCTCTGTGGCTTTGGAGGCTGTCCTGGAACTAGCTTTTGTAGACCAGGCTGGCCTCGAACTCACAGAGATCCGCCTATCTCTGCCTCTGGAGTGCTGGGACTAAAGGCATGCGCCACCACCACCCGGCTAAGTTTTTTTTTTTTTAATGAACTCATCCACTAAAAAAAAATTCAATGCCACCAGTACTGATTCCTCATTGGTTTTATTATTGTAGCTGATTTAAATGTGGCCTAAACTTATATTCTGTAGCTTGTTTTCCCTTTTTGATAATAGTGGAAGTTCAGATTTATGGAACTAGACTAAAGACATAAGGGGAGATAAGATAAACAAGATATAACTTTTATAAAGAAAAATGTAAAAACTTTTAAAAGGCATGAGGACAACCAGTGAGCCCCCCAGATGAGGGCACTTGCCTTGTAAACAAACTCCTGATTGCTAGCCTTTGGCTTTCATATGCACCTATTCACCCCTACACATATCACATACAAAAAAAAAAGACCAGTACTTTTTTTAAAACACAAAATAACAATAAAACAACTACCCTATAAAAATCTACATATATATTTTAAGTCAAACAAGGTGCATAATGGCATATATTTATAATTCTAGCACTTGCGGGGGTGAGGGGCTGAGGGAGGGTTGAAGCAGTAGGGTTATCAAATTTGAGGTTTACATTTTACTCCTGTAAATATATAGGGCTGTGGAGATACCAAGTAGTTAAAAATGCTTGCCACACAAGGATGAGGACCCGAGTTTGATCCCCAACATGCACATTAAAAAGCCCAAAAAAATAGCATGTACTTGTAATCCTAGTACTGGTGAGGGAAAACAGGAAGATCCCTGAGACTTGCCTAGTTGAACTCTGCACCCCAGATTCTCTGAGAGAAGCCTTGCTGCCAAATACAAAATAACACTGGAGGTTACCCTCTGGTCTCACACACATATGAACACTCACTGAAAACACAGATAGATACACTAATACTCTGGAGACTAAGACTTGTGAGTTGAGCTCAACCTAGGCTAGAGTTAAGACCCTGTTTCACAAAAATAAACAAAAAGAAAGAAAACAGTTAAATAGACAGGTATTAAACTGACTTCTAAATATTTTAGTTTTTGTGACAGGGTCTCTCTATGTATAACCCTTGTTGCCTTAGACCTCACTATGTAGGAACCTACAGGCGATCTATCTACCTCTGTCTCCCCAGTGCTAGAATTAAAGCATGTACCATACCCAACTCTAAATAGACAACTTTCTTTCTCTCTCTCTTTTTTGTCTTTTCGTTGTGAGCAACAGCTGATACATTCATTAACTGGTCAAAGTGTGGAGAATAGGTAACGGCTAAATACTCAGCTCTAAGTAGGGTATCTACAACACCCCTTCCAAGGCTGAGGGAAAATGACAGACCATGGCTAAAAGAATGTAAGAGACAGAGGATAGGAAGGAGTGCTGTGAAGCGCTGTCTTCTGTATGTGGCATGGCAAGTTCACCATTAACTCCTATCAGCAGTGGTGACTTGGCACAAGACTGGGTCCATCAGCATTCCATCATGGATGGGAGAAGGGCTCGTAAGGCCCCACCCCTGCCTAAGAAGACAGAGGCAGTTAATGGGTGCTGGAGGAAAGGGAATCATATTACTCAGTGGTATAGCCACTGAAAAATTACCCTTGCTCAAGTAAGTAACTCCTAAACCATTATCATGAATCCAAGTCTAATTAAAGGTACACATATAGGCAGTAAAGTAGGATCAAGACGTTGGAAAAGAGTTTGACAAGAGGCAGAAGGAGATAAGAAAAGCTAATAGGGAAAATATAATCAAAGTATATTATGTGCATGTAATTGTGAGGTAACAAGCAAAATATAAAAAATAAAAATTGCTGGGCGTTGGTGGTACATTCCTTTAATCCCAGCACTTGGGAGACAGAGATAGGCGGATCTCTGTGAGTCTGAGTCCAGTCTAGTCTGCAGAGCAAGTTCCAGAACAGACTCCAAAACAATACAGAGAAACCCTGTCTTGAAAAAACAAAAAAATAACATAAAATAAACCCACTTCCACTATTTGCTATTATCCTAGGACACTGATAATCTTTTAGGAGTTTGCCGACAGTTTTTATCTTTACATATCTTCAGTTGGGTCAGGCAGTGCTGGCACACACCTCTCATCCCAGCATTCTAGAGGCAGAGAGGCAGGTGGAATTCAAGACCTGCCTGATTTACAGAACAAGTTCCAGGACAGTCAAGGATATACAGAGAAACCCTGTCTCAGAAACACCCTCTATCTCAACCAGAAATCCTCAGTATAAGACCAGTATAGTCAAAATATTTCAAAATGATGCTCTCACATAAAACTTAAGTTTCTCTAGTAAGTGTTATAGAAATATCACAAATGCTGTGGCTGGAATGTAAAATGAAATCAAAAAAGAAAATAAGAAAGTATCACAAATGTAATAGTAAGGTAGTGTTCTGTTGTTAAAAAATCACATACACACACAAATTCTCATTAGGTGAGAAGGAGATATGAGAGCAATACGTCTAAATTCCAAGGCAAGTGATCCTCCAAGATATGCTCTATCAGGCCGGGCGGTGGTGACGCACACCTTTAATCCCAGCACTCGGGAGGCAGAGGCAGGCGGATCTCTGTGAGTTCGAGGCCAGGCTAGACCAACAGCCTCCAAAACAATACAGAGAAACCCTGTCTCGTAAAACCAAAAAAAAAAAGATATGCTCTATCAGATCCAGGAATGTCAACAGGCTATAGAGCTTGTTTTTTACTAGCAGATCAAAACTAATATAAAGCTAATAAATATTAGAAAATCCTCTATTTACAATCTAGTAATTTGTGAAGACTTGCCAGCAACTAAAATGAACAGAAATCTTCCATGACCGGAAATCAAGACTGTGAACTAATACAAAGCAATCCAAGCCTTCTAAGCCTTGAAATCAGTCATGTGGAATGAACAACTTATTCCAGACCAATTAGAAGAGACTGACTTCACTTGCATTTTCCTATGATTCTTAGGAAGAGGATGTGAGTGTGTGTGCCACAGTCTCAATGGACATTTCTTATTCTATTTAGAGAAAAGGTATGTTGGTTTAAGACCACCTTCCCACCTGCCCACCTGCTGTTTTTAGAATTATTACTAGTCTGCCAACCCAGGACCCCATACTCTAAAACACTTTATTAGCACTCTACCGTGTCTGGATTTCCTTCCAGGAGAACATTGATGGCTCTGTTGACATCTCCATTGCAGTCATGTAAAGCAATCACACATTCATCCTGGTTTTTACCTGTGATATCAATCAACTGAAAGAGAAAAATCAATAATCATAAGCAAGTTTGTACTAGAAAAAAGAAACTAGAAGAAGGGAGGAGATACCAGCTACAATTGAATGAAACAAGCTTAAAAAGCAAGATATGTAATACATAATTGTATTTTCAAAAGCAAAACTTTAAGATCCAGGAGACGGCTCAATAGGTAAGGGCACTTGCCACCACCAGACAACTTGAGTTCAATCGCTAAGTCTGACAGATAGGAAGAGAAAACCAACTCCCGCAAATTATCATGTTGCCTCCACATCAAGTACCGAAGCATGTATGTATACAAACACATCCAAATGTTAACAAAAGCTAAGTTTTAACACTTGTGGCTTAGAGATGTGGTCAAAAATATTCACAAAGTAATTAAGCATCAAATGGAGAACCAAGTTGAAACACACAAACTTCTGTTCTACATTATTATTTCCACACTTCCTAGATCCAGTGGGCTGAGAATATAGCTCAGTGGTAAAGTATGAACTTAGTATTCACAAGATTCTGGGTATATTAGAACACACACACAGAACTAAGACAAAACTTTTTGGATAAGATAGCTATTTAAAGGAATGCAATGAAAACAATTATTTAGTCTAAACTATCAATGAATGTAATTATTTTTCCTTGTGTGCGCATGATATATGTACTCAAATTTCTATGTGTACACAGGAATGTGTGTGGACCACAACCTGTATGTGGAGGGTAGAGAACAGTCTTGGTTGTCAGTCCTATACTTCCACCTTGAGACAGTCTCTTTGGTTGTTAACCACTGTATACAGAAACTCAAGATTCTCCTGTCTCCAACTACCATATCAGTAAAAACACTGAGATTACAGATGTGTGTTCCCATGTATGGTTTGCCAGGCTTTATGGGATTCAAAGTCAGACCCTCAAGTACTTTTCCCCACTGAGCAATCTCCCTACCCAGAATAATTACAATGTATATACAATTATTCAACGTAAGCATCAATGACATTTAATGTCGCTTTCACTCTGATATTTTCTCTTAGCTTACAGCAGACTAGTGGGATACTCACTTGTTTCACCTTCTCCTCAAAGTCAGCATCATTATGGTCCGAAATCATCTGTGCAAGTCGAATTTGCTCTGCAGTAGCCTAGGAATTGAGACAGGATCAAGAAACCTTAATCAAGAAGTAAAAAATTAACTAAGAGCTAATTATGTAGTAAATCTTTTTTTCTCTACCACCTCAGTTTTTTGTTAAAAAGCTGGACAGTAGCTAGGTGGAGGTGGCATACACGCCTTCAGTTCCAGCACTTGGGAGGCAGACACAGGCGGATCTCTGTGAGTTCAAGACCAGTCTGGTCTACAGAGTGAGTTCCAGGACAGCCTCCAAAACCACAGAGAAACCCTGTCTTGAAAAGCCCCCCCACCCAAAAAAAAAAAAAAAAGCTGGATGGTGGTGGCTCACATCTTTAATCGTGGAGGCAGAGGCAGTTGATGAGATCGAGGCCAGTCTGATCTATAGATCAGAGTTCTAGAATAGCTAGGTCTGTACACACAAAAAAAAAAAAATCCAAAAGCAGCTTGGTGTGATCATTCAAGCCTATAATCCCAGCTACTTAAGAGGTGAAGATAAGAGCTCAAGGCTGACCTGGACTACAGAATGAGTTCAAAGTCAGTCTATGCAGCTGGGCATTGGTGGCACACGCCTTTAATCCCAGCACTCGGGAGGCAGAGGCAGGCGGATCTCTATGAGTTCAAGGCCAGCCTGGTCTACACAGTGAGTTCCAGGATAGTCTCTAAAACAATATAGAGAAACCCTGTCTCGAAAAACCAAAAATAAAATAAGCAATAAAGTAATGTTTAAGACACTTAAAACAATATCAGGAAGTGGTGGCGCACACCTTTAATCCCAGCACTCCGGAGGCAGAGGCAGGCAGATCTCTGTGAGTTCGAGGCCAGCCTGGTCTACAGAGCGAGTTCCAGGACAGCCAGGGCTAAAAAAAAAAAAAAAAAAAAAAAAAAAAAGTTTAAGGTGAGCAGTCCTGTTGGTACAGACCTCTAATCCCACAGCTCAGGAGGGTGAGGCATGAATATAACAAGTCAAGGCCAGTCTGAATAATTAATGAAACCCTGTCTCAAGAAAAAGGAGTCTCAGCACTGAGGTAGATGCAGGAGAATCTGAGTTCAAGGCCAGCCAGGGCAAGAAGACAAACCCTGTCTCCAAAAAGGGAGGGGGGAAAAAAGAAAAGGAAGGAAGGAATTTGTTTATTTAACGACAAGAGGGAAAATTTTTAAGGAAGCAGATCATGATGACAAGACATGTCTAAGCACACTACACAAACGCTGAGACACAGGAAAGTCCAAGTTTGAGGTAAACCTGGAATACATAGAGTCCCAGGACAGTCAGGGCTATATATCAAGACTGGAGGAAGCCGGGCGTTGGTGGCGCACGCCTTTAATCCCAGCACTCGGGAGGCAGAGGCAGGCGGATCTCTGTGAGTTCGAGGCCAGCCTGGTCTACAAGAGCTAGTTCCAGGACAGCCTCCAAAGCCACAGAGAAACCCTGTCTCGAAAAACCAAAAAAAAAAAAAAAAAGACTGGAGGAAAGCATGGAAAGAAAAAAGGGAAAGGAGAAAAAGAAAGCCAAGGAACAGATGGGGAAACCTAGCTCAATTTAAGTAACTCACATTGGTACCAACACCCATAACACTAGTTACAGATTTTGTGATTTATACCACATCTAAATCAAACTTAATACCCAAGGTTAATTTATTTCTCTAAAACTTAACTATGCTCTATGGCAGTGGTTCTCAACCTGTGGGTCGTGCCCCTTTGGGCATGAAATGACCCTTTCAAAGTGGTTGACTACCAGATACCCTGCATATCATATATTTACATTAAAATTCATAACAGCAGCAAAATTGCAGTTATGAAGTAGCAATGAAAATAATTTTATGGTTGGAGGTCACCACAACATGAGGAACTATATTAAAGGGTTACAGCATTAGATAGGTTGAAAAGCACTGGTTTATGGTGTCTCAGTTTTTAATTTAGAAAGGCTATAATAAAAGCCTTAGTTTCTCATGGGGAAGGAAAACTCAGACAAGGCCTTAAGACCTTAGAGAAAAATAAGGGCATAAGTAAAAATCTATCAGGAAAAAGGTATCATGACTGGCTAAAGAAATTGCAATGTAGGACCAGAAAATAAGTAATGTACTACTCAATCAGCTCAGATACCAGAAGGAAAACCTAGCACAGTACTCAAAATAAAGCTCTAAACCTCATAATATCAAGCAACAAAAAAGTAAATATATTATCAGACCTGAACCTAAAAGAGCCAAGGAACAAGAATAAGAAACGCAAGCAAGAGTTCAAAGCACAGAATGACGCTACATTGCCAGGAAGCCACTGTCAGCCAGCTGCTATTCACGCAGTCACATGTTCATTACCTGTGGCCGCTGCTTGTGCTGTGTCTGGTTTTGGTTTTGAGGTTGTTCCCAGTTTCCCCGGGCTCGGTTAGTGCCCACCGACGTCATCATTTACAGTATATACAAATAACAGTATTTACAAGGAAGATACTGAAGAAGAAAAAGAGATGGTTAAATGTAGGTAAAATGTTTTTAATTTTGTTCTATCAGAACTTTACCACTAATCACTTTACTTTTCTCAAAGAAACAAACCAAGGAAATTCACCTATTTTTTTTAAACATTCTTTTCAGGCCTTTTTTTTTTTATATGCTAAGCAAGCTCTCTACCACTGAGCTACATTTTCAACTCAAGATTCACCTTCTTGAGAATCTTCTTGAGTTTGTGCTGGCCTCAAACACAATGTTGCAAAGCTGACCTTGAAAACCTAATCTTTCCTCTACTTCCCAAATGCGTTAACCGCAGGTGTGCATCACTGAGACATTTTACACTTTTAAACATGGCTGTTAATTCATTTTTATTCATGTGCCTCAGTGATAAAACATATGTTTTGCATACATAAGGTCCTAGGTTAGATCAATAAACCCTGCATCCAAAAATGTATATAAAGTATGTGTGATTGTTTGAAGACACCTCGTTATGTAGCCTTGGCTGGCCTCAAACTCAAGGCAATCCTCCTGCCTCTGCCTTCTAAGTGCTGGCCTATGGGACTATTTTTAAAAAGATAACAACAATTTGGTTACTGCTATCTTGCAAATAAGCAAAAACATTATCAATATTTAAAAACTTTCCATACATGTGAAAGCATCTAAAGTGTCTTTGACAAAAAGGTAATTAACAAACCCTAGAAAATAAATGCCTTCCAGGAGTTGGGCACAGCACATACCTGTAATCCCAGCACTTGGAAAGCTGACCAGAGGATTGCAAATTTGAGGCCAGCCTGGACAACACAGCAAGATCCTGTCACAAAAGACAGACAGACATGAAAAAAGGAAGGAAGGGAGAGAGAGAGGGAGGGAGGGAGGGAGGGAGGGAGAGAGGAAGGGAGAGAGGAAGGGAGGGAGGGAGGCCTTCTAAGTTAGTATATAAATCAAAGAAATTACAATTTAAAATATTTTAGGAACTGTGAGCCTAGGTTCACTACCATAACAGTGGGATAGGAGAAAAACAATATAGCCAGCACACATTAAAACAGTCATAGCCTTACCTACCCTGCAACTGTTTGGCTTAAGTGACGTGTTACTTCTACTACTTGGAAAGTCAAGTTTATAACTAGCCTTTCTTTCCAGTTTTAGCCTCTTCATGACTTTGTATTAGTCCTAGTGACTACTCAGAACCCATTTCCTACAAAATTCTAACACACTGCCTTTGCAGCTTCATCAGTTGGTCTCATACATACTTTCGAGCAAACAGGATGGTAATTAGGCGCCACCACTCACCTTAATACAAAGGGAATCCCAAAACTGCCCCCAATCAAATGTGTCTATCACCAAATTTTATTTGGAAGGGCTTCTAGGAAATGACTTTAAATATGAGACACTGTTTGCAGGATGATTTCACTCTTTAAAGAAACAGAAAACACAAGAACCTTCCCAAAACTAGAACATGGTTTCTGTCCTTTCTACCAAGTAAGTGTTCTACTAAATTTAAGTTCCCTTTCTTCATACTGTTTTATAAAGTAATCTCAGCTGCTGCTTTGGGTAAACAAAGAAAACATTCATCATCATGATAGAATGCTCAAAATCAGGTTACTTTTCATTATTTTATTCCTTTCAAAAGAAGACAAATTTATACTTTCCTGCTCTACTTCTTTTTCCACTAACAAAACACTACACAGAGTAATTCTAGACTGCACAGAAGACACTGGATTTTGAAGTTATGAAAGTTCTATAGAAATATGCAAGGATTAACTATTAGGAACATGAACTTCACCTATTTCTTGAATAACACAGAGAAAGCAGACTTTCCTGTGGATAAATCCTTTGAGTTTTGTCAATAGGTTGCACAGGTCTTTGTTTTTTGATGTGGTCACCAAGAACAAAGACTTCTACTACATTCCTTATCACCAATAAAGGGTTTTTTAGTTATGTTTTAAAATTAGCTGTAGGATAATCAATCCAAACCTACTCCTGAATGGTTTCTACTCCATATAATAACAAATTTTGAGAATTATACCATAAACATAAGCTGTAAGGCTAGCTGTATAAATCACTGCACATTATCTTACAAGTTAGATGTAAATATATTACAAAACCATACTGAAAGATACATAACTAACCAGGAAAAAAAATCCAGTTTATCACTCTTATAAATTCCATTCCCCTATTTGGTAATACTTTGAAATGTTAAATTAAGAATATTTTACCTCCTAATTAGTAACAATGAGCAACAGGTCAAAAGTAAATAATCTGGGCAAACCACGTAAGGGCACAGAATTAATAGCTTTTTAATAGTAAATAAAGACAAAGACCCAGAGTTATTCAGTGGGAGTGAGTGGCCCTGCTTGTTAACTCTTAAAAAAAAATGTAAGTACTTAAGGGAAGTAGGATGAGAAAGAAGTATTGGAAACCAAGAGACCGGAACAAGTAAAGGTTTCAACAAGAAGTGCCCTTGACTACATTTTGAAAGCCAGCTACTTAAAAAAAATAGCCAGAGAAATTTTACTGAAAAAAATAAACAATAAATATTTATTGAGTATCTACTACGTGTCCAATACTTCAGGAAATACAAAAGCATTGTGACTTAGTTGCTGCTCTCAGGGAGCTTACAATCTAATTTGAGAAACAATTCAGACAGTCTAAAGTTGGACTGGGAAGAGTTAGGCTTACCACCTCTTCTTACAGAGAAACTGATCCCTAGAAGCTTAGTTGTGTCCCAAAGACCTGTGTCCCATTCCCCAACCACCTTAACTCTAATAAGGAGCCTTCCCAGTGAGGGTAGGGTGCAGTACATTTCCCCCTTCACTGTTTTACACACAGCAGTAGAAACATTCATTGGGGTAATCTAATAATTAAAGACAATGGTGTAGGACCACAACACAATTTTATCAACAAATACACATCCAAAATGTTTTAATCTCTAGTAATGCTGGTTATCAAACGACCCACATCCCTCTCCCAGCAAGTCACATCGGATATCCCCAACGCAGAATATGGGAGGTGGAAACAAAAAAGGGATTTCTCCATTTAATAATCACAGCGAGTCAAAGGCAAAAAAAGGTTAACAAAATCGCCTTTTACTGTGCTTTTCTTTCCACAACAACCTACACCAGAGGTGGTTAAATTTTAAGAATCGTAGAAAAACAGGCTCTTGTTTGTGACATCACTTTGCACAGTAATTTAGCGACTATCCACCAGGTAAGGGTTTCAAGAAAATTGGAATTCCATTCCCATTATGAGAAAATGAACAAATGCCCAGTGATTTAGTGACGTCCCTTACGCGTAATACAACCCTTGGGGGCCTCCATGTCCAGCTTCCCAAATAATATAAAGTCTTGGGTACCCAAAACTACAGTATAGACAACAGGAAGCTAAAGACAGCAGCAAAAACATATTCCACGATCAGGGTCGGTAAGAAAGAAGGCAGGATAATAAGAGGAGCTGACAAAGAGGCTGGAAACGAACAGAGGATAGAAGCCCACGCGCGGAGGATGGGAGACTCACCCCCCTCCGCGCCACATCAAGAGCCCATGGGGCCATTCGCCTCTCTACCTCCCACCCGGAACAAATTAATCCTCCGCACTCCAAACGGAGGGCCACATGGGGGAGTTTAGGGCAGCTCCACCCCATCGCCCCCGCCTCGCCCCCAGACCAGGCCGGATCCGGATCAGAGGCCCACAGAGGGCTGGGAAAGGGGGAGGCCTTCTCCGTAGACACTGGCCCTAGTAGAGAACCCTACCTCAGGCTGGGCCTGGGCCTCGCTCGCCCGCGCTCTTTCTCGCTCTCCCCCTTCAGGCTCTAGCCGCATGCCCCCCCCCTCCGGCTACCCCAAGCCCCGCCCCGGCCACGCTCCCAAATCGAGGCCCCGGCTCTGGCGCGGCCCAGTAGGCCGCGAACCCAACTATAAACAAAACCTCCGGCTGCCAGCACGGGGAGGGGGAAGGGGGAGGTTGGACGCCCGGGTTCGCAAAACTAGAAGGGTGTACAGCGGGAAAACACACGGCGTGGGGGGCCTACCGCGGGAAGGGGGGGATACAGAGGGGACAGAGGGAAAGGAGGGAGGGTAAGAGGGGATCGCGGATTTAAAGGGGCCGCGGACAATACCCGGCCCCGCCGCGTTGCCGCTGCCGCCGCCGCCGCCGCCAACGCCGCTGCGCTCCCAACTTTACCTCAGTCTCCTCCACACTGACACCCCGGGCCGCGCCGCCCCTGTCACGTGATATAAGATTCCCTCCTCCCCACCCCCTCCCTCCTTTTCCCTCTCGCGCTCGCGCTCGCGCCTTACCCCTCCCACTTGCCTTCCTGCGTCCCCCCAGCACGTGACGCGAAAGGGCCGCGCACGTCACCGTGCGCGCGCCTCCCCGCCACGAAACACAGCTCTTGAGTTCCGCGCGCCCGTCCCACCCCTGCCCCCGCCCCGTACGGCTCCTCCTCCTCCGTCACGTGACTCCCGGGCGGCCTCCGCTTCCTGTCACTGGCGTAATTCCGCATCTGCACACCCCACTCTCCCAGCTTCCTTTGCAGGCGTGAGTCACGTGGCGGGGGTGGGGCGGAAGGCGCTGTGCTCAACTAGCGCCCCCATCCACCATGTTTTCTGGCCGATTCTAGCTCGGTTTTTTTCCGCAAAAAAAACAAATCGAAATGGCCGGAGAGCTCCAAGGAACCTAGGGGCCCTGGCTTCGGCTGGGCCTGGACTAATGCGCAAGCGCGACGGGAATATCCTAGCAGGTCTTCGCGGAGAGAGGCCATGGCGTCTAGCAGTAACTGGCTGTCGGGAGTGAATGTTGTGCTTGTGATGGCATACGGGAGCCTGGTGAGGAGATTCCCCACTCCCTTCCTGCTGTGGTGTCGGTCCCAGGCGAGACCCTCCTTTTCCCTGACTTCACTCCTCAGCCACTTGCTTTGTTTGTAGCTGTATGCATAGACTGCCTGAGAGCTTCAAGTCAAAGCTGCCCGCCCTGGCTGAGAACCCTCCCTCTTCAATTCCAGGGCCCAGATTACACGCCTCCCTGCTACTGGCCCTAGACCCACCCCCGTCCTTAGCGACCTGGCTTTGCCCCAAGTCTTATCCCACAGTATCCTGCCCTGGAAGCCTGCCCTCAGGGATTTTGAATGTTTTTTTTTAACTTAATTATTGTAAGTATTAAAGGTGGTTCTAATCTTTTTGGGCAGGTATTTGTACTGCTGTTTATTTTTGTGAAGAGACAAATCATGCGCTTTGCAATGAAATCTAGAAGGGGACCTCATGTCCCGGTGGGACACAATGCTCCCAAGGTAGGTCCTCAGGGCACACGATAAACCTGATTGTTTCGATATTTAGGAACAAGGAGATTTTCGCTGACTTTACAAGGTGACTTTTTCATATATTTTTAATGTCCAATTACTTTCATTTTTCCCCCTCATATATTAAGCAATAACTGCCTGCGGGCTTGACTCACTTGCTGGCTGCAGCTGCTCAACCTGTACTTTAAGAACTAAACCAATTCAACTGTAAAATGTTTCTCATACTCATCTTAAATTGCCAAGTGTTTCATGTTGCTTTATTTTAGCATGATATTGGGAATGGTTGCAATTCACTCCAGAGCTGTAAGAATAATTGCATTTGTAGGATTTTAAAGATGCCATAGTGCTTGCCTAGAATGCATAAGAGTCTGGGTTTGAGTCCTGACACTACAAAAAGGAAGAGGGGAAAACATTAATCACTTAGTTCCACCCTTCTTGTCAACCCTAAGGAAGAAAGCAAATTATCTACCTTTTTAATTTTGTTGTTCTGGGACTGGAAAGATGGCTCAGAGGTTAAGAGCACTGACTGCTCTTCCAGAGGTCATGAGTTCAATTCCCAGCAACCACATGGTGGCTCACAACCATCTGTAATGAGATCTGGTGCCCTCTGCTGGTGTGTAGACGTACATGGGGGCAGGGTGTTGTGTTCCTAAGAAATAAATAAATCTTTAAAAAAATTTTTGTTGTTCTTTGTTTTCTATTTTGAGACATATATGTATCCCAGGCTGGCCTTGAACTCACTATGTAATCCAAGATGGCTCTCACCATGTAACCTCAAAGCAGTCCTCCTGCCTGTGCCGTACAAATGGGGAAATCACTAAAATATATGAGTTCAAGGTCAGCCTGTTCTACAGAGTAAGTTCCAGGATAGCCAGGGCTGCACAAAGAAATCCTGTCCCGAAAAAAGAAAAAGTAAATAATGTTGGGAGTGGTGGTGCACGCCTTTATTTTTTTATTTACTATTTACTATTATCAGGCATACGGTGTTCTGTTCACATGCATGAGCGCACACTAGAAGAAGGCATCAGATCCCGTTATTGAAGGCTGTGAGCCACCATGTGGTTGCTGGGAATCGAACTCAGGATGTCTGGAAGACAGCACTCTTAACCTTCAAGCCATCTCTCCAGCCTGGTGCACACCTTTAACCCCAGCACCCAGGAGGCAAGAGGCAGGCAGATCTCTGAGTTGGAGGTCAGTCTGGTCTACAGAGCGATTTCCAGGACAGCCAGGACTACATAGATAAACCCTGTCTTGAAAAATAAAATAAAAACTGAATAATCTAGTAGTGTCTTAACTTTCTCCTTAAGTGATTTCCTTCTTTTCCTTTTTTAAGGAAAGTGTCTTCTAATGAAACTCTGTTTCTATTTGGGATATATAACTGCCACCTGACCTTAAAACTTAGATTTCAAATAGACGTTTCAAACCTAATGTACATAAGTCCAAAGTCTTAATGTGTGTTTGTGTGGAACCCAAGTGTGGCATCTCTGCCTTCCTTAGTTGCTCTCCACTTAATTTTGGAGACAGGGTCTCACACTAAGCTTGGAGCTTCCCAGTTTGGATAGATGGCCTGTGTTCATCTCCTTCTAAGTGTTCTTTGTTGGTGCTTGATAGATCTCCTGTATCTTGGTCTAGAGCTAGAAATCTAGGTAAACACGACATCGAACTTCTTAATCCTCCTGCTTTTGGCTCCCAAGTACAGATGTTACAGGTGTACACCTTCACTCCTGGTTTGTGTGGTGCCGGAGATTGAACCCAGGACCTGGTGCATATGCTAGACAAGCTCCCTCTATCAGCTAAGATAATATCCCCAGTTCTAAACCAGAATCCCTGATATCCCATTGTCATCCTCATCATACTTTTACTTTTTAGTAAAAGACAACTGACTTTATCAACATTTTTATGACTCTCCCTGTTACCAGCATCAAGCTCTACTTACTGAATTTTATAGCTTTGCACATGGTGTCACTGACCTGAAATGGTCTTCACTTGGCTGCCTCATTCATTCCTTTGTGGTTTTTTGAGACGATGGTCTCTTTAGCCCAGACTGACCTCTAGAACTCACTGTATAGCCAAAGATGGCCTTGAATTCCTGAGTGCTGGAATTACAGGCATGCGTGGAAATACCCAGGTCCTTAGCCTGGATCTCAGTTTAAAAGTTATTTCCTCAAGAGAAGAATGCGTATTGCATACTTTTTATTTTGTTTTTGTTTTTCTGAGACAGGCTGTCCTGGAACTTGCTTTATAGACCAGGCTGGCCTCAAACTCACAGAAAGCCTACTGCCTCTGCCTCCCAAAAGGCCTGAAACACCACACCCAACACATATTACATGTTTTTTAATTATTTGTTTTTTTGTTTTGTTTTTTGTTTTTTTTTTGTTTTGTTTTGTTTTGGTTTTGGTTTTTCGAGACAGGGTTTCTCTGTGCCTTTGGAGGCTGTCCTGGAACTAGCTCTTGTAGACCAGGCTGGCCTCGAACTCACAGAGATCCGCCTACCTCTGCCTCCCGAGTGCTGGGATTAAAGGCGTGCGCCACCAACGCCCAGCTTATTTATTTGTATTTTATTGATGTTTTGCTTGCATATGTCTGTGTGAGGGTATTGGATCCCCTGGAACAGGAGTTACAGACAGTTGTGAGTTGCCATGTGAGTGCTAGGAATTGAACCCAGGTCCTCTGGAAGAGCAGCCAGTGCTCTTAACCTCTGAGCCATCTCTCCAGCCCATCTTTTTCTATTCTTAGGGTACCTTGAATTTCTCATAACAATGCCACAGTTGTCGTTAATGTTGGTTAAAATGTGCTTCCTTTTTCAGTAGACTATAAATCTCAAGATTTCTGACACTTAGGAGATGTATCTCAATGATCACTCACATTAGGTCCTTCCTTGTACATGCGAAGGATGTAGTCAATAATTGTTATTTAGTGAAAAATAGGAAATGGTAGAACTGTGCTAACACGTGATTCCTTTCTTCCTAGAGTGTGTTCTTTCCTTAACTGGTATGGTTTCCCATGTGCTTATTCTGGCATAGTGGAAAGACTAAAGGAAGATGCAATGGACTGGAATGTCAATAGTGCTCTTTCCACTTGGTCATATGAAAGGACACAGGGGTTGGTTTCCAGCACATGATGACAAATTAAAACTTAGCTATTTAGTAGCTTCTAGACTACATGATGTCAAAGTTCCTTTAACTTATACATATGTGTATGAACATATACATGTAGAGGGGGGAGGGAGAATCTAAATTCTTATCCATTGGAACTGAAAGTATAAATTAATAAAACCACGTGGAAAAGATTGGACATTATGTAGTAGAAAAACATATAGCTATCTAATCCTTGGCCCAAGATTCTGAAGATTCTGTCCTAGAATAGAACAAATTTCTTGGGCTCCGGCATCCTCTAAGGTTAGAAGGTTAGACAGATTCAAAACTGATAGTGTTGGTTGCTTCTGAATGTGTGAGGGCTGGCACATTAAGTAATTTTTAGTACTTCTTTTCTTTATCTTGACAAAGTCTTACTCTGTAGCCCTGGCTGGATTGGAACTTGATCTAGCCCATGCTGACTTAGAACTTGAAGCAACCCTCCTGCTTTAGCTCTCAAAGTCTTTATGGCACACCAGGTGGAATAGTCTACAAACTTTTATAGATCGTATACATACACGTTTCTTTATACATTTTTAGAGTGGATTATAACTTCTCATAGTTCATTTTTTTCTCAATTCAAAGAAATTTTTTTTTCAAGACAGGGTTTCTCTGTAGCTTTGGAGGCTGTCCTGGAATCTCAAACTCACAGAGATCTGCCTGCCTCTGCCTTCCAAGTGTTGGGATTAAAGGTGTGAAAGTTCTTTATTAACAAGATTCTAAACCAGAAATAATGTTGGTATTCAACTTTAAAAAAATTCTGACCGAGTGGTGGTGGTCCACGTCCTTAATCCCAGCACTGGAGAGGCAGAGGCAGGTGGATCTCTGTGAGTTCAAGGCCAGCAGGGTCTTTAAAGAGAGTTCCAGGACATTCTCCAAACTTACAGAGAAATCCTGTCTCAAATAAAAGACAACAACAAAGAACTTTCGGTGGGGCAGCGGTGGTGCACACCTTTAATCCCAACACTTAGGAGGCAGAGGCAGGCAGATCTCTGTGAGTTTGAGTCCATTCTGGTCTACAGAGTGAGTTCAAGGACAGCCTCCAAAACAATACAGAGAAACCCTGTCTCGAAAAACCAAAACATAAAATAAAATTCTGGCAAGTTAAAAGATCTGGCTTAGGGGTTGCTGAGATGGCTCAGCGGTTACAAGTTCTTGCTATCCAACCATTAGGACTGGAGTTCTGATTCAGCACCCATGTTACAAACCTGGGGCCCCCTGTACCCTTGTAACCCAACTCTGAAGGTGGCAGAGACTAAAGGATTACTGAGTCTTGCTGGCTTCCAGTCTCCATGAGCAAATGCAAGGTCTTGGGTTGGGGCAAGGGTGATAGGGGAAGGGGCTGGAGAGATGGCTCAGAGGTTGAGAGCACTGGCTGCTCTTCCAGAGGACCTGAGTTCAATTCCCAGCACCCACATGGTGGCTCACAACCATCTGCAATTCAATCTGTTGCCCGCCTCTGGCATGTAGGCAGAACTACTATATATGTAGTAAATAAAAAAAAAAGTGATAGAGGAGGACATGATGCGTGCACAACCACTCAGTTGCATGTACAACTCACATACACATACAAACACACGTCTTAAAAAGCAAAAAGACAGGTGAGGTAGCATGTTCCTTTAATCCCAGCACTCAGAGGCAGGTGGTTCTCTGAATTTGAGGTCAGCGTGGTCTACATAGCGGGTTTCAGAGCAACCAAGGTATATAAACTATGTCTCAAAAATCCAGAGAGAAAGAGAAAGATTTGGCTTTGAGATGTATGCTAGAGAATCCCAAACCCATTCTTAGATTTCATCTTTGTTTACAGGCTCTGGACCTATTACAGATTATCAGGGAGCAGAATACAAGATAATGATGCTGTCTTGTTTCCTCTGAATGCACAGGACCTAAAAGAGGAAATCGATACTCGACTATCCAGGGTTCAGGACATCAAGTATGAACCCCAGCTCCTTGCAGATGACGATACAAGACTGCTGCAGCTGGAGACCCAGGGGAATGAAAGTATGTGACAGGGTCTTGTGGATTTTCAGTGAGGAGATCCACAGTTTTAGAACTCCTATAACAACCATCTGTAGTCTTCAGTTACTGAATATATGCCACATATAAGGAGGCACTTTGTTAATTTACTGTAATCTTGGGGTATTTTGAAAATAAAAGCTGAGACTAGTTTTTTTGTTTTGTTTTGGTTTTTTCCCAGCAGGTTGCTACAACTATCTGTACAGGATGAAGGCTCTAGATGCCATCCGTGCCTCTGGTAAGTTAGCTAATAAGGGGGGCTGAAGAGATGGCTCAGCGGTTGAGAGCCCTGACTGTTCTTCCAGAGGTCCTGAGTTCAATTCCCGGCAACCACATGGTGGCTCACAATCACCTTGAATGAGATCTGGTGGCCTCCGCTGGCATGCAGGCAGAAGACTGTATACATAATAAATAAATAAAATATTTTTTTTAAAAAGGTAGCTGATAAGGGGTACTCTAGAATCTAAACCTAGAGAACAGAATGATGAGCCACCTTGTTAAGATTTGTCCTTTTGTACATCATGGCTACTAGGAATTTCCTATAGTTTTGAAAGTAATAGAATAAAAGAAATCAATTTGGGTATCCAGGTGTGGTCGTGTATGCCTTTAATTCCACAACACAGGAGACAGACATGCAGATTTCTGTGAGTTAAAAGCTAGCCTGGTCTACGTATGGAGTTCGAGAACATCTAGGAATAACTACATAGAGAGATGTTTTCTCAAAAAAAAGAGATAAATCACCTTGGATGATTAATTATTTGATTTTTCGGAATAGAGTTTCCCTCTTAGTAGCCCTGGCTGTCTTGGAACTCACTCTGTAGACCAGGCTGACTTCAAACAGAGATCCACCTGCCTCTGTCTCCCAGATGCTGGCATGAAAGGGGTGTGCCGCCACAATGCAGTGGTAAATTAATTTTTAAATTTGGAAATCGTTACAGTGTTTCCAAGGATGACCTTGAACTTCTGAGTCTCACCTCCCAGTGCTGGATTATGGGCATTTTGCCCCCACACCCAATTTATTTTGGTGCTAAGTACTAAACCCAGAACTCTCTGTGTTTGTTTTGGAACCCGGTCTGTAGACCAGGCTGGCCTGGAACTCACAGAGCTCCGCCTGCCTCTGCCTCCCTAGTGCTGGGATTAAAGTCGTGTGCCACCAACACCTGGCTTACACTCTGTTCTTTTTTTTTTTTTTTTTTTTTTTTTTTTGGTTTTTCAAGACAGGGTTTCTCTGTGGCTTTGGAGGCTGTCCTGGAACTCGCTTGGTAGTCCAGGCTGGTCTCGAACTCACAGAGATCCGCCTGCCTCTGCCTCCCGAGTGCTGGGATTAAAGGGGTGCGCCACCAACGCCCGGCTACACTCTGTTCTTAATTACTATTTTTATGCTGTATGTATTGTGTGACTGCATGAATTTATATGTATGCAGATGGACGAAGGGTGTCAGATTCCCTGAGATGAATTCTGTGAGATTGTAAGCCTCTAAACCCAGGTTTACTGCTGTTAACTGCTGAGCTTTCTCCCTAGGCCCCAGGTTATGGTTGTGGATTTTTTTTTCTTCTTCTGAGACAGGGTGTAGCTCAGATTGGCCTTGAACTCAGCATCCTTCTGCCTTAGTCTCCCAAACGTTGGAATTACAGGTATGTGCCAATGCACAGCACCTAGCACTTTATTATGTTTTTAAAAGTTTTTCTAGCCGGGCGGTGGTGGCGCACGCCTTTAGTCCCAGCACTCGGGAGGCAGAGGCAGGCGGATCTCTGTGAGTTTGAGGCCAGCCTGGTCTACAAAGCAAGTTCCAGGATAGCCTCCAAAACAATACAAAGAAACCCTGTCTCGAAAAACCAAAAAAAAAAAGTTTTTCTACTGAGACAATTGTTTTCCCACAAAAGAATGATAGCATCTGCTTCTTCACAAAGTCCACTAGAGACAATTAATGAGTCTTTTACATTATATGACTACTTATCTATTTCTGGGCTGGAGAAATGGCTCAGAGGTTAAGAGCACTGGCTTCTCTTCCAGAGGTCCTGAGTTCAATTCCCAGCAACCACATGGTGGCTCACAGCTATCTGTAATGAAATTTGGTGCCCTGTCCTGGCGGAGCACTATCATATCTTAAAGCCAAGATAGCCAAATAGTATGGAATAAAAGGATGTTAATGCATAGAGCTTAAAATTGTGTGGCCACATGGGCATAGCTGTATTCCTTGGGTCTCAATTCTATTAGAAACTATTTTCAACTCATTCATGTCATTAGACATAGTATTTTATTAGTATATATTAACTTTGCAAAATAGAAGTTTCATGATGATAATTGAGGATATTTTTGTAACTTTTTTTTGCTTTTTGAGACAGGGTTTCTCTATAACCCTGGCTGTCCTGGAACTTGCTCTGTAGAATAGACTGGCCACAAACTCACAGAGATCCACCTGCCTCTGCGGAGGCAGAGGTGTGTGCCATCACTAGCAGGTTTATTAGAACTATTTCTACGTCTGGAAAATTAACTAGAAGAAAGGAAAGGTAGATGAGGTATCATTCTCCTGTTGTCTTCTCAGAGATCCCATTTCATGCTGAAGGTCGGCACCCCTGTTCTTTAATGGGTAAGAATTTCCGCTCCTATTTGCTAGATCTACGAAACACTAGCACTCCTTTCAAGGGCGTACGGAAAGCCCTTATTGATACCCTCCTGGATGGATATGAGACAGCTCGCTATGGGACAGGGGTAAGTTGGACAGTCAGTTTTTCCTTCAAAGAACTAAAGGGATGGAACGCTCCAGACAAAGACTGATTTTTCCTTTCTCTTTCCTAAGGTCTTTGGCCAGAGTGAGTACTTGCGTTATCAGGAGGCCTTGAGTGAGCTGGCCACTGTGTGAGTATGGTGGGGGCATGTCAACGAGGGCTAGTTAGACATAGAAGTACAGTGAGAAGGATCACAAGGTCTAGGCCAGCCCACGATACATAGCAAGACCCTGTCTCTAAACAAAGTAAATATAAAATAATATACAAGTGGCCAGGCAGTGGTGGGAGGCAGAGGCAAGTGAATCTCTGAGTTCAAGACCAGCCTGGTCTATAAGAGCGAGTACCAGGATGGACTCCCAAGCCACAGAGAAACCCTGTCTCGAGAAACCACACGCGCATGTGCATGCACGTACACACACACACACACACACACACACACACACACTCGAATATAAAAGTGCTAAACTGTTCTCAGAGAACTTACCAAATTAACAAGCAGATATTTTGTACTACAGGCTAGTAAGAGAAGCTTCTGTTTTGTATGCATATTTTGGTTATTTTTGTTTTGTTTTTTGTCTAGCCCTCTAAAATGTCAAAATGGTCTGAACATGGTGATGCAGGCCTGTAATATCAGCACTTAGTAGGGAGAGGAAGGCAAATCTCTAAGTTGGAGAGCAACCTGGTCTACATAGCTGATTACTCGACACCCAGGACTACATAGAGAAACTGTCTGAAAAAAACAAAACAAAAGGTCTGGAGAGGTGGCTTAGAGGTTAAGAGTACTAGCTGGTCCTGCAGATGACCAGGATTCAATGCCCACCATCCATATGGTATTTCACAACCATTTGTAATTCCTGTTACAGTGGAATCTGATGCCCTCTTCTGGCTTACACAGGAACCTGGCATGTATGTAATGCACAGACATACATGCAGCTAAGACATCCATACACAGTAGATGAATAAATCTTTGTCTTTTTTTTTTAATGCCAAAAATGGTATAGCTAACAAAGGAATGAAATTTTTCAGCACATAAGGATTCCCTCTGTTCTAGGATCCTCTTTTTATGCCTTGGTCCAGTAAAAGAAAGAATTAAATTCCGCCGAATTTTTATTTAATCTGCCTTCCCCCCCCCCCCCCTTTTGAGACAGGGTTTCTCTGTGTAACAGCTCTGGCTGTCCTGGAACTCACTCTGTAGACCAGGCTGTTCTCACACTCACAGTGATCTGCCTACCTCTGCCTCCCAAGTACTGGGATTAAAGGTGTGCGCCACCACCCAGCAAGGCCATGATTTCTGATACCCCAAAAACAGTTCCACCAGCTGGAGACCCAAGTATTTAAATATGGGAGCCTATGGGGGCCATTCTCATTCAAACCAAAATAACATACAAAGCTAGAAAAGAGTATTTGGTTCGTAGGTTAGGCAAGAGGTCTGGACAGATGACTCAGTGTTTATAAGAGTGCTTGCTGCTCTTCTAGAGGCCCAGAATTTAGTTCTCAGCATCCGTGTCAGACAGTTCATAACTGCTGCAACTTAAGCTCCAGAGGATCCAACACTACTTCTGGCCTCCAAGGGCACACACAGGTAGCCTACATTCACACAGACACACATAAAGCAAAAATAAAAACAAACCTTTCTGAGCTAGAGAGATGCTTAGCAGTGAAGAGTACTTCTTGTGGAGTACCTGAGTTGACTACCGCTCACATTGGGTGGCTCATAGTGGCCAATCCAGGTGATATGACACTAACTTCTGACACCTTTGGTCTCCTGCACATGTGTGGTGCACATAAACTTGTAGGTGCATACACACAAATAAAAAATCTTGAAAGAAGTTAGGCAGGAAACCTGTTAAAATTAACTTGAGGCCAGCACGCCTTTAATCCCAACACTCTTGAGGCAGAGGCAGGAGGATCTCTGCATTCAACGTCAGCCTGGTCTACAGAGCGAGTTCCAGGACAGCCAGGACTACACAGAGAAACCCTACCTCAAAAAAAAACCAAAAAGGGAAAAAAATCACTCAAAAGATACATGCTGATTTCCCTTATATGATCTAAGTAGTCAGAATCAGATGGGATAGAGAATAGTAGTTGCTAAGACCTGGGAAGGTAAGAAAGCATTATTTAATCAACATAAACATTTGTTTTATAAAATGGAAAGCATTTTGAAGACTGGCTGTACAACCTTGTGATTAAAACAGTATTGAAGCACGTACTTTAAAATAGTCAAGATGCATTTCCAGCCAGGCATAGTGGCACACACCTTTAGTCCCAGTACTTGGGAGGTAGAGGCAGGTGCATCTCTGTTTGAGGCCAGTCTGGCATACAGAGTGAGTTCCAGGACAGCAAGGACTACATACATAAAGAAACCCTGTCCAGGAAGCATTTCCTATGTATTTCATTAGATATTTTCTTGCTAGAGCCAAGTGTGACAGCCCACTTCCTGTAAGGCCAACCTAGTCTGCATAGTAAGACCCTTTCTTTCCCTTCTCCCTCCCCACACCTGGAAAAAAGAAAGGATTGTGATGGAAATAAGGACTTAATAAAGTTTTTTTTCCTGTCATGCCTAAATTCTCAAATGGTTTTAGTATTGAGTTGTTTGGGTTTTTTGTTTGTTTGGTGGGAGTCCCATTTTGTGTGTGTGTGTGCGCGTGCGCGCGCACAAGCACAAGTACTTTTACACTTATGAGTATGTAACTGACAGGCAAACTTGTTATATAGACCAGACTGGCCTTGAATTTGTGATCTTTCTGCCTCCTGAAATTACAGGTGTGTGCCACCATACCTTGCTTAGTAACTAGTGAAATACGTAAGAGACCATTTTAGTTTCACTTATAGAATGGATTTTAAGATTTATTTTTTAGTTTTAGTTACGTGTAAACATATGCAGAGGTTCTAGCCTAGAGCTAGTTACAGTCACTTGACATGGTTGCCAGGAATGAACTCCAGTCCTCTGGAGGAGTAGTGTATGCTCTTAACCACTGAGCCATCTCTCCAGCCCCTTTGTGCTAGTTCTAATTCTATTCATATCTTCTGTGTATTCTTCAGAGTCAAAGCACGAATTGGGAGCTCTCAGAGACAGCACCAATCAGCAGCCAAGGACCTAACTCAGTCACCTGAAATGTCGTCAACAACCATCCAGGTCACATACCTCCCCTCCAGTCAGAAGAGCAAACGTCCTAAGCACTTCCTCGAGCTGAAGAGCTTTAAGGACAACTATAACACATTGGAGAGTACTCTGTGATGGAGCTGCAGATGCTACCTGTGCAGCCTTTGAGCTATGTGACTCTGCGGGCCAGACTTTACCAGCCAAAGCTTCTGTTGATACCAGAGTTGCTTCAGAGCTGTGTCTGAAAGGTCATTCCCCAGCCCTTTCTTAGAGGCATTTGCAAACACTGGCTAAGACATCATTATCTCCCAGTAGCAATGTCATTAATGTTTGTGTCAAAGCCTCCTTGAAGATCTTCACTTTTTGCTGTAATTCACTTACCCTGTGCAGTACTATTTAGTCCCAAAGTACAAATTGAGATGTCCTCTTTGTCTACCCTGTTGCACTCAGTTGAATAGAAATATTTGGGTTTAGAGATCTCAGATTTGATTGATGGAAAAGCCAGGCATGTCCTCATGAGGAGGGAGGAAGTGGGTAGAATGTCTTCTGGAATGTTGGTGCTCCATTTAAACCAGGTGTATTAAGACATGAACATGACTTTCTTGAAGTGGAAGGATCTGTCCTGCCTTCACCCAATACTGTTATGACAATTACAAGGGAATGTTCTGGCACTTGGCATAACCTATGCTGAGATGGAGAGACAACATGAAGTAGTTTTCTCTAATGTCAACATATTAGTCTCGGTTTACAAATTATTTAATAAAATTACTAAAAAATTTTTTTTGTTTTCTTTTAGAGACAGAGTTTCTCTGTGTAGCACTGACTACTGTCCTGGAACTCACTCTGTAGACCAGGCTGGCCACAAACTCACAGAGATCCACTTGCCTGTGCCTCCAATCCTGGGATTAAAGGATGGTGGCACCACCTCTAACCATGAATCATTTCTTTAGAATGGGCTTTAGAACAACAGACACTTGATGTGCGTCTGTGTTTCCCTTACAGGACACAGGGTGTGAAGCTTTGCTGCCAAAAACTGGTTGGACTGTGTATGTGGATCTAGACTTTGCAGGTCGTCTGAAATCCTGAAATAGGGTCTGTGCGGCTCATCCTCATAGCCTGACCTTGTCACTAATAGAAAACTAGAGAACCAGGATTCCCTTTAGGTCACCATGGCAACAGGCCAAGTAGCCAGTCAACTCCCAGGACCAGGGTCATTGTTGGACGCCTAAACGTTGCTATGACTACTGAAACCTTGGTGACCAAACTAAACAGAAAGAAAAGCCTTCTCAGTGGCCTCAGAAACATCAAACATGTCTGTAGATACGTCTGCGGAAAAAATGACAAAATTAGAAGAGGTATGCAGAGTTGGAAGGAGGGTTGGAAGTTGGAGGAGTTTCCCCTGATGTGGTTTCCAGATGGGTTTACAGCATTCCTGAGAAAGGTTCGGTGGAGTGCAGGGGAGTTAGCAAAAACAAGAAACTATTTTTGGAACAGGAACTGTTCACTAATGTCCCACTCTGACCCCTATCTTGTATCTTCTGTCTGTTATGAGAAATGTACAGCTTTCCCACTTCCCCCTAGGAAGCTATGTCATTCATCAAAAGTAGGTACTGTGCTCAGATTCTAGTAATGAAGGCAGATGAACAGAACCCACTTCTATTACAGAATTTGCAAAGAGACGTGGCACTTAAGAAGATGGTCAACAGGTAATCTGTGTTTCCATCTCCTCCCATCGGTTTGTCTTTTCAACTCTCCTCTCCCTGAGCCACCACCCAAGTCATCTCTCCTTGGGGGACCCCTCAAGAAAGAAAGCATGGAGCAGACGGGCAGCCTTGTTCTCAGAGTAACCGGAGATGAGCTTGTTAATGACTAATGCATGACCCCGTTCCTTTCTGTTCCTGCTTCCCAATCTTTGGGAAAGGCACAGTGTTTATTCTGCCTTTCTTTTTTCTTTCTATTTTTTTAAACATACTCATATGTTACTTTCCTAGCTTTGTACTAATTAAGTAGCAGGTATTTCAATAGTTGTTGAACAACTGACACATACTCAGAAGACTGAACTGCATATTTCACCTGCTAAGACTCTGACTCTGGTGTACTGGGGTATTGAATCCAGGGCTTTGTGCATGGAGGTGCTCTACCACCAGCTATACCTCCAACCCCGAGCTTTTTTTAAAAATGCTGGCGGAAGCAGGGCATGGGGACTCATACCTATAATCCCAGTACTTGGATGAGCCTAGGTTACAATGTGATTGATACACTCTCAAAAAGCCCCAAAGGGAGGCCCAATATGGTGGGTGGTATATGCTTTTAATCTCAACACTAGAGAGAGCAGAGATAGGTAGGTCTCTTGAGTTTGAGCCCAAACTAGTCTCCATAATTCCAGGGAACCAGGGTTATATAGTGAGATTCTTTAAGAGGTAGGTGGGGGTGGCACAGGAAGCTCACTGGTAGACTGCCTAGCATGCACAGAGCCTTGCGCTTATTTCCCTGCATTCAGGAGATACAGATAGGAGCATCAGAAGTTCAGGGTTAGCTACATAGTGAGTTGGAGACCAACCTGGGCCACTTGAAACTGTCTTTTTTTAAAAAAGGTAAATGGCGCCGGGCAGTGGTGGCGCACGCCTTTAATCCCAGCACTTGGGAGGCAGAGGCAGGCGGATCTCTGTGAGTTGGAGGCTGGGCTGGACCGACAGCCTCCAAAACAATACAGAGAAACCCTGTCTCGTAAAACCAAAAAAAAAAAAAAAAAAGGTAAATGGGCATTGGTGGCGACCACCTTTAATCCCAGCACTGGGGAGGCAGAGGCAGGCAGATCTCTGAGTTCGAAGCCAGCCAGAACTATACAGAGAAACCCTGTCTTGAAAAACATAAGGTAAAGGTTAGGAACTGAGACCCAGTTTCTTTTTGTTGTTGTTTTGTTTTCTTTTTTTTTTCTTTTTCTTTCTTTCTTTTTTTTTTTTTTTTTTTTTTTTTGGGTTTTTCGAGACAGGGTTTCTCTGTGTAGTTTTGGAGGCTGTCCTGGCACTCGCTCTGTAGACCAGGCTGGCCTTGAACTCAAAGAGATCCACCTGCCTCTGCCTCCCGAGTGCTGGGATTAAAGGCGTGCGCCACCAACGCCTGGCCCAAGACCCAATTCTTAATGACCTAGGTGACACAACTTTCATTTTCCATTTGTGTGCACTGTAATAGCTGACAGCTCTACCTCTTGTTCATGGTATGATTCAGTAACAGCACTTAACACACTAGATTCTAAGTCAGTTCTAACTACCCTTTCAAGAGCTTTGCAATCTTCTGACAGTGGTAGAGGTTCTGATCACAAAGCAACCACATTAGTAAGAACTTGTCTCTACCCCTAACTCTCACCTATTTAATCCCCACCCCTAAACCTGGGACAGGTGGTCGAAGTCACATACTCACTGCATGTGGCAGATGACATTGGACCAACGGAGAAACCTGTATGCTACCCTAAGGATGCAGGATACTATGGAGCGGGAATTGGCACTGTCGAACAAACAGCTGCTCATGGTGAGTTCTAGGAGGACAGCCTGGAGTCTTACCTCTTTCCTGATCTACACCCCTGCCAGCTGGAATAGCGAACTCTTCTGTCATGACTTAACGGTATAGTTTGCCTCCAAGACTTTTCATGATTTTTCATGATTTTTATCAAAACATTAACATCAAATGCCAAAGCTCTGTCAGTAAGTGATTTTTTTAAATTTGTGCATTGTTTGCAGATGGCACTCCTTGTTTAGTTTTGGGTTTAATGAAGTTTGGTTTTTTGGGAACTTTGGGTTGAGTTGGGTTTTGTTTGAAACAGTCTCAGTGTGTTCCCCGAGCGGACCAGGAACTTGCTATGTAGACCAGGCTGGCCTTCATGAACTAAGAAGTTATTTATGTACTTTATGTATTTATTTTTGAAACAAGGTATTGCTCTGCATCCCAGGATGGCCTGAAACTTGCTGACATCCTGTCTCAACTTCCCATATGCTGAAATTATAAGCATGTCCCATCTCACCCAGCTGTAGGTGACCAGTTTCTGTCCTAATGCTTACTTTGCTCTTTTCATTCAGCTTCCCTTCTCCACCTGGGGTGCCTTTTAGTATCGAGTAACTGGCAGGTTTCCTAGTTTATGGTGCATTCTCATCAAAATATTTATTGACCAATGAGTCTTCACCCAAGGGTGGGGAAATCAGATAGGCTTCCCTCCCCTGATTTACTCTTTTCTACTACCTCTTTTTATGATCCTGCTAAGCCCGGGTCCAAGGGAATACAGGGATGGGGAAGGCAACCAGAGACTGAGATGAGCATTAAAGAGCCAACTGCCTCCCTACCAGGTCCGGCAAGCTGCCTTACACCAGCTGTTTGAAAAGGAACATCAGCAGTACCAGCAGGAGCTCAATCAGATGGGCAAAGCTTTCTATGAGGAGAGACTGTGACACCACCTACCACTGCTCTTCCATCATGCTACCAACCCAGCCTCTAGTCTCTTCCGTGAGCTTCCCAAAGCACCTGGACTAGGACTTAATACTCCCCCTCTTTCTCTTTGTTATATCAACGCAATGTTACCTCTGAAAACAAGAGTGACGCCTTGTGGTCAGCAAGGGATATGCAATATTGTAAGGGGAGAGAATGCACAATGTCTTTTTTTTTTTTAATCTGATTTGGTTTAACAAATAAAGTATACTCTTAAAAGTTTAGAGTTAGCCGGGCATTGGTGGTGCACGCCTTTAATCCCAGCACTCGGGAGGCAGGCAGATCTCTGTGAGTTCGAGACCAGCCTGGACTACCAAGCGAGTTCCAGGACAGCCTCCAAAGCCACAGAGAAACCCTGTCTTGAAAAACCAAAAAAAAAAAGTTTAGATTTAACCGGGCAGTGGTGTCACATGCCTTTAATCCCAGCATGCAACAGAGGCAGGCAGATCTCTGTGAGTTCGAGACCAGCCTGGTCTACAAGAGCTAGTTCCAGGACAGCCTCCAAAGCCACAGAGAAACCCTGTCTCGGAAAAAAAAAGCTTAGATTTAGACCATGGAGTTTATTATCAGCCCTGAGTCTTGGTTTGTTCATGGCTGCCATAATTTTACTTCCTAGATTCTGACCACTGCTTTTGTCCTGGCTGGTTTTGTGTGTCAACCTGACACAAGCTAGAGTCATCAGACAGGAAGGAGCCTCAGCTGAGAAAATGCCTCCATGAGATCCAGCTATAAGGCATTTTCTCATTTAGTGATCAATGGGTGAGGGTCCAGCCATGGTGGGTGGTGCCTTGCCTGGGCTAGTGGTCCTAGGTTCTATAAGAAAGACTGAGAAAGCCATATGGAGCAAGCCAGTAAGCAGCACCCCTGCATGGTCTCTGCATCAGCTCCTGCCTCCAACTTCCTGCCCTGTTTGAGTTCCTGTGCTGACTTCATTTGTTGAACAGCAATGTGAAAATGAAAGCTGAATAAACCCTTTCCTCGCCAACTTACTTTTTGATCATGGTGTTTCGTCCCAGCAACAGAAATGCTAAGACAGCCTCAGACCTTGGTTTCACTGATATTTTCTGAATTCATGGACAAATAGCTTTTAACATGGCTATTAATTTATAGGCACTGTGGTGCTTGAATATGAGGGGGCTGAATTTTATGCTTGAAAGTCATCTCATTGTGAAAACATGAATTAGTCTCTTCTAGGCTTGAATTCCTACTCACACTCTATAAAACTGAAAGGGTTCCATACTTAATTCCTTCAGGCATTGAGTGTGCAGTATAGCAGGCATTAAGTATCAAGTGGTGGGCTGGACGGGCTGGAAAAAGTATGTCCATTCTCAAGGTCTTTGACACTGAAAATCCTGGAAAGTAATAACCTGTAGGCCCCGGGAAACAAATGACAGAGATCCCCATTTCACAGTAGCTGCTGTGAGAATATGTCCTCTGATGTAATTTCTAATACTCTCACCAGTATTGTCACTGGTCACTCATCTGTGCCATAGGATCTTTCCTACCCTCAGCTTCGTGTGGCTGTGTCTCCACTGCAAAACTCATTCCCTCCCCCTCCAGCCTGTCTCTATCCTTAGTCGATCCTCAAAGCCTGCATTTTCATTTAGCTGTCGGAAGCTACTTTCCGCCCCTCCACTTTCTCCACCCAGGAAGACCATGGAGAGGCAGCAGATACAAAGAGATCAGTACAGTCTTCAGGTGTAGGGTCAGGTATAGGGTCACAATATCGGACCCTCTTCTGGAGAGGACAGACCCAGCTAGGACTGTCTTCAGGTTTCATCAGGTAAGTAGGCAGCAAGCACAAGCCCAGTGATTGGCCGAAAACAGCCTCCCATTTCCCTGGAATCCAGACCCTGGCTTGGTGGTCCTGTGGTTAACCACACCCAGCTCCATGCCATTGTTTCCCACACTTTTCCCTCTGCCCCCATCACCGCTGCTCCCTAACCCCTCGTCACTAGTAACCAGCCATGAATACCTACATCAAACGAAACGGAGCTCCCAGGCTGGTTAGGAATGCAGGCTCTGAACAGTAATTACAGATGGAGTGTGAGTTTTGTAGGAGATGAAGCCACAAACACCTCACCTGGATTTGACAACACATAAGACTGAATTTCCATTCCTTCTGTCTGTTCCTGGCCTGTGTGAGTCTGATGTAAGCCATCCTCACCTCTCTCACGTCCTTCTTTCTTACCTGTCTCCCAGGCGGCCTGCTTATTCACAGGTAGTATGGCCTTGACTTAAGAGAATAATGGACAGATCTGGTTTTCAGTCTCTCCCCTGCCCCTTTTGGGGTGGCCCGATGCACATTTTAACATTGGGGGCTGGGGTGGGGCAGTTTCCTGGAGAGATGGCTCAGTGGTTAAAAACACTGGCTACTCTTGCAGAGACCCCAGATTGGAGTCCTGGCATCCATGTGGCATCTCACGATTGTTTATAACTCCAGTTCCAGAAGATCCAGTGCCCTCTCCTGGCCTCTGCAGTTACCAGGCATTCATGTGGTAGACAGAACACCCATGTCCATGAAATGTTTTTTTAAAAATTTAAGTCTCACTGGGCGTTGGTGGCACACGCCTTTAATCCCAGCACTCGGAAGGCAGAGGCAGGTGGATCTCTGTGAGTTCGAGGCCAGCCTGGTCTACAAAGTGAGTTCCAGGACAGCCTCCAAAGCTACAGAGAAACCCTGTCTCGAAAAACAAAACAAAAAAAAAACAAAAAAAACAAAAAAAAAAAATTTAAGTCTCGGGCTGGAGAGATGGCTCAGAGGTTAAGAGTACTGACTGCTCTTCCAAAGGTCCTCAGTTCAATTCCCAGCAACCACATGGTGGCTCACAACCATCTGTAATGAGACCTGGTGTCTTCTTCTGGCCAGCAGGCATTCATGTAGGCAGAACACTGTATACATAATAAATAAACAAATAAATAAATCTTTAAAAAATGTTTTTTAAAAAAAATTTAAGTCTCAATTTTGGTTGCTGATTTATAAAATGGAAACAATCTCTACCTTATTGGGTTGCTGTGGGAACAAATCACACTTAATATATAATAAACAAAGCCATAACACTATATTACTACTCAATGATACTTTCCTTATTTCCACTCCTACTACTCTCTATAACCTTTTTTTGTTTCTCTGTTCATTAGGACTCGATGGATGCTCCACGTCCTCTGCCTGGGTCTCTGACCTTGGCCGGTTACCTCAGGGCTTGTCAGGGCCGTGCTGGCTCCATTATTGGCAGGTTGGCTCATAATCACACCCATCTTCCCTGATCCGCCTGCCAATTCCATGTGTGCTCATCACATCACTCGATTGTGCCCCTGATGCTGCCATAGCTGATGTTACACCCTGGCCTTGTGGCGTAGAAGGACTGAGACCTATTTGAAATAGCTGCACAACAAACAAACAAAAACACAAACCCCACAGAACTCGGGGAGAAGGCACGGCAGGTAAAGGTACTTGCTGCCTGCCAGGCCTGATGACCTAGGACTGACTGAAGAGCCCACACGGTTAAAGGAGACAACAGACTCTTGGAAGCTGTCCTCTGACCTCAACAAAGGCACAACGACACAGCCACACACGAAATTATACAAGTGTAGTTTAAAGAAGAGAAGGGGGGGCTGCTTTTGTCAGGCTCCATGCTTCGTCCTAACTGTGCCATCCAAAGTCTTCCTCCACACACCAATATTCCAGTCTTCCGTCGTTCCTCTGTGCCCTAAACACTAATGTCTTCAATGCTTCTTGATCTCTCTAGACAGGGTCTTTCCATGTAGACCTGCTGTCCTGAGCTCACTATGAAGACCAGGCTAGCCTTGAGCTCACAGATCTGCCTCGAGTTCTGGGATTAAAGTCACGCACCGGGCTGGAGAGATGGCTCAGAGGTTAAGAACAATGGTTCTGAGTTCGATTCCCAGCAACCACATGGTGGCTCACAACCATCTATAATGAGATCTGGTGTCTGTTTCTCACATAAAGTTGTGTATGCAGATAGAACACTCATATATATAAAATAAATAAATCTTTGAAAAAAAAAAGTCACGCACCACCATCACCTGGCAAATCTCCCATTCTTGCTAGTTAGTCCCCGTCCAGCCTCTTTTCTTCCTCCTCTGTCTTCCCATTGTAGCCAAGGCTTCAGGGGGAAAATAACAGAACTTGAATGGTGAGAGTTAAGAGTAAATGGAGGCCAAGGATGTAAATCTTCCATATACGTGTGCACACAAACACTGGGAACCACAAAAGAGAAAAGACAATGTCACAAGTGCCTATCTTGGGACCTAGGCCCATTTGTTAGTCTTTCCCTGGAAGGCAAGTGCCACACAATTGGAATTGACTGAGCATTGGGACAAGCTATTGATCTAGACCAAAGTCACCGTGGAGTGGGTGTGTGTGGGGGGGAGATGTCAGGGTTAACAAGAGCAAGGACACATGGAACTTGCCTGGGGACTGATAGAAAGTGTCCTCCCACCCTCACTCCACTTCCGTACACGTCCCCTACCCTCCATGCAGCTATAACTCGGGGTCCTTTCTGCCGCAGTGACCGAAACAGCCACCTGCCAAATAAATGGTGCTTTATAGACCCAATTCTCTCTGAAAGGAAAGAAACTAAGAGGAGGACCAGGCTGAACCCCTGTGAAGGAAGAGCCTTGGAGAAGCCAGCCCAGGGACTCTGATGACAAAAGACTGCAGAAAAAAAGGGAGTCCTGGGGGCTACAAGCCACTTCCTGGCAGAAGCCGTTCCCTCCTGATTTTGGTCTAAGCCTTAGTTTCAATGTAGCCATGCAGGAGACGCTGTCTGGAGCCCAGACTGGAGCCTGTGAGTGAAACGGCTTTTCTGTTCTGGACATCCAATGATAACTTGAAGGCGGTTGCCTGAAGGACGTGAGGAGGAGACAAAGCCCGAGATGTGGAAAAGGAGCAGCCCAGCTTTTCAGAAGTTCCTGTGACTACTGCTTACAGCCCTAGGAGCCGCGAAGTTGGTGTCCACATCTGGGAAGGTTAGAAGTCTGCTTGGAACGGGAAAGCAGAGTATATACAAACCCCTAACCCTGCCCCCCCAGAAGGCCTTGGGCAGCTCAGATGGCACTGAAGGGCAGGTGGCAAAGCCGTTGGGGAGCTGTTGACACTGGTGATCCTCTGGAAGCTGGTGCTGTCACACAACAGGGTGAAGCCCCACGTGGGAGCTTTGGGAAATAAATGGTAAGTGCCCGGATGTGGAGCCCTGCCCAGTGTTCTTGCTTTAGGCAAACATGGTCCAGCAGACCCTGGACACAGTGGAGGGAGGGTTGTGGCAGGAATGGCATGAAGGACAGATGAGCAAGAACATGTTTTGGGAGGGGAAGAGCAAGGGTCAGTGCCCTTGGAGAAGATGGGTTTCCATCTGTACATGACTAGGCTCTGAATTGTCTTCCCTGACCAAAGCTCGCCTGCCTGCTTCTGTGTGATATGTTTGATATTGGGTTGTTAAATTGGGAACCAACTAAATGTCAAACATATTCTCACAGCAGTGAGGAGACTTGGCATCACCCCTCTGCCACGTCAGTCCCTGGGCCTCTGAGAATCTACCTATCTTCTTTTTCTGTTTGTTTGGTTTTTGTTTGTTTGTTTGTTTTTGGTTTGTTTGTTTGTTGTTTGTTTTTGAGACAAAGTCTCTCTATGTAGCCCTGGTAGCCCTGGAACTCACTCTGTAGACCAGGCTAACCTTGAACTCACAGAGATCCTCCTGCCTCTGCCTCCTTGTATTAAAGGTGTGTGTCACCATGTGCCTACTGTCTTTTGTTTCTTGGGTTGCTTTGTTTTGTTTCTTGAAATGCTGGCAATTGAACCCAAGGGACTCACAGATGCTAGGCAAGAGCTCTACCACTAAGCTATAGCCACAGCTTGTCTGTGGTTTGTTTTACTGAATTTCTCTCCACAACTTCCCTGAAAGAGAAGTATCTGGAGCCCATGTTAACCTGGAAGGCTCACATAGAAGTGGGAGAAAGCTGAGGGCTGGAGAGATGGCTCAGAGGTTAAAAGCACTGACTGCCCATCCAGAGGTCCTGAGTTCAATTCCCAGCAACCACATGGTGGCTCACAACCATCTGTAATGAGATCTGGTGCCCTCTTCTGGTGTGCAGACAAAATGGAAGCAAGATATTGTGTTCATAATAAATAAATCTTAAAAAAAAAAGAAGTGGGAGAAAGCTGAAATTTAGGGATCAACTCTATAGAGACAGAGACAAAGATAGAGATATATTTGCCTCTTATAGTAGAGAGGATATAGCTTTTTTTTTTTTTGGTCCTGTATTGCCCTCTTCCCTATTTGCCCATTTTCTTTCCCTGGTTCTCTTTTGATCCAGATCCCCCTTTCCTTGGCCGGCCTCTGAAGTAGGGGTACTTGGTTTCCTTGCTTTCTTCCAGTGGTTAGTAGACGGTCTATCTAGCAGTCTGCTTCTAATGTGGAGGCTCTCATGAGTTAGTTAGCTCTGCCCTGCCCCCACCCTGACTCAGTTACCACATTGCTGTGGTTTAGCCTTGACACTATCCTTGACATTATGAACTAATTAGAATCATTTCTATTTTCCCCGCTACCCTTGGTCACCTTGAACAGTGTCCACTTCTCTGGCATACTTGGGTACATGGCAACTGTGTATGGGATCAATTGCCACCTGTCGATAGCAAGATTCCAAGTGGAATTATGGACATGGCAGGCACCCTGGGGAAAATAGAGCTGGGGGTGAAGACTATAACGGCATGGTGGACCGTAGGCTGGGCAGGGATTTGCAAAGGGAGCAGTTGAAGAGAAGCTGTAGACAGCGACACAGACTTTGGGACATGTGGGTGTGAAAGTTCTATTTTAAGAACATTATGAGAAAACAGAAGTCATGATTTTGTACTGTGACCCTCCTTATTTTTCATCCCACTCGAAGCCCTAAGATAGCCTTTCAGATCATAACCCTCCTACTCTACCCTATGGTCCTTACAGAATGATGTCTCCCTGCCAATTAGAGAATCCCAAAATAGCACAGCAATTCCAACTGGCAATCTGGGGGAATTGTCAAGGATCATGAGTGACCTCCCCTCTTCACTGTTGCTCATGCTCCTTAAACACCAGGAATCAGAAGAAAAAACTCAAGCGGTAGAGTTTGGTCCATATCCAATACAGTCTAGGAAAATGAGCGAGCTGAAGGCAACTAGGACCCTCTGGGGGCTAGAACTGCCAAAGAACCCTCCTCTATTTCAGTGCTCTCCCTCCTCCGCCCCTCCACTGCTGAAAGACCCACAGAGCTGCCAAGAATGAGTGCAAGGTTTCAAGGTCAGCCTCCCACCACCCCCACTTTCCATTGTCTAAAATCAGCCTCAGCTGTCCCTCAATATTTTTTTCTTGCTGGTGATGTCAGGCTATCAATGCGTGTGACCCTGTGTTCCCCCAGGAGAACAATGATGGGTTGGGAGGGAGCTTGGAAGTCCATGTTAGGAATAAGAGGTGGAGCCGTGACCACAGATAAAGGTTCAAACTCGGGGAACTTCTAGTCACTCAGGTGGCAGCCCTTCCTTGGCCTAGCTCTCCAGTGTTCACAGGTGAGCCCACCAACAGTCACAGCTCATGATGGAAGCCATCAAGAAAAAGATGCAGATGCTGAAGTTAGACAAGGAAAATGTTCTGGACCGGGCTGAGCAAGCTGAAGCTGAGCAGAAGCAGGCAGAAGAAAGAAGCAAACAGGTAGGTGCTGGCCTTGGCCTTGCTGGTTACAAAATAGAGATGGGCCTTTAATCCCAGCACTCAGGAGGCAGAGGCCAGCCTGGTCTACACAGCAAGTTCCAGGACAGCTAGAGAGACACAGAGAAACACTGCCTTGAAAAAAAAAGAGAGAGAAAGACAGAGAGACAGAGATGGAAAATGGTTTTCATGGGAAAATGGAGAAGCAGAGAACATTTAGAGAGTGGTTCTCAACCTGTGGGCCATGGCCCTGTTGGGTTTCATAGGGGTTGCCTAAGACCATCAAAAAACACATTATCACTCATAATAGTAGCAGCAAATTTATAGTTATGAGGTAGCAACAAAATAATTTTATGTTTGGGGGTCACCGTGATATTAGGAAGGTTGAGAACCACTGCTCTAGGGAATCCACCTTAGACTGTTCTTATGACCTTGAGAAAGCTGGTGGCTTCTGTGCCAGTGTACCTGCTGGACTTTAGAAGCAGACCATATTTTAGAAGAATGTTTCACTTCTAGAGCAAAAGGTAAGAGCATGCTCCAATTGTTTTCTCTCTTCAATGTTTACCATCCAATAGTCTTGGTCATTTTAGGGCCAGAAATGATAGAGTTTGATGTCAAGCCATAGCATAGCACTTGGAACGGCGGCAGGAGAAAGTGTGTCTCTCTGGGTGAGGTGGTGGTAACGTGGAGGCTGAGCTCAGAGGTCTTTAGAGTACAAGCATGCATGTTGTGTTTATGTCTCTGGTTACTCTTCGGGCTCCTACAGTTAGAGGATGAATTAGCGACCATGCAGAAGAAGCTGAAAGGAACAGAAGATGAGCTGGACAAGTATTCTGAAGCTTTAAAGGATGCCCAAGAGAAGCTGGAGCTAGCGGAGAAGAAGGCAGCTGATGTAAGTATTAGGGAGATGGCTTCCTTGTGGCTTCACAGGCAGTGGGTACATAGGGAACATAATGCTTTCGCTTGTAGCATGCTATTGGAATAGTCTCTTTTACTCAAAGACACGCTGAAGCTGAGAGCACAGTTTAATGGTAGTGTTGCTTTCCTAATGTGCATGGATCCCTGGGTTCTATGCCAAGCACTGGAAAAAAAGAGACATATAGAAGTCTCATTTCCATCCTATTCAACCTCCTTCCCAGTAATGACCTTTTCTAGGACCTGGACAAAGGGAAGAGTTTCCAAGTCCAGATGCATGCTATCAGGTGTCCACCCCCTCCCCCATGCCACATTCTTAGCTTTTGTGTACAAGGTTTGGCATGTGCATGTGTGTATTAATAGGGAACCTCTCATCTCTCAATTACCCAACAAAGCCGGCTTAGATTTCACAATAGGAAATGGAGGTCACATTGACCCTGACCCTATATGGGTATATTTGTCCAGGTCAAGGTGGGCATCTGCCCTGCCACAAAGATGTTACAGGGAACCCTGATCATAGGAGAGCAATGAGCTATCAAGGATGGACTATAATAGAAACTTGGAAGCAGGCAAAGGTATTGCCCCAGACCTTACCCAATGGTTCTGAATAAATTACACAGCTCTTCAGGGCCTTTCTCTCTTAAAATTAAAATTAATTACCTTTTCTCACTGCTTATTACAATTCAGTACCTGCTTTCCTTCATCATCAACCTCAATGCTTTTTGCGAAGAGAAATGAGACTATATAGGACATCTGTTTTGAAAAAAAGTATCAGAGACTTGTTTACATTTATAATTTTTTATTTGCAGTGCTGGGGATTAAATCCAGTCCCCTCTGGAATGACCTAGCTCACAGGGATCTTAACAGTAGCAAAAAGATATGTCAGTTACACAGGCATTTCTCAGCATTGGGGTGAGGAGAAAAACAGAAGCCGATGTTATCAAGTCACATTTGGTTTTGGAGATCAGTTAAAGGACAGAGTGGATGACTTGCACATGCGTTTAGATTCTCACATTCAGTCTCTGCCATGGGGCAAGTGCTCTTCTCTTTGGTTCTTCACTTTCAAAGGCTCAGACATAATGAGTGTTATGACACCGGAGAGTGGTGATATAAACAGGGGGACATGCTCTGTACACAGTCACAGTTTATAAAGTCTTGCCCATTACACACTGCTGTCTCTGTGTTTGGAAAACTGAAAAAAAAAACAACACTATGTTGTCTCCAGGACTGAGCAGGTACTTGTAGGCCAGCTTGAATTGCTTAGCCCGGTTTACAGGCACAGATGGAGAGACCTCTCTGGTCCTAAATGGAAGCAGGAGCACAGGTGTTTTCACAAACTAGCATTATGTTAGGTGAGTAGCGGTTTTGTGAGATGTTAAGTAATACCTCCCTGGAAAGGTCCTTAGCCAGAAAGAGCTAAGAACCAGGACAAGAACTCGGTGTTATACAAACCTTGGGAAAAGGAGAGGGAAGGAGTCCCAGAAAGTATGCCTATATATTCAGAAGGATAACAGAATTCCCTAGGGGTGAATTTTGCCAATTTTAGGATGTTTTATACACAGGAGTACAGCACACACACGAAAACATACATATTCTATACAAACACTGTCTTACCACTGTATTTGTTTGAAATTTACGTATTTACATAGAAATTCCCAAAATTTTTGTTTGTTGAGACAGGGTTTTTCTGTGTAGTTCTGGAACTCACTCTGTAGACCACACTGCCCTCAAACTCAGAGATCTGCCTGCCTCTTGAGCATTGGAATAAAAGCATTGGAATAAAAGATCTGCCTGACTGAAAAAAAAATTAAATATGAAAAATGTCTTAAAATTTAAATCCTCAACTTAACCCTGGCCCCTTTGTTACCTTTTTCACATGGTCAGTGAGCACCCCTCACAAATGCGTACTAAAACAAGAGACTAGCTGGGCATGGTGACACACGCCCTTAATCCCAGTACTCAGAAGACAGAGGCAGCTGGGGTCTGAGTCTGAGGCCAGCCTGGTCCACAGGGTAAGTTCTGGGACAGCCAGGACTGTAGAGAGAAACTCTATTTCAAACAAAACAGGAAGGGGAGGGGGTTTGCTGAGACAGAAGCAAGAAGAAAGGTATCTTTTCCCAAAGCGCTATCTGTGGGTTAAGCCTGGTTTTGTAAGCTAAGTTTTTTGTTGTTGTTGTTGTTTTGTTGTTCTTGTTGTTTTGTTTTGTTTTTTGTTTTTTTCGAGACAGGGTTTCTCTGTGGCTTTGGAAGCTGCCCCGGAACTAGCTCTTGAAGACCAGGCTGGTCTCGAACTCACAGAGATCTGCCTGCCTCTGCCTCCCGAGTGCTGGGATTAGAGGTATGTGCCACCAATGCCCGTCACCCTTGGTAAGCAAAGTTTTATTAGAACACACGCATGCTCTTTCGTTTACATATTATCTAGTAGTTTCCTCTCTTCAATAGAGTCCATATGACCTATAAAGCCAGGCATTCTATCTGGCCCTTTACTGAAAACCTGCTGACCCTTCAAGTACAGGAAAGAAAACAGGGTGTCTACAGGAAATGGGAAGAGTGCTGAACAAGGAAGGACACTGAGACTTAACTAGAGAGCAAGATCATGATGTGTGCCCTCTGTGGTGTGGGGAGGGTGCTTGGTTTAACACAGAAAGGGCTCACAGCTCAGCTTTGACCTTGAGATTCGTAAGTAAGTAGCAGCATATTATCTTGATGTAACTGTTTTGAGAGGGAGGGAGGAGAGAGAAAACCAACAACTACATGTTTACAGCCGTAGTTTTGGTTATCTGAGAAGCCTTTCTGAATGTGTAGGATTTCTAGGGCTGCTTGAACAAAGAAAGGGCACGGCTGTGGCAAGGTCAGCCCAATCTTGTGGTTTTTTTTCTTTCCAGAGTTTAGCTACTATTATAGTTTAAAATTGTAGCGAAATACACATACACAATACCAGGCAGTGGTGGGGCTCGCCTTTAGTCCCAGCACTTGGGAGGCAGATGCAGGCGGATCTCTGAGTTTGAGGCCAGCCTGGTCTACAAGAGCTAGTTCCAGGACAGCCAGGGCTACACAGAGAAACCTGTATCAAAAAACTCGTGTGTGTGTGTGTGTGTGTGTGTGTGTGTGTGTGTGTGTGTGTGTGTGTGTGTGTGTGTGTGTGTGTGTGTGTGTGTGTGTGTGTGTGGTGTGTGTGGTGTGTGTGTGTGTGTGTGGTGTGTGTGTGGTGTGTGTGTGTGTATGGTGTGTGTGTGGTGTGTGTGTGTGTGTGTGGTGTGTGTGTGTGGTGTGTGTGTGTGGTGTGTGTGTGTGGTGTGTGTGTGTATGGTGTGTGTGTGGTGTGTGTGTGTGTGGTGTGTGTGTGGTGTGTGTGTGTGTGGTGTGTGTGTGGTGTGTGTGTGTGTATGGTGTGTGTGTGTGTGTGTGGTGTGTGTGTGTTCATGCTTGTACAGCACAGCACATCATCTTTCCGACCCATGAGATCCTCTTAATCCAAGACGAAATCAGAAGCTGTTTAGGGAAAAACAAAAAAGAAGAATGCAATGGATAGCACTTAGGACACCAGAGTAACACCCTTTTTTTAGGAACGTGTTGGGAAGGATGAGAAGAGAACAGGGATGGACAGAGACACCTGTTGGTACGTTGTATTGTTTGTCACCAGGAAAACAATAGCACTGGTTGGTCTCCTTGCTTCCCATCCGTCATGTCTCTCAAAGCTATTGGGAGTCTGTTTGCTCATCTGCTTCCCTGGATCAAGAGATTATCTATACAAAGGCACCAGCCTCAGAAATGCAATGCAGTACTGGCTCAAGTTTGGTCGGCCTAGGAGGAGGTCTAAAGGTACCGGGAGGTATAACAGTGCCACCTGCTGGTCAGCACTCAGGTGACAAAATTTTCACCAGCTCTCCTGTGAAGAGACTTATTCAAAGCAAGCTTGAGAAACACTTAGGCGATCAAGGCAGTTTTTTCTGAGTGTCAGAACCTTGTTTTTCTGACTTAGTTTTTGGGGAGGTGGGTAGGAATCAACGTGTACAGGAGAAATGAGAAAATTACTGTTCCTCCAATTTGTTTCTTTTGAGTAGTTTCACTGTTGAGCAGTCTCCCCCTCAAAAAAAGGGAGCCTCCTGAGAACCAGGACCAGATATGGACAGCAGTAAGTGTCTTGCTGAATCCAGAGCCTCCACAGAACTAAATCCCCAATCCAATTAATATTTTTAGCTCTAAGTCCTGATCCATATCCCATTTCTTTTCTTTTTTCTTTTTTTCTTTTTTTTGGTTTTTCAAGATAGAGTTTCTCTGTATTATTTTGGAGGCTGTCCTGGAATTCGATCTGTAGACCAGGCTGGCCTGGAACTCACAGAGATCTGCCTGCCTCTGCCTCCCAAGTGCTGGGATTAAAGGCGTTCGCCACCAATGCCGGGCTATCCTATTTATTAAGGGAAGAAAAGAGTAGTATCACAGGAGGAATTTATCATTATTTCTTTCTAAGAAGGAGGCAGAAACACAGAGAAATAAGATAGGGTGTGATCGTTTGCACCTGAAATTTTAGTATTTAGGAAGCTGACTAAAGAAGCAACCGGAGCTCAAGACCAATCAGGGCTACCAAAGTGAGTTGAAGTCAACCAGGGCTACCTGAGACACCATCTCAATGAATCCAAGGCCAGGCAGTGGTGGCACCCTACTTTAATCCCAGCACTCTGCAGGCAGAGGCAGGTGGATCTCTGTGAGTTCGAGGCCAGCCTGGTCCACAGAGAGAGTTCCAGGACAGACTCCAAGCTACAGAGAAACCCTGTCTTGAAAAAAAAAAAAAAGCCAAAACGAAAACAAAGCAAGCATGAAAGCGAGCAAGCAAATAGCAAATAGAAAACAGGACAAACCTCTTTACTATTGGGCTCCCAGAAATCCTGTACGTAGGGCCTGTAGAAGGAGTTTTTACTTCATATAATAGTTCCTTGGAGTAAGTGAAAGAAGTGACAGTAAAACGGATGAAAGTAATTACCACTTAGAGGTTAAATTCCACAACAGTTTTCCAGATATTTATATCTTGCGGTTGTACCAGGGATATGATAATAAGGAACCATAAATAAGGAATTCTTCCTGATAGAGTAGAGACGCACGTATCTTGTCTACAAAAGGGGTTGTACATGAAAATTAAATTGCCAAGTCCTAAATCATTCCAAGAGCCACAGGGACTGGCAGGTTAACGTGCATACTGACTGACTGGTATTCTGAACAGAATAGTTAAATTCACACCTGACGTTAGAGAATGCCCACTTGCCTGTCTCTTTCACCCCCTTTATTGACTTCCAGGAGAGGGGAGAGAATCTATCTGAGCAATTTTGGGTTTTGTTTTGAGACATGGTTTTACATAGCTCACCAGAATAGCTTGAATTCTCCGTGTAGCCAAGAATGACCTTGAATTCCTTATCTGTCTCCACCCTCCAAGTACTGAGATTACAGATACTTGCCACTATGCCAGTTTCCACGCTTCCGGAGATCGAGTCCAGAGCTTCGAGCATGCTAGACTAATGCTCTAAAAACCGAGCAATATCCACAACCCCCTCTGAATAGATTTTCAAGGAGGCTTACTGGGATTCTTTGCAGGACGATGTCTAGAGTCTTTTAGACTTTTCTCTGAACCTGGTTTTGGAGTCTGTCGTGGGATATTTTATACTGCTGAGTGGAGAGGACACAGAGGCACAGGGTAAGAGAGGGGTCAACAGTGTTAAGACAGCACCGTACTTGTAAATGGGCCAACCATTGTTGGGAGGCAGCCTGGTGGGTGAGGCTAGACCACGAAGCGCCTTTCAGTTACTATGGTAGCTAACCCAACCCCGCCCCCCTTTACTGGTCTCAGGAAAGACCGCCCAGAGCGGTCACCTAGGGCGACTGCGAGGCTCCACCTCTCACTTTCTGCCCGCCGCCCCTCGAGTGGACTGCGTTCCCGCCTGCTTGGCAGGGGAGGTGGGGAACGCGCGGAGGTAGCGGCGTCACATCCGGGCGGGTGGGTGAGTTCCGGTATTTCAGGGCGGAGCAGGCGGAAGTAGGGTGAGAAGCGGCTACTACGCCGAGCGGAGGAGGTAGGACCCGAATTCCAGGAGCAGCTGGGTGGGCACCATGGCCGGGATCACCACCATCGAGGCGGTGAAGCGCAAGATCCAGGTTCTGCAGCAGCAGGCGGATGATGCCGAGGAGAGGGCCGAGCGCCTCCAGCGGGAAGTGGAGGGAGAAAGGCGGGCCCGGGAGCAGGTACGCGCGGAGGGCGAGGCGCAGCAGGGAAGCGGGGGACCGGCGCCTCTGCTGGGGAGCTCAGCTCCACGGCGTCCTGGAGGCCCGGACCAGACGCGGGGCCCCGGGGTTGGGGGGGACTCGATTGCGATGGTCTGGAAAGCGAACACGGAGGAAAGTAGGTGCTCGCGCGAGCAGCCTGCACCCTGGAAAGAATCGAGCCCCGCGCTGCACGGGCTCTCCTCTCCCTTCTTTTTTCCCCCCGGCTCATTCATTCGGTCCCTCGGAGCCGGGCGCGGCCAGGGGAGGGGCTCAGCGGCCTCTCCCTCCCCCCACTTCTCCGTGAAGGGTGGGGACCCTTTGCTCTCGCTTGAGGTTTCCGGCCAGAGAGGTAGAAGTAAGTGTGTGCTCCTCTGGCCCGGGAGGGGCCGAGCCTAACCTGCGAAAGATGCGGGTGGGAGGTGGGGACCGCCGGAAAGCCCCCGACTTGGCCTGCTGGCAGCTTTTCCGCTCCCTCCTCCTGCTCAGGAAATGAGCCAGCAGTTGGCTGAGAGGAAGCGCGGTTCCCTCCCTCACTGGCGGAGCTTAAGGCCACAGCACCACCTCCCGTCCTCGAGCTTGGGGACCTTTTGTAACTAAATGGTACTCCCGGCCCTCAGTCGTTGTGAAGTGGGAGAGGAGATGATACTCCTCTTGGCCCTGCTCATGACCTGGAAGGCAGGAACTTCTGCCAGATTCAGGCCTGAAGTGCGAGCTGTGCAAATCTGATTTACGGAGACCATATCTCCTAAGCAGGGCTGATAAGGGGGTGCATAACAGTCAAATGCCAGGTCAATCCCAAGGTTGCTGATTGATCTGGACACTGTGGAGGATGGAAACAGATTAGTGAGTGGCGATGATTTGGGGGAGGGGCTGCTTTCTCACTTACCGGTACTATGGTTTTTGTTCGACTGTTGTTGGGGTGAATGGATTCGTGTGAAAGACCTAGTGAAGATAAGTCTTGTGGCTTGCTGGTGTCTTCCCCTTGGCTGCTCATTTGGGGAGTAACTGAGACTATGTCTGAGGGCTAAAGGGTGAGCGTGGAAAAGCAGAGCATAGCTCCTTGATGTTTAAACATTATCAAGATGCTTTTATTGCAGGGCACAGAAATGCCAGCGCTTGTCTTCACAGTCACTCTTTCCTATGCATTCAGTATGATTGTTTTGAGACTGGGTGTCCCTTTGTTTTCCCGGAAGACCTGCTTAAACCTCCCAAGTGCTGGAATTACAGGCTTGCTTGGCCACTCCTGACATGCCTGCAACTTCTCCTTATCAATTCTAGTGAGGTCATTCTAGAGATGAGATAGTCTTAAAAGGGGAAAATGGCCAGTACAGCAGAAGGAATTGGCCCATTATTTAAGTATGGATACCCTGGGTGTGGTTTTAGGGTAGGTAGGGTGTGTCTGTCTGTCCCTGAATTTGATGATTTTCCTTGTAGGAAAATTTGGCTCCTCTTCCTTGTGCGTGACGACGCTGGGGTGATAAGCCCCAGAGAGTGTTTTCACGTGTTCAGAGCTTACCACATGTGCATATTTCACGGAAGTCTCCTGAGGAAGTTCTCAGAATGGGGAAGTAGGGTGGTTGTTAAATATTGATGAGACTGGTATCTTCTTTGAGCTTTTGACTTTCTGCACCTGTGACCTTTAGCCCCTACTGAGGACTCAGGGGGAAGAGGGGTGCTTGGCTTGCCTGCTCTCTATTGCCACTGTGGAATGTGGCTTTTGCAGGCTCCACCTGTCAGCGCTACCTGGTGGGAACCTGTGCTGTTGTATTAGTAAGTGGTCAGGTCATTTTCTGGTTACTGCGTATGGGCACCTAACCTGCCCTTATTAAATGGATGAGGGCAGAGCTGAGAGGTACGTTCTGAGGGCAGTCAGTCCTTCCTGTTCTTGACCTGGAAACAGACTTAATAGTTTAGCTCCCTGCTAAATCTTACTTTCAGTTTTGCATTCCCTTTGTTTAGTAAGAGGGTTTTAATGTTTGATTTTCTTAGGCGCTAGGAGCAGACCTAGGGCTACCCAGGTCTCTGCCACCCTTGATTCTGTCCTGTCCAAAACAGGTGACAACATAAAACTTAAAATGCACATATAACAAGGTTTTACCTGTCCAGGCTGCCCTTGAGTTGTTGGATCCAAGTGACCCTTCTTCAGTGTCTGTGATAGTCTCTGGTGTTCACTGCCTGCCAGGATCCCCATTGTAACCTTTCTTTTTCTTTTTTCTTTCTTTCTTTTTTTTTTCCAAGACAGGGTTTCTCTGGCTTTGGAGGCTGTCCTGGAACTAGCTCTTGTAGACCTGGCTGGTCTCGAACTCACAAGAGATCTGCCTGCCTCTGTCTCTCGAGTGCTGGGATTAAAGGCCTGTGCCACTACCGCCCAGCATAACCTTTCTTTTTTGTTGTTATTTTTATTCATGTGAACATACGTGTATCTGACCCCTGGAGGTGGAATTGCAGTCAGTTGTGAACTTACTCCCTCACCCGCACCATGTATGTTCCGGAGAACAAAGAGCAGCGGGCGCTCTCCTGAGCCATCTCTCTAGCCCCTTTAAAACCATTTTTCAATGTATGGTTCGTCTTACCCTTTAAAAAGCGTTTCTCTTCTGAGTTTCATGTAGTATTTTTCATTTTGTTCTGGTCCAAAACATTGGAAGTACTGTTGAAGGAGAGTGGGCTTTGAACAGTGGTTCTGGCCGGAAGCCCAGATTCTTGGTCTCTGAAGGGGGTGAGGGCGTTTGGCAGTATGTCCGGTGTGTTTGGTGGACACATAGCAAGCATTATGACCTCTCTGGCTTAGGTTCGGATTGCTTTGGCTGCTGCTTGCCTTTCTCTGCCCTCATTTCAGAGCCACACTCCTACAGGAGAGGCAAACAGCCCTTTGCTCTAAGTGCCTCTGCCTAAACTCCACCTTTGTTGACTCTGGGGCGGCAGATAACTCCCAGCTTTCCCCCTTGGTGAAATTGAAGTTTCCGGAGAATGGTGTAGAGCTCCCAGCCAGCGTGTGGACACAGTGGTCCAGCAGTCCTTTTTCAGCTGAGGCCTGACTTCCAGTGCTGTCTCTACTCTGAGTTACACCTGTGACTTATCTAAAAAGAGAAACCCCAGTGTGGCAGAGTGCCAGATTTAGATTTATCCCTCCTGTCCTTGGCCCTGCTCTGCCTCTGCCTACCAGCTCCCCGTCAGCTTCTTACTTTAAGGGATGTAGTGTGCTTTTGGCTCTTTTAACATTTTTTTAAAAACCTATGTTACTATTATCGTGTATGCATATAATATGTGTGTGTGCCAGCATATATTTCGTAATTTGTGTGGAGCTCAGAGGACACCTTTGTGGAGTCTTTTACCTCACTGAGCCCTATGTAGCTACACTGAGCTTACATCATAGCCAATGCTGTCAGCCACCTTTTCTTTCTTTCTTTCTTTTTTTTTTTAGTTTTTTTTCAAGACAGGGTTTTCTGTCAAAACTCACTTTGTAGGCCAGGCTGGTCTCGAACTCACTGAGATCTGCCTTCCCAGTGCTGGGATTAAAGACATGCCCAACCACCAGCCAGCCATCTTTTAATATGACCAAATGGCTGTACTTTCCAACACCAGGATTTTGTTTCCTGAACAATGGAGAATCCTTTACTGTTGAAAGGAAGACTCACACTGTATCCTCCGAGTTGCAGGGAGATAGGCAGGCTCTGCTGGGCATTTCAGGTAAAAGTTAGGATTAATTGAAAAAAGCATAAAGTGCAGTGTTTCTCAGGATCAGACTGGTCTATAACCCAAGGGCTTGATGCTGACCTGAGTGGTTTGTGTCAGCTCTGACCTAAAGGAAAAGTCAAGCTGTCTTCCTTGTTCCTGTAACTGGGGTATCAGATCCTGGTTTTGGAGGCTTTTGTTTCCTTATAAAGAGAACTAATCTGCTGTCCTGGGCCTGCCACCCTCTGGTCTGTCTGAAGCTTTTGCAGGGAGTCACTAGTCTTTGGTTCTGGTTTTAACACAGGCTTGCTCTTAGGAGAACACTGAGATGCATTTTCTCTTCCTCCTTTTTCACTCTTGTGAAGAATTCAATTGTAAATGCTGTTTTGTGGGCAAAAGCACCAGAGCCAGCTTGTTACCATGGAAACTACCCCGCCCCCAAAGCCTGTTATCTTTTTCCAGTTCGAGTAACTGGGAGCTGGATGGAGGCTTACCTTTCATGTGCTTCCCACAAATCCAGCTGCATTTTTCTTTAATTTTTTTAGATTCATTTTATATGTATGAATGTTTTGCCCACATGTATGTATGTGTACCATGAGTGTGACTAGTGCTCAAGGGTGACTAGTGCTGAGCGTTAGCACCTCAGGCACTATAATTATAAATGGTGTGAACCACCATGTGGGCCCTGGTAATCAAACCAGAGTTCTCTGCCACATAAAGAAGTGCTCTTAACTGCTGAGCCACCTCTGCAGCCCTTCCAGCTGCATTTTTTTTAACACCTGAAAGGGGTATGTACTGTATGGTGTGTGTGTTTGATAGCCCCATCCTGATAGCCCGGCTTGCCTGTGACTGCTTGGCCTTGTTGGGTTTGTAAGGGTGAATCTGTGCTGTCCTGCAGGACATCTGTTTTCCTAGAAGAGACAGAACTAGAGAATGCCTGTCTTTGTGGCGTTCTGAATGGTAGTTAGGAATACAAATGATTTCTTAGGAATTTCAATTTATGTAGACTCTCAGTCTTCTGTTCCTATAGCCTAGCTTCCTGCCTTCTTTCCCAGTCTCTTGAATCTCCTGTGTTTGTGTGTGGAAATTTTTGTTCCCATCCTGATTGTTAGCAGGAGTCTTATCCTTCCCCATAGGGCTAATGGCCCAGATTCCTCAGCTGCACTACCCTTGCCTGTTAAGAGGAAACCAGGGTAATAGAATTCAGTCACAATCTGGGCTTGAGAGCAGAGCTAGAGTTGACCAGAGTATAAGCATCTGAACTTATCGTGTGCAACAAAGATCTTATGTTTGGGTGTTTTGGTTGGTTTGCTTATTGAAACAGCCTCTCCCGATGTAGCCCAAGTTAACCTTGAACTCATGATCATCTCAGGCTACAGAGTGTTAGGATTACAGGCATATACTACCACACCTATGAGGACACTTTCCATCGTCTATGTACAAACGATGTCTTTTTGTTTGTTTGTTTCTTAGTCATAGCCAGTTTGTGTCTTGAACTTGAGCTTGTATGTACTTTGTTGTGTGTGGAAGCCAGGGAAATTGCTGTAATGAATTGTACTGAAGTCCACAAGATTTAGGAGGTTGTTAGAGCAATGGAAGGTGCTTCAGACACCCAGAGGAGCGGCAGTGGGTGGGGGCTAGCTTGCTCTGTTTGTTTGTTTGTTTTTATACTGTTATCAAATTATGCTATTCTTTAAGGGGTTGGGTGGGGGAAAGACTTTATTTTTTAAAGTGGGCAAATATTCAACAGTGCGTGTGGAGGTCAGAGGACAACTTATGGAAACTGGTTCTCTCTACCAGTTGGGTTCCGGGGATTGAACTCGGGTCCTCAGGCATCTGGTGCCTTTGCCTGCTGAGCCGTCTTTCTGGCCTCAAATACCAGCTTTTCTATAAGGAAAGCTGCTTCATAAGGCATTAATTAGTTGGTCATCCTCCTGACATGCTAGAGTAAGGTGATCAGAGGGTTGACAACTTAAACTATAAACTAAATTAATGTTACATAGAAATATTATAAAATAATACAAATACTAGATAGAAATATTGCTGTTAGGCATCCTGGTGTATACCTGTAATCCCAGCATTATAAGACAGGAGGATCTGGAGTTGAAAGCTAGAAGCAGGTATCAATTTATTGAACATAAGACAGAAATCTGTCTTTTGGCTGTTTCCTGCCTCTGCCTCTCAAATGCTGGGATTGAAGATATGTCATCACCCCTAGCTTTGTTGACTCTTACAGGTTCTGGAATTTGAAATGAGTCCAGAAGAGAGGATAATACTGTCTGGACAAGAAACTGAATTTTAAAGCACTCTTTCAGGGTCGAGGGTAGGTCTCAGTTGTTAGAGTGCCTGTCTAGCATACATGAGCCCTGGCTTCCATCCTTAGCATAGCATAAACTAGATATTGTGGTATATATATCTGTAATCCCAACACTTGCGAGGTACTATATGTCATTTTCAAGGCCAGCTTTGGACATATAGATTGGGTCACACAAAACATTTCATGTATAACAAATGGGAGTTCTTAGATGGGAAAGGAAGAAATTAATTTATATTCCTGTATGTTAGGTCTTATAAGCATTTGAGCCCAGACAGTATCTATATATTACTTTACTCTGGCTTCATAGTGGAGAATTCTAGCCTTCTGTCATTGGTTCTTTTCACCAAGCCTCTGTTTCATTTCCCATTGACTTAAGGCTGAAGCTGAGGTGGCCTCCTTGAACCGCAGGATCCAGCTGGTTGAAGAAGAGCTGGACCGTGCTCAGGAGCGCCTTGCCACTGCCCTGCAGAAGTTAGAGGAAGCAGAAAAAGCTGCTGATGAGAGTGAAAGGTATATGGGAGAACACGGGTGTGTGTGTGTGTGTGTGTGTGTGTGTGTGTGTGTGTGTGTGTGTGTGTGTGTGTGTGAATTCCAAGAGCATCTGCTAAGTGGTGGAGCACTCACCCGTGCCATAGGTGTTCTGGGTTCATCACCAACACTCCAAACAAATAGTTGATAGTGGCTCTGACCTAGCTTTCCCTCTCACATAGCCCAGACTAGCTTTGAACTCTTAATTCTCTCCTGCCTCCACTTTCCAAGTGCTGGGATTACAGGTCTGTGCCACCACATCCTGTTCTAGATTTGTTTTTGTTTTTGCAGATTGAACCCAACCTTATATGCTAAGTGCATCCTCTACCACCAAGTTACATTCTAGCTCCCAGATGTACTTTTTAGATGGTAGTGATTTGTATATTACTAGTATTTTTTTCTTCATGAATTGAGCTGGGAACTTGCACATACTAGGCACCCGCTTTATTGTTAACATCCTGTCCCTAGCCCAAAGTGCGCCACCAACGCCTGGCTGAGAAAGTTTTTTTTTTTTTTTTTTTTTGGTTTTTCGAGACAGGGTTTCTCTGTAGCTTTGGAGGCTGTCCTGGAACTCACTTTGTAGACCAGGCTGGCCTCAAACTCACAGAGTTCCGCCTGTCTCTGCCTCCCGAGTGCTGGGATTAAAGGCATGCGCCACCAACGCCCGGCTGAGAAAGTTTTAAATTAAATGATAGAGGCACTCAACTGCTGTTGAACTTCCATTCGTGTGACAAACAGGAATGGGCTCTAAAGGGTGTAGTTTTGAGTCCTTGAAGTGGAGCTGGCCACACACCTCAGAGTGTCATTGCTGTGTTCGTCCTTTTTCTGGCAGAGGTATGAAGGTGATTGAAAACCGAGCTCTAAAGGATGAGGAAAAGATGGAACTCCAGGAAATCCAGCTAAAGGAAGCCAAGCACATTGCAGAAGAGGCAGATAGGAAGTATGAAGAGGTGAGCCACCGCTGCAGTGACGCCGTGGCTGCCAGGACAGTCGTGGAAGGGGACTCCTTTGCTTGCTTGAGCTCTACCAGGGTTCTTTCTTCTAGGTGGCTCGTAAGTTGGTGATTATTGAAGGAGACTTGGAACGCACGGAGGAACGAGCTGAGCTGGCAGAGTCGTGAGTATTTTGTCTCCAGATCTTGTCAGACCGTCCCGCCTGCTTGGGCACTAATTCGAGTAAACTAGCATTCCTTCGACCTTGTTAAACAGGCCTGGGAGGGTGGTTAGACAGCTGGTGCTTTTAGCCTCTAAGAATGGCTTTGGGCTTTATCTTACCTTGACTAGTAACAGGTAACAAGGCTTCGCTTCTTCTTGGGAAGATCCTCAAACTGAGGGAAGGTCGAGACTAATATGGCATACAACTAGTAGGAAGATCCTGTTGGGTCCTTCCACCTGTAATCTCTTGCTCCTTGGTCTGTACTGACTTCAGACCTGGTCTGTTTTTACCGCTTTGCCATTCTGCCTGGGAACTTGAGAACAAAGGCTTTAGAGAAATCACCTGCTGCCCATTGGTCCTGGCTTGGCCTTGTGTAACAAAGTCAGCATGAATGAGTATGTGTATGTGCTTGCCCTGCATCCCCACCCCCAGACATGACATATCACGACCATGGTGGCGTTTGTTTATTTTTACCCACTCCCACACCCCATTTTGCGGCTTGTTTTCTTGCTGTTCCTTGTTTAACCTTTTCCCCACAACCTGGCTTGTGCCGTTCCCGTGACTGTCACTAACAGCCGTTGCCGAGAGATGGATGAGCAGATCAGGCTGATGGACCAGAACCTGAAGTGTCTGAGTGCTGCGGAAGAAAAGGTACTAACCATCATGCCCATGGAGAGGCCCGTGCCTGTGCTACGCTTTTTGAGTTTGACCTCGTTCTGCAGTTGTCTCCCTCCACCAGTTGTGTCGAGTGCTCTCTCGTCTCTTCATGGAATGCTCCATTCCTTCCACTCACTTGCATCTCTCATCTCTTTCCTAGTTGCTTCACTGCCTCCCAAGCCCCCCTTGGGTGATTTGGGGGGTCGTTTGGGTTAGGCATCCGTCCCCACCTTCACCCCCAAAGAGCATTTGTAACTTGTTCCTGGTAGTGAGTGATTTCTCTCAAGTGTTCTTCCTTTGTTAGAGCCAAGCATTCTGAGCTCGGGAGGTCCGGCTCCTGGCACACATGTTCCATGGTAGAGGGGGAGGGTTGGTGCTTGCTCAGATTACCCAGAAACTTTTCTTCCCTGATGTGCAGTCCAACTCTCTCTACACATAGGTTCAATTCACATCTGTGTGTCTCTCTCCTTTTTTATTTCTTCCTCTTCCCTTTCCTCTCCTGCGGTATTTAAAATATTCACAGTAAGTGTTCTGAGCTGGAGGAGGAGCTGAAGAATGTCACCAACAACCTCAAGTCTCTTGAGGCTCAGGCGGAGAAGGTAGGGCTGGTTTGTGAAGGTGACAGGCTTTGGGGCCTGGGCCCAGCCCTGCCCTTAGTGAAAGACTAGACACACCTATTCCTTACAAGGCAGTGAAGTGTCCTCTTCCTCCCCATCTCTGTCCACCCAGATTGTAGGTTTAATGCCAATTCCTATCTACCTCCACTACTTAGGTTCAAGTAACTTCATGGTCTCCAGTGCCTGGAGTCATGCGCTCCTCCAGCTGATAGTGCCTTGCTGAAAGGCAGTTGTAAGGAGCTGTGGACTTGTAAACAGTCAGATGGGGTCAGCAGAGTCCCAGCTCTCAGACCTACCTAGTAGCAGTCAAGACAGATTGCCATTTACCATCACGAGGGGGTGTTTTAACTCTGGATTCCTCCTGGTTAAGTTGGAGAAAGGCAAAACACTCTGGGATGATAGGAATAAGATCAAAGCTTAGGTCTGTTAACAAAAGAAAGGTCCTGGCGGAGTTTACTCTGCATGTTTTATGTGCGGAAATGGTTGGGTCTTGAGACCCTTTGACAAAAACTGGTCCTTACTTTTAGTCCTGGACCATGTAGTACATCAAATCTAGGACAGTGTCTGTGTCTGTGTGCCACACCCGTTTCTACTCTGACATTTGTGCTCTACTTCTCTTCACAGTATTCTCAAAAAGAAGACAAGTATGAAGAGGAGATAAAGATTCTCACCGACAAACTCAAGGAGGTGAGCTGAGGGAAGATGGCGTCAGAATTAATAATTAGCCTTGCTGGCCTTGGTCCTCAATGGCCTACAAGTGTGAGGGGAGAAATGACCGTCTTTTATTCTGATTGGTTGGTCTTTTCTTTCCTCAGGCAGAGACTCGTGCAGAGTTTGCTGAAAGATCGGTAGCCAAACTGGAAAAGACCATCGATGACTTGGAAGGTATGGAGCAAGGCAGAGGATTGAGAGAGCTTTTTCTCCCTTCATCAAAGGGGGTTGGTAGTGGCTTGGAACATATGATATGTCCTCTTCTATTTTGTAATAGCTAGGCAAAGTAAGTCAAACCCTAGAGTTGATTTTTTTGCTTTTTGTTTTTTTAAGCTTCTCCTTTAATACAACTCTACTTATTTCTGGAATCTACCATCTTGCCTTTGAAAAGATGTAATGGCTGTATTTATCTCCAATTTAGTGGTCTTAAATCTTGAGTCTGAGTTGAAATGGAAGCAAAAGCCATGTTTTTTAAGGAGATAGTGAAGTTCTCCTGTGTGTAACCATATGGACACTTATATAGTTCTTTTTATCAAGTTGTGTGACATATCTCCGGGAGATAATAATCAATCTCACAGCTGAACGATGTCAGGGTTTCTTGTTCTTGAAGTTTGGCAGCTGTGTCCGTCCACCCTACCAAGAAAACAAGTCTTTTGCTTTGAGAACTCCCTGGATATGTCCTTGGTAACTGGCTGCTGTTTGGAAGGGCTTGGGGAAGCAGACTGTAACACAGAGGACCCATGAGTAATGATCACATTGAGTAAGCAGAAAAGTGTCCCATGAAGTGTGCTTCCTCTCTTTTCTGTCTTCCTTAAGTGTTATCGCTGATTCAGAATTGGGTGAGAATAGTGTCCCTTGGGTGCCTATAGTAGCTGGCATGTGCTCAGCTTCTCAGTTCATGCTCCATTGATTTGAAGATATCAGGAAGTACTGTTGGCCATTGGGGAAGGTAAATTGAAAATGGCCAGTCACTGCTGCCAGAATAGTTCTGGTTTTGTTTTTTTCCCTTCCTGGTTAGACCCACAGTCACATTTTTCCTATTTTCTAATGATTCCCTCTCTCCATCTGCTTCTGATACCTTTCACCTTCTCCCCTCCATCATCCCTATGGTTCCTGTGCCTGTCCAGATGAGCTCTATGCCCAGAAACTGAAGTACAAGGCCATTAGCGACGAGCTGGACCACGCCCTCAATGACATGACCTCTATGTAACTATCAGGCAGCAGTGTGGGGTTGGTTCCTGACTCTGGGTGAGGGTGCAGAGTGTGCTTGGGTCTTGTCCTTGAATCACAGCCTCCACCCACTTAGAAACGTTGGTGCTGGTTATTTGTTTGGCAGAGCCTGGGGAGGCATTTAATCTTGGGTGTAATTTGTATTCTCTCTCTTATTCTCCCATCTAGTTTTAACAGGGTCGAATTCTGTAAGCCACGTCGACCTCAAACTCCAAATTCTCCTACTTCTCCTCAACCGCTAAGACCACAGCCTTGTGCCATTGTGCCCCCCTCTCCTCTGAACTGTTTTCACTTTCGTTTCTCAGTGCAAGACGTGGCGGCACATGGCTATAATCCTTGTAGTCTAGATGCTAAGGCAGAAGGATTGATGCAGGTTCAAGGCCAGCTAATGTTGTAAGACAGGGTCTCAAAAGCAAACCACATTGAACACGGTGGTGCGAGACTTTAACCCTGGTATAGGCAGATTTCTGAGTTCTCAGACAGCCAGGGTTATGTAGAGAGGCCCTGTCTCAAAAAGCAAGAACACATACACGTACCCTGATTTTGTGCTCTGAAATTTGTGCTAATGGGGCATTCCCAGGATGAGAAGTGGCCAGTTTAAGAATTGAGCTGAGTCCCTAAGCAAGCCAACCAGTGAACAGCACCAAAAGTTTTGGGGGACTATATCTGATCTCTAATGCTAATCTGCCTCTTCTGCCCACTAATGCAAAGTAGCTGAGTATTGTAGCCTGAAGTGTCTGGTCTCCTGCTGCTCCTTCCCTGTCCCTCTCCCGGCTGCTGCCTCAGCTGAGCCAGCCCTTCTTACCTGGAGTGTCCTTTTTCATACAGATAAACTGTCACCGTTTCTGCTCTGTTCTGGATCTACCCCCTTTCCTTGGGGAACCCAACACCCCACTCGCTCTGGATTCCATTTGTGTCCGCCTGGCTGGTTCCCCAAGCCTTAGGGCTGGGGGTGGGGGGGCACAAAGCGATTTACATATTTGCTTTCACCCCCGTCCCAAATTAAATTGTTCAGCTGCCAGAAGCCTCATGCCCTCCTGCATTTGTTTCTGAGAAGGCCGTTAAGACGGAGCCCTGCTGGTGTGATGTGGAGACAGCTGTTAGACTGTCCCCTTCTGACTTATGTATAATCAAAGCCACTTTTGTGTGTGTCTTTTCTTGACATTTAAACTTGCTGATTGGAGTCTTGTCAGAGTGGTGAACTAGGAAAGTTCCTCATGGTAGGAAGTCTAGTGTTACTCCTTAAGACCGTCTTAAGTCTTTTACTTCCAAGTTCTTAACTAGTCCACCTGGGTCATTTTCATTTCCTTAGGCCCTTTCCATATACTAAGGTCAGCAGACCACTGAACTGTTTGCTAATCTGCTACCCTTTTGCCAAAGATTCAGACACGACACCCTCATAGCACACTGGGCCTGTGTGGGCCATTCTTACAGTTAAATAACTCTATCATCCCGAGTCACAGAAAAACATGTAACATAATGGTTGATTTCTCAATGGATGCACCTTTTGTCTTTAGGCGTTTCTCATTTATCTGTTTAGCTTTGTTTTCTAATGGGATATCATTAAGACACACAGTGTATGGTTGGAAAAATAAAAACAAGCAGTCATGTGCACATTAGGGTAATGACTTAAATTTCTACTAATGAAATTCCTCTGGATATATATTGTAGAAAGAGCGAAGTATCAGCACCTCAGAACTGTTCCAGTTTATACAGTGATAAATTTGATATTATAGCTAAATGTTGCATAGTATTTTCGTTTCTTATCATCAGAGTGTGTGTTTGCAGCTTGCTTTTTCTTTTCAGTGCCCAGGGCTATTGATGTGGCACAGTGGGAGAACACTCTACCTGGTGTGCACTAAGTTCTGAGTTTGAACCCCAGTACCACAAAGGAAGGAAGAGAAAGGAGAGATATAGCTAGATAGAGAAGTGTCCCTAGTCTTAAGTCTCTAGCAAATCAGATCCCTTTACCTGTATGTACTGTCTCTTCCTGTCACATAGCCACTGAGACTGAGGTAGCGGGTGGAGTATTTAGCAGGTGCTGATGTCTCGATGCCTTGCCCATAGACAGGTTAATACAGGTAAGGAACTGCCTGCAGGCTCAGGTTGCTCTGAAACTTGTTAGAAAGGACAAGCTCAAAGTCAAAGCTGCTGAGTGAACTGCAGATGGGAAAGCTGGGGTCTGATTCCATGATGGCTCCCAAATTGGATTTTAAAAAAACTTTGTTGCTTTTGCATTAGCGCGGGCTGTCCTAGAACTCAGTGTGTAACCAAACTGTTCTTGTGCTTATGGCTCCTGCCTCTGCCTCGCAAGACATGAAGCACTACTGTACTGTTTAGATGAGATTTGTTCGCTGTGTTTGGTGGTACAGAATCCTGAACACAGCCTTTAACACCAGCCTCAGAATTGGCTTTTAATGAACAGAAACAAGGTGTAAACAAACAAACAAACAAAAACAACCAGGGAAAGACACAATAGCTGCAAAGGTAGATTTGGGAGGCGGGACAGCTGCTAAAAGCACCTGGGAGCTTTGTTCGTGTTTGAGAACTGGTGGAAGTGCCACTGTAGTCCATGAATAAGAGTGTGCTGTGATATGAGCGCCTCGCTTCTAAGAGGAGTTCACCACTGTAGTCCATGAATAAGAGTGTGCTGTGATATGAGCGCCTCGCTTCTAAGAGGAGTTCACCACTGTAGTCCATGAATAAGAGTGTGCTGTGATATGAGCGCCTCGCTTCTAAGAGGAGTTCACCACTGTAGTCCATGAATAAGAGTGTGCTGTGATATGAGCGCCTCGCTTCTAAGAGGAGTTCTCCTGCTAGGTAAAGGAAGATTGTTGTATTTGGGTGTGGTGGGCAAGCCTGTAATCCCAGCATTCCAGAGACAGATCTCTTAGTTCAAGGCTAGCCTGGTCTACAGAATGAGTTCCAGGACAGCCAAGGCTACACGGGGAAACGGAGAAACTGTTTCAAAAACAAAAATAAAACAAAAAAGACCAACTATTAGAGGGGCTGGAGTGAAAAACCCACGAAAACTTCAAGGCCACACCAAACTATATAATAACACCCTGAATAAAAGATAATCAAGGCGAGGTATGGTGGTATATACCTTTAATCCTAGGAGGTGGATCTCTAAATTCAAGGCCAGGCCAGTCTACATGCGGAGTTCTGGGCCAGCTAGTATAGTAAGATTCTGTCTTTAAGCCAGGTGGCGGCGGTGGCACACGCCTTTTATCCTAGCGCTTGGGAGGCAAAGGCAGGTGGATCTCTGGGAGTTCGAGACCAGCCTGGTCTACAAGAGCTAGTTCCAGGACAGCCTCCAAAACCACAGAGAAACACTGTCTTACCCCCTTCCCCCCCAAAAAATGCTGTCTTTAAAACCAAAAACCAGCCAGGCTGTGGTGGCACATGCCTTTAACCTCAGCAGAGGCAGTTGGATCTCTGTGAGTTTGAGGCCAGCCTGGTCTACAAAGTAAGTTCTAGTATAGCCAGGGCTGCTATGCAGAGAAACCCTGTCTTGAAAAAAAAAAAGTGTGTGTATATTCTGTGTGTATGTGTGTATGTATTGAAGTGAGAACACATTAACAAACTGTGTGCTGATCTCAAGTTGCAGGCCTTCGCATACCATTTCCTGTGGTAGCTGTCATTGGCCTGTTGTTACCTTTGTTCTTTTCAAATTCACTCTCACTTTCAAAATGTTTTAAAAGTTCACAAAGGTATACTCTGAGTGCACACACCGCCAGCCATGAATATGCAATGCTTTGGAAAATAATGGGTTAACTTGCAGCTTCAGGAGAGCGATTGGGGCTTGTGCTAGAGCAGTGATAGTAGGAAGATGACATCTGTTTTAGTTAGTTTTCTGAGCCAGCATCGCACTTTGTAGCCCAGGCTAACCCGAGACTCAACACCCTCTCACCTCAGCTTCCAAAGTGCTGGGTTACAGGCGTGTGCAGCCATGCCTGGAGAGATGGACACTTAAGGTCCTAACAAGTACATGCATGCAAGTCGAGTTCAGTCACTGGGTTTGCTGCTGAAAAGGTGACTTGGGAGAGGAGGGTACGTCTGAGACAGGTGTGCAGGTGAAAACAAGACCCTGAGGCTGGAAGGGGAGGCGTTGAAAGAAGACATTTTGGAATACAAAGGGATTACAAGCAGTTTAAGTAACACAAACACTTTAGAACCATAGAGAACATTTACAGGCACCAGTTATGCAATCCCAGCGTTCACGGCAGATGCAGACCAATCCAGTAAGTTCGAGGACAGCCACGGATACATAAGAGACCCTGGCTCGCTCTCTCGCTCTCACTCACACACACACACACACACACACACACACACACACACACACACACACACACACACACACACACACACACACAAAACAGAAAACAAAGTCAACGACTGCAGGTGTGAAAAGGATTAAATATAAAGAGAAACGCTTGGAGAGTCCACGGATACATAAGAGACCCTGGCTCTCTCTCTCTCTCACTCACACACACACACACACACACACACACACACACACACACACACACACACACGCACGCAAAACAGAAAACAACAAAGTCAACGACTGCAGGTGTAAAAAGGATTAAATGTAAAGAGAAACGCTTGGAGAGTCTACAGAGAGTTCCAGGACAGCCAGGACTACCACACAGAAGCCCTGTCTCAAACCACCTCCCCCTGGCAGCCACCCCCCCACACACAAAGAAGCTTAGTTGGGCAGGAAGCCAAACAGACTTCTTTGGGGGCTAGAAGGAAGAAGAGTGGCTGGGCTGATGGTTCTTAATTCCAGCAGATAGACAGAGGACAGCAACTAGGATGGGCACCCCCGCTGTTTTAGTAATTTGAGGGTATGGTTTGAGCATTATGGTCAAGCAGGGGCGGGGGGGGATAACACATTTAAGAGACAGGAGAGCAATAAAGTAATTGTACCCAGTAGAATTTGGTACAGTAGCCACTTCTGTGGCTGTTAGACATGTCTTGTGGTTAGGCTAGAATTCCAGTTTGTTTGTTTACTTTTGAGGTTTGTTTACTTTCAAGACAGGGTTTCTCTGTGGCTTTGAAGATTGTTCTGGAACTAGTTCTTGTAGACCAGGCTGGTCTCAAACACCCAAAGTTCTGCCTTGCAAATGCCCACCACCCAGCCAGTGTTATTTATTTTTAACTGAATAAAATTCATTTAAATGTAAGGAATAGGGCCCTCAAGACGGTTGCTCAGCAATTATATCCATTTAGTATAAGGCAGGAGTTGGAAGACCAGGCTTAGAATTTGGGGAAATATATATATATTTCATATACATAGCTGAGCGGTAGATTGTTTGCCCATTGTATGCTGCTCAGGGCCCTAGAATCAACCCTAGCACCATTTAAAAACCAGAATCAGCTAAGAACAGTGGGGAGGCTGAGAGAAAGGAAGAGCATGTCTTTGTCTTTGTGGTAGTTTCTACTTTACCTCATTGGTAGGTCTCTGTGAGAAAAGTGAAGGTATCTTCATGCACTTTGAAACACTACGTGGTGCTAGGATGGTTCCTTTCTTTTGAATTCTTGTGTGTTCAAGCAGTCATCCTGGTTCTTGAGGGGGTGCGGCCCCTCAGGCAACGATGAATAAGTTTTTCTTCCCTTGTTGCCATTGTGGTGGTGAGGAACAAACGTGCTTAGACCCCTGTCACTTAGCAGTGGGGCTTCCTTCATGTAAATAGCACTGCAGCTCCTTGGGATTCTTTTTAAATTATATTTATTGTGTGAATGTGGGTGCCACATGCATGACTTGATATACACACATACGGAGATATGGAGTCAGAGGACAACTTGTAGGGACAACCTTCCTTTACCAAGATGGGCGTGGGACTCAAACTAAGTTTTAGGCTAGGGATGGGAACTATCCATAGGAAAGCAGCTGAGACTCCTAAGTCAAAGCAGCCCAGTACCAAGCCTCTTGGAGCTTATTGACTTGACTACTCCTGTTGTGGTGAGGGTGTTTGTACACACAGAAAGATTCTGTACATTAGCATATTGCTGCCCTCTGGTCAATGCACACCTGTAGAACCTTCTGGTCACTGTGACAGTCGAAACTTACCTCTAGCCAAGCCTAGAGGCACACATCTATAATGAAGCTTTTGGAAGGCAGGGGAGGAGGATTGCACAAGTTTGAAGTCAACCTGAGATACATAGTCTTAGAAAAACACACCCCCTGAAACATGCCTGTACTCATTTCCACATGTTTTCCTGGGAGACTGGAGGGACAGTGCTTTAGCTAGGTGATTTATCCCTGTAATGAGTCCTAGAAAGAGAATAAGACCTGGATATAAAGAAGAACTTGTCTCACACTGACACCAGGTGTGGTGGTTTACACCTTTAGTCCCAACATAGCCTGCTGCCATGCTCCTTGCCATGGTGCTGAAGCTAAACCTCAACCTGTGGGTCATGACCCCGTTGAGGACTTCCTGCCAAGCATCCTGGTATCAGATGTTTATATTATGATTCATAACAATATCAAAATAGGAAGGAGAGGCAGGCAGATCTCTGGTCTATATGGGGAGTTCCAGGACAGGCAGAGCTACATACCGAGAATGTACCACGGAAAAATAAAAAAAAGAAAATAATGTTAACTTCAGAGGCTGATAGTAGGGCTGGACCAAGAATAATTTAGCTTTCCTACCTCCAAACTTCTGTTACCTCTGCTTAAGATGTATCTACAGCTAGGTGGGGTTGTACATACCTATAATCCCAGTCATTTGGGAGGCCACAGCTGCAAGATCAAGGTGGAAATGAGCCAGTGAGCCAGAGCAAAATCCTATCTCCTTAGCAGGGTGGGGACAAAAGCCTTCGTAATTCACTCCTTCCTTAAAATTAATTCCCTCTGCTGGGGCCCGCAGAGGCAGGAAGATCTCTGTGATTTCAAGACCAGCCTGGTCTATAAGAGCTAGTTCCAGGACAGCCTCCAAAGCCACAGAGAAACCCTGTCTTGGGGGGGGGAAAGGCAGTATGAGGTTATTTTTATTATTATTATTATTTTATTTTTTACAATCCCAGTTTCCCCTCCTTTCTCTCCTCCCACTACCCTCATTCCCCCTCCTCCAATCTGCTCCTTGGAAAGATGAGATTTTTGTTTGTTTCTTTCTTTCCTCTTTTGTTTTTTCCAGACAGGGTTTCTCTGTATTGTTTTGGAGGCTGTCCTGGAACTCTCTCTGTAGTCCAGGCTAGCCTCAAACTCACAGAGATCCTCGTGTCTCTGCCTCCCGAGTGCTGGGATTAAAGGAGTGTACCACCAACGCCTGGCAAAATTATTTTAATACCTAAAGAATCCAGCCACTGATGAGTAGCTGTGTCCTATGAAAACTAGAGTTTCTTTTTCTTTTTTTTAATATTAAAATATATAGAGCTGGGCATCATATTTATATTCAAAGCAAAGCCTCAGTTTCCCCTCCTTACTGACCCAAATTGGAAGCTGTGACCACCCTTGGCAAGGAGACAACATAATTACTCTTAAGTTAATTGTATTTTGTTATTTTGTGGGGGTGCTTTGCCTGCCCCTGTGTGTGTGTGTGTGTGTGTGTGCGCGCGCGCGCGTGCCTGCCTGCCTGTGTGTGTATATGTGTACCATATGCCTGCCTAGTGCCTACAGAGGGCCTTGGATTCCTTGGAATTGGAGTTCCAGGTGGTTGTGAGCTGCCATGTGGGAATTGAACCCAGGTCCTTTGAAAGAGCCACCAGTGCTCTGAGCCATCTTTCTACCCCCGCGTAGTAGTTATAATTGTCTTGGATCCTTTTGGCTGCTGGATATACTGCTGATCCTAATAGGTAGAGTTTCTCGTATAAAGGGGGAACCTAATGTGAGTTGGGTTAGGCTGTGTCTGTTAGATGACACTGCAGTGAGGAACATTGGAGAGTGAAAGATTGAGCAGGTGAGGTAGTTATGCATGGTATTGTATTGGATCCTTTTATAGGGGAAACGATGTAGGGGGTCCCTTTGGTTTTTCCAATCCTCATGGCTGAATGGCTCTTTCTAAGCCCACTGAATCTGCCTTGTGACTCTTAGCCCAGTACAAATAATGTGAAGGAAGCGTTCTTTCTCATTCGTAATAGTCCTGAAGCTGATACTCTTACTGTACCCTCTGTTGACTCTTCTGCCCTGAGTCCACGTACTCCTGCCACACGGTGCATGCTACATAGACCAACAAGCTGAAAGACACGTTTGCCTCTGCCTTTACTAACCTCCCCTTCTCTCTCTCTCCTCCTGTCTCTCCTCTCCTCTTCCCCTCTCTCTGTTGCTGCTGCAGAGCGTCTCTACAGCCAACTTGAGCGAAACCGCCTGCTTTCTAATGAGCTGAAGCTAACGCTGCATGATCTGTGTGACTGATGGGCAGGGCTCCCTGATGCCCAGTAAACCCACACCACTGACCTGGACCCCAGCACAAAGCTGATTGTCTTTTTAAAAGTTATTAATGAGGGCAGTTAAAATGCTGTTGATTTCCTGACGGCCCCCATGGAGTTGCAATGACTGTTTCCATTTTAGGAGAGATTGTAGGTGATGAAGAAAGGGCCCTGGGAGATTTAGTGGGGGACTTTGGGGAACGTTAGCTGCAGCCTCTTACCTGTGCACAGACTGTAGGGTTTGCACTTTTGCATGGATATTTTCTAACAATAAAAAGACTGACTTGACAAGATGTTGTAACTGCTTCATCTTCAGGCCCAGATGTGGGTTCTTCTGCCTGGGGGAAAACAGGGATGGGAAAGAAAGAAGGGTGTGTGGCATGAAAATGGGTCTGGTTTTCCTCCCTTCCTGAAGCTCCATAGCTTTCTTGCTAAGCAGATGAAGTGCTTGGTGTCTTACCGCTGCTCTCTTCCTCATAGTTTTCCTTCTTGCTGCATCTGTGTTTAGTTGTAAGTCACTGTCCTGGGCCCACTCTGGTGGTGCCTCTGCTGGAATCTCATGGACTTTGCTTACAAGAATGTGTCTGGGTAGTAGTCTTCTTGACTAGACCTGAGGACTCCCCCACTGTGGAGAAAGTACCTACCGCAGGAGGATCTTCCTTCTTTACTAGTATTGGTGTTTGTCCTTATCTGCAGTGCTCACACTAGAGTGACATTTCAAGGAGACACTGACCTGTGGGCAGAATGAAGAGTGGGTGCCTGGTGCTTTCAGGCTGAGCCTTTTCAGACTGAGAATTTAATGCCTCCCGGTTGCCTGTGGGAGAGACAGGATATGGCTGATAGGCCCCAGTTCCTTACCCCAGGCAGTAGGCATGCCAGAGTGAGTCCCCACAGAACCCAGGGATGCAGTAGCTGGCTTCTGTAGCTTCCTTCTGTAACACGGGAGCAAGTCTTAGAATGGGGAAAGCTTGAACTGACTTCTGTAATTCCTCTGTTCCCACTAGATAAGCTGAAGTGCACCAAAGAGGAGCACCTCTGTACACAAAGGATGCTGGACCAGACCCTGCTGGACCTGAACGAGATGTAGAGCACCCCCAGTCCCTGCCCTGCGGCCGCTCCTCCCTCTGACCCTGACTCCGCCTGAGGCCAGCCTGCCTGAAGCTGACCTTGAAACTGAGGGCTGATCTTTTTAACTGAAGGCTGCTTTCCCTCCTGCCACCCCCTCTACCTACCCCCTCATGTCTTTTTCATAAAACTGTGTCAGCCTCTTCCCAGAGTTCCAGCTGGAGGGGCTGAGCACGTTTGGGAACAATATTTAAGGGAATGTGAGCACAATGCAGTGTCTTCAGTGCACTGGTGATATGCACATTGTGATTTACTTTACGTCTTAGCAACCATTTGTAACATTCCAAGCACTTCCACAGCTTGGAGCAGCAACCCACTTCCTTTTCACTGTTGAAAGGTGACCTTTTAGCTTAATGGATACTGCTCTCTCCATAGAGGAGGAACACAGGACTGGGCCTGCCCTGCTGACAGCCAGCAGGGTCCAGACAGGCTCCCCTGTGGGAAACCTCAATTCTCCTCACCAAGTCCTAGCCAAACAGCAGGGCATCTAGGAAGTTAGCCAAAAACAAAAAACTGCCGGGCTGTGAAGGTTTTCAGCTTTGATGTCTTTGAATAACTTTAACCTTGTTTTTATTTTTTACTTTTCCATCAGATGTGACCAAATAAGACGGGGAGCCGTCTGTGGCACCCCACCTCCCAGGGCCATGTACATGTTAGGCAGGCGCTACATGCGGCCCTGAGACCAAGCTTGTCCCATCTCCACCCTTCCCTACTGCTCACAGAATGGACCATGTTGCCCCTTAGTGTTGAGGTGACCACTTATTGCCCCCCAGGAGAAAGAAGAGGAAAATTATGTTTGTGCCACTGATTAGCCACATGGAAGTCGCCTCATCACCTTCCTGAAGCTGCTGTCTCTACAGTGCCATCTCATGTGCTTTGTGTCAGTCAGGGCTGGAGGAACCTTGAATAGCTTGTGTAAAGAAAACTTTTTAAATTTTATATTATTTTGAAAATTTGCTTTTGGGGGTTGGGTTATCTTGGTCAACCCAGTGGCTGTGAGAATTCTTTGCAGTCTGCGGGCTGGTGGTGTGCTGATCTCTTGAGTGTCCCCACCCAATTGCCATGTTCAGACGGTCTCTCCGAGGCCTCTGAGGTGGACACGCTGCAGCTTACTGGCTTATTTGTACTCTCCTCTGTCAGGAGAAAGAACCCCATAGTGCAACTGTTTTGATACTGAATATCAACAAATGACATTTTGAAATAAAGAACCAGTCCCTCCACCCTCAGACCAACTTGACTTTGTTTGTTTTTTGTTTTTCGAGACAGGGTTTCTCTGTATTGTTTTGGAGGCTGTTCTGGAACTCACTCTGTAGATCAGGCTGGCCTCGAACTCACAGAGATTTGAGTTTCTTGAACCTCAGGGCTACCCGACTGCACTGAAGTCTGTGCTTGAGAGCCGAGACGTTTAACATAGAGCACTCACACATGGAAGCAGACAAATAAAAATGGGTTCAGAATGTGTTTGGGGTGTGGAGATGCACGCAGCAAGGTAGATAGAGCACTTGCCCAAGCATGGCCACCTGAGTTGGCCTCCAGCAGCTGAGCATAGCACATCAGTTTCCAGGCTCTCCAGCCAGGCAGAGTCAGGAACATCCTGGGGCTTACAGGCCAGCCAGTTAGCCAAATCGGTAAGCTTCAAGTTCAATTTAGACTCTGTCTCTAATGGTCAGACATAGTGGTGCACGCCTTTAATCCCAGCACCAGGGAGGCAAGAGGCAGGTGGATCTCTCGAGTTTGAGAGCAAGTTCCTGGATGGTCAGGGCTGCACAGAAACCCTGTTTCAAAAAGTAAAACAGAAAGACTTGTCTTTAAAAATACGATGTTCTGGAGAGGTGGTTTGGGGACTAGGCGCATTTGCTTTTGGAGAGGGGGATCCCCAGCATAAGTGGTGATGACTTATCTTTTTGAGTCTATCCACACATTTGTTTGTTTTTTTCAAGACAGGGTTTCTCTGTAGTTCTGACTGGCCTGGAACTCAAGAAATCTGTCTTCATCTACCTGTGAGTGCTGGGGTTAAGGGTGTGTTCCACCACACACGGCTCAAAATATTTCCTAAACAAAAAAACCTTAGCCCCACCGGGCGGTGGTGACATGTCTTTAATCCCAGCACTCAGGAGGCAGAGGCAGGCGGAGCTCTGTGAGACCAGCCTGGTCTACAGAGTGAGTTCCAGGACAGAGTCCAAAGCAATACAGAGAAACCCTGTCTTGAACCCCCCCCCCCCAAAAAAAACTTAGCTCCTAAATTCAGACATGATGGCTTAATTCCAGCAAGGGTGGGAGGGCAGGGGTAATAAATTCCAGACCATCCTGAACTACAAAGTGAAACAGCCTCAAATCAAAGGGGGCAGGGGGATGGCTCAATGGTTAAAGACACTAGCTGTCTGAGCCTAATGACTTGGGTTTGATCCCAGCGTCTACATAGTGAAAAGCGAATTGACTCTGGTCAGCTTCTGACCACTATACCCATGTGACAACATGCTACTTACATGCACATTTCTAAAGGTAGGGTGGAAGTATGTCTGGATGCAAATTCTTTAATGCCATCACCTGTACAAGGAGGCAACATGACGATAGGTCACATAATCTAACAGACTGAACTACACATCTGTCATGACAACCGTATAACTCCATGGACTCCTTAATACATGATGATGTTGCTCGTTCTCCTAAATATTCTTTTGGATGCTGGAAGAAAGCAATTTGCTTTTTGCTGTGTGTGTGGGGGGGGGCGTTTCATGAGGGCCAGGGAGGGGCTGATAACCAGATGTCTTCCTCAGTCACTTTTCACTGTTTCTTGAGGCAGGGTCTCTCATCGAACCTAGTGTTCAGAGATTCAGCTAAACTGGCTGGCACTTAAGCCCCTGTCTTTGCCTCCCCAATGTCCTGGGATGAGAGGCATGCTGGTATCCTGTTTGCTGTTTTTTGTTTGTTTTGTTTTGGGGGGGGTTGAGACAGGGCTTCTCTGTCTAACAGTCCTGGCTGTCCTGGAACTGCTCTATAGGCCAGGCTGGCCTCGAACTCACAGAGATCCACCTGCCTCTGTCTGGGATTAAAGGCATGCGCCACCCCGCCACACACACACCCCTCCCCTGCTGTACCCAGCTTTTATGTGGGTGCTGGGGACTCTAGTCCTAGTGTTCCCGTGACAAGCACACCACCTCCCCCTCCTTTGGGAGGGTTTGCTTTGTAGAATAGGCTTGATCCGCCTGCTCAGCCTCCTGATGACGGGGATTAGGGATGTGTGCCACCACACCCCAGGAGAAAGCAGGTGCTCCTTGGAAGTATTTTGATGAGTCAGGTTGCGTGAGATGATGGCTTTCAAAGTTGCTTCTGAGGGCAGTGCCCATGATCCTGCACGGTGGTCTGGAAGCAGGACATAAAACTGATTCCTAGAAAAATAGCATGCATACCTTGACGGAGGCCAGCTGTTTATGCTATAGACTGGACTTTTTTTTTTCCATTTTTGGCCCTAGATTAATGATGACTTGTTTCTTTTATTTAGTATTAGGGCATGAACCCAGATCCTTGAACACGCAGGCCATGAGTTTCACCCGTCTTCCCTACTTTATTAAAATAGAGCCAAACAGTAACAAGCGGAGTTGAGATGGGAGGCACTGTTTGGATTTTTTTACCTGTCTGGTTCTTTGCTAGTAAAGTTTACCATCAAATTTTTGGTAAAGTGGCTTTCGGGCCTGCTAGCTTTCGACGGACTTGTAAAGTACCCACAATTCCTAACAAGAAAGGCATCCGCTGACGTTGTGGCTGCGGATTGGTTGGTGCTGGTGCGGCCCGGTGGTTGAGTGGGAAGCTGAGCTTTAGGCGGTAGCCATGATTGGCTCCAGGGCCCCCGGACCCCAAAGCTTCGGGCTCGTTTTCTCCCTGAGGCCACACCACCTCTTCCTGTTTTTGGTTGGGAGCTTGGCCAACAAACTGAATGTGCCACAGGTGTTACTGCCGTTCAGCCGCGAGCCAGGCCGGGTGCCTTTCTTGCTGGAGGCGCAGCGGGGCTGCTACACCTGGTGAGGGGCGCCAGAGGCCATGTGATCTTGTCCCCAGAATGTGTTTCAGGAATGTGTGTGGTCCCGCAGCGTGGAGGCGCCTGAACGTGGCACCCTTGGGTGGGATATACCCTAGTGAGGCGCTTTAAGTAAGACATTAACTAGGATGGGCGTCTGATAGCCTCCCTGTGGAGACTGTCTGCGCAAACAACTTTGTCACAGGCAAGCCCTGTGTCAGACACTGCCGCTATTCCTTTCCCCCAGTTTGAGGGATTTATGATGGAAACAGAAACAGGTGAAGTGAGAGCCACATTAGAAGACTCTGACAGCAACGACAAAACTAGAGTAACAAGACGTGATTCATCATGCCTAGAGATGAGATCTGCCGTCAATTCTAGGATAATGACCTTGTGACGATCAGAGAACCCAATGGCAGATCATGTGGTTACCTGAATTAAAAGGGAGCTTAACTAAAGTGATACCAGAACATTTATCCTAAAGGAAAGCGATTTCCTTTTCCTGTATCTCTGCAGAACTGAGGGTTGAGCTATGGCTTCCCATATACATGCGAGGCAAGCTCTCTACTAAGGAACTCCATCCCTAACCCTTTCCCTGTCTTCTTTGAGAAGCAGTGAGGTTTTTATCCCAGAGTACAAGAACTCCAACTCTCATTTCATGAAGAAGTATAAAGAACTTAGCCTTGGAGAGGACCCAGTGTGATGGTCATCATTCAGGGGTAGTTCTAGTATAGAGAGCTTTCCATCCAGCCAAGATGCAAATGACTGTTTTGTATTTTTGTTTGGTCTCAGAAAGTAGGCTACTTTTCCATCTTAGATAGTTGTGCAATTTCTAGGCTTACAGGAAGTTATTTCTCAAGGCAAGAGGAAGCCCTATCAGGTTGCCAACACAGCCCCAATGTAATTTTCCCACAGTGTGAATCTTGTTTTATTGTTTGAGACAGGGTTTCTCCGTGTAGCCCTAGGTGTCCAGGAACTCACTCTATAGACAAGGCTGTCCTCTAACGCACAGAGATCAGCCTTACTCTGCCTTCTGACTGTTCTGATTAAAGGTGTGCACTGGGAAAGGGTTCTGATCACTGTGTCCTCTGATGCTGCTCTTTCAGAGACATTGGGCATACCTTGTAGTATGAAACATGGGAGACATACAGACATTTCTTATACCACCTAACCCACACGTTTCATGCTCTTAACCATTTTGTTTTGGAAGGCATTCCACGCATCATGATGCAGTTACCGTTGAGCCTTTATATAAAAATGGGACCTCTTGTTCCCAAAGAGCTGTTCTTGTTGCTGAATCCACCCAACCAATCCGCCTCAGCAGCATTATTCTTGCTCGAGAAGTAGGTACGTTATGGGATTTGCTTGTTTGTTTTTTGTGACTGTTGTTCTTTGAGATAGGGTCTTACTATGTAGCCCTGGCTGGCCTGGAATTCAATATATAGACCAGGCTTGTCTCTGCCTCTCAAGTGCTAGGATTGAAGGTGTACACCACCATGTCTAGCCATTTATTTGGAGTTCTGATACGGGGTCTGCCTGGCCCTGGTACACACTATGTAACCCAGGCTGGCCTTGAACTCACAGATGCTCATGCATTAACCTCCTGTGTGCTGGGATTAAAGATGTACATCACCACACATGGCAAGAAAAAGTTATGTGAGAAGCAAAGACCAGTAAGATGACATCTTGTAGGAAGGATTAGCACAAACGTTTTTGGCTTGAAGTATTAAGAACTTAAAAAAGATTTCGGATAGAAATCATAATTCTGTGGACCGGTGAGATGGCTCAGTGGGTAAAGATGCTTGCTGTCAAGCCCGACAGCCTGAGGTAGAAGGAACTAGACAACTTCTGAATGTTGTCCCCTGATCTCTGGAGGGGGCGGGCTAACGCGCCTTGGCCTAAGTACTGCCATTTTGACTTCAGACTCTGTTTTACCTTTAGGGTGAAACGCAGTTCAAGTTCCCAAGCCCTAGGGGAACTGGGAGCTTTCCAACTGCTGACCAACCTCCTTATTAGACAATGGCAACAGTCTGCTATGCTCCTAGTTCTCTAAAACATTAAGGCTGTTTCTAACAACAGAACAAAACAATCTGATTGGTTGGACATTCTGTGTTGGTTGACAGTGATGGAACACACAGGGAAAGTCCCTTCTGTTGGACCCCTGATTGGTGAAAAATGTAACTGTAACTTAGAAACAAATGTTTGTGGTTTCTCTGCTTATAAACCCTGCTTCTGCCCCTGCTCGGGACTCTCAGGAGAAACAAGCCTCCTGAGTCCTTGTCAGGCCGACCGATCAAGGCTGCAATGACCCATCAGCGACCCACTTACGTGGTGATTTATTAAAGTCTTTGGGACCCATAAGTCTTGCCTCTCTCCTTCCTCATGGTGCACATGGACTGAGACTAACATCTACTGACATGTGTACCTGCGCATGTTGTGTATACTACATACACGTAAAATGAATATGATTTAAAATTTTAATGGCGTGATTTTGACATCCTGTTTATTTTTTGTTTTGTTTTGAGTGTTTATTTTTTGAGACATGGTCTCCCAAATTCATAGCGATCCACCTGCCTCTGATTCCCAGGTGCTGGGTAAAGACATGTGCAATACTTAACCTAAAAATACTTGTTACATTTTGTGGGGCCCCCATGATTGAGCTCAGATTGTCAGGTTTGGGAGCAAGTCTTTTACCTGCTGAGCCATCTCACAGGTCCTAGTTGTGATTTTGTGGGTGTATGGTTTTGTTTTTTGTTTTTTGAGACATGGTCTCACTGTGTAGCGCTGGCTAGCTTGAAATCTGATAATGTAGACTGGGCTGGCCTCAAACTCCTAGAGATCTTCCTGCCTCTGCCTCCCAAGTACAGGGTTTGAAGATATGCCACTGCCTGGGTTTCTTTTGTTTGTTTGCTTTTTGAGGCAGAGTTTCACTGTGTATCTCTTTCTTTCCTGAAACTCACTCTGTAGACCAGGCTGGTCTTGAACTCACAGAGATCCACCTGCCTCTGGCTCCTGGGTTTCTTTTTGTTTGTCCTGTTTTTGTTTGTTTATTTTTGAGACAGGGTAGCCTGTCTAGGATAGCCTTGAATTGGTGATATTCTTGCCTCAGCCTTTTAAGTGCCAAGACTGCAGATTGCATTGTGTGTGCGTGTAACGTTCATATGGTGTCTTTTTCAGTTGCTCTTCATCTTATTTTTGAGTTAGGGCCTGTCTTTGAATCAGGAACTCAGTCTTTAGGGTAGGATGCCTGGCCAGTGAGCCCCCGGATTGCCTGTCTTCACCCATCGTGCTCTGGGGTGACAAAGGTGTATCACACCGTGCCTGGCTTTTATGTGTGTTCTGCACATCCAAACGTGGGTCTTCATGGTTGTGGAACAAACATTCCCAGACAGGGCCTCAAGCAGCACAGGCTGCCCTGGAACTCACTATATAGTTGAAGCTGGCCTTCAATTCCTGATCCTCTTGCCTTCACTTCTGGGTGCTAAGGATACAGGAGTGCACCACCACAAATGGCATCTCGGGGACTTTTGACATTTTAAAGTGTTGTGGAGCCAGGCTTTAGTGGTGTGGACTTGTAACCTCAGCCTTTGAGAGATGGAGACTGGAAGGATCATGGATTCAAGGCCAATACGGGCTATTCGGTCTTAAAATAAAAAAGAAAGCTAGAGACTGGGCAGTGGTGGTGCATACCATTAATCCCAGCACTCAAGAGGCAGAGGTTAGCAGATTTCTCTGAGTTCTTGGATAGCCAGGTCTACAGAGCGAGTTCCAGGACAGGCTCCAAAGCTACACAGAGAAACTCTTTCTTGAAAAACCAGAGGTGGTGGGGTTGTAGGTTAGTAACAGAGAGCTTGCCTAGCATGTGTAAGTCCCCAGTACTAAAAGTAAATAGTGTTGATCAGATGTCCCTCAGTTTGGGGTTGTCTGATGGTTTGTAATAGGTTTTCGGCTCCCCAATAATAGGTTTCTCCACCGATGCATTAAGCCAGATCAAACCAACTCAAAAAGTATAACAACAGGTTTATTTGAGTAAAGCAACTTCTGGGCATGTTCTCTAGTTCCAGAGATTGAGACCAGAGAAGCCACATGCCCAAACTAAAGCAAGGAGATTATATAGGTTGTAGGCTAGGGGTGATGTGCTGAGCACTTTAGGTGGGAACCTGGGTGACTGGCAGCTTGAGGGGAGGAAGCTGCACTAGCTGCCAAGAATGTGGGGCTGGGCTCTTTGGTACTTCCTTTGTTTGGAGACTCTCTGAGAGGGTGCGGTTTGGAGAGGCAGGAATGGGCTTCCAGGACCACACAGGGCTGAGCTGAAGCTTCCAACTGAACAGTTTGGGTTGTAGTTTTGGGGGTTTGGAGGGGAAGAGCCTTTACTTTGCATTGTGTACCAGAGTGTGTGATACCAGTGACCATGTTAACACTTGACTCAGATGGTGTCGCCTGTGAAGTTCCCATTCCCCTCTTTTTTTTTTTTTTTTTTTTTTTTTTGTTTTGTTTTGTTTTTTGAGACAGGGTTTCTCTGTGGCTTTTTTTTTTTTTTTTTTTTTTTTTTTTGGTTTTTCGAGACAAGGTTTCTCTGTGGTTTTAGAGGCTGTCCTGGAACTCACTTTGTAGACCAGGCTGGTCTCGAACTCACAGAGATCCGCCTGCCTCTGCCTCCCAAGTGCTGGGATTAAAGGCGTGTGCCACTGACACCCCGCATGAATGGATTTTTTAAAAGAAAGATTTTATTATTTTTTATTTTTATTTTTTTGGTTTTTCGAGACAGGGCTTCTCTGTAGCTTTGGAGGCTGTCCTGAAACTTGCTCTGTAAACCAGGCTGGCCTAGAACTCACAGGGATCTGCCTGCCTCTGCCTCCTAAATGCTGGGATTAAAGACATGCGCCACTACCACCTGGCTGATTTTGTTATTTTTATGTGTGTGCTATTTTGAATGAGAAGGGCACCCATGTGGTCATATGTTTGAATACTTGGTCTCCAACTGCTGGAACTGTTGGGAAGGATTAGGAGGTGTGGCCTTGTTGGAGGAAGTGTGTCACTTTGGGGGTGGGGAGGGTAGGAGTGTGGGGGCGTGAGTTTCAATAGCCGTTTCCAGAGTGACTTTCTGGCTTCTACTTTTGGATCAAGAAGTGAGCTCACAGCTGTTGTTGCCACCAAGCGTTTGCTCCCCATCATGGATTCTGGTCCTCTGAAACTAAGCCCAATTGAACACCTTCTTTTATAAGTTGCCTTGGTCATGGTGTTGTCACAGCAGTAGAAAAATAACTAAGACAGTGTGTATGTGTGTTTTGCCTACATGTATGTAAGTATACCATTTTATTCCTGGTGTCCATGAAGGCTAGATGAGGGCATTGGATCCCCTAGAACTGGAGTTACAGCTGTGAGCTGCCATGTGTATCCTGGGAATTGAACCTGGGTCCTCTGCAAGAGCAGCAACTGCTCTTAATTGCTGAGCCATCTCTCTGGATTACTAGTTCTCAACCTGTGGGTCACATCCCTGGGCGGGGGCAGTATAATCCTTTCATAGGCGTTACCTAAGACTGTCAGAAAACACAAACACTGGCATTACAATCCATAATAGTTATTACAGTAATGAAGTAGTAACAAAAGAGATTTTATGGTTGGGGTCACCACAACCTGAGGAACTGTGTTAAAGGGTTGCAGGGTTAGGAAGGTTGAGAATCACTGCTCCAGATGGATCTTTTTGTTTGCTTGCTTGTTGTTGTTGTTTTTTATTTTACTTATGTGCATTGGTGGTTTGCCTGCATATATATCTGTATAAAGGTGCTGGGTACCCTGGACCTGGAGTTGTAGACAGTTGTGAGCTGCCATGTGGGTGCTGGGAATTGAACCTGGGTTCTCTGGAAGAATAGTCAATGTTCTTAACTGCTAAGCCATCCTGCCAGCCCCCTTGGTCAGTTTTTGAAACAGGTTATCTTATTGTATATCCTAGGCCATACTGGAAGTTGTAGCAATCCTCCTGCCTCTGCTTCCCAAATGCTGGGATTTCAGGTGTGTTCCACCACACCCGCCCTCGGTCAGTCTTAACTGCTGTGATGTTCAGCTGGCTGCCCTCTTCCCCTTTCCCTCATTTCTTCCATATTTAGTAAGTAGTATTGTGAAAGAAAGATGTCTTCCATGTTACATATAACATCTTCCCATTGAATCTGTTACTCAGTTATTTGTATCAGTATGGACTCAGCTGTATGGGGACAGAGGGTACAATCCAATGCTGTGTGTCCTAGTTAGCTTTAATTGTCAGCTTGACACAGTCCAAGCAAGTCACCTGAGAAGGGGATCTCAACTGAAGCCTTGCCTAGGTCAGATTGTTCTGTCTCTGGGGGATTGCCTTTGTTGTTAGTGGATGTATGAAGGTGACACCATTCTCTGAGCAGATGGTCCTGGCCTCTCTCTATGTGAGCCTGCGAGTCAGCCAACCATCAGTGTCCTTTCATGCTTTATGGTCTAAACTCCTGCTTCACTCCTGCTCTCAATGATGGGTTGCAGCGTATAAAATGAAAAAAGCCTTTTCTGCCTTTTAATTGCTTTTGGCTTTGGTGCTTGTCACAGCAGTAGAAAGAAAACTAGAATGCTGTGGTAAGTCCTATTTTCCACAAGTGGTATCCTGCAGGTTGGCTCTGTGTTCTTTGAATGTGCTCCTGTTACAGTCCCATCCCCCTTTTGAGCCCCCTTTTGGGCCTCTGATTCACTGTATCGCCAAGCGTGAGCTTGAACTTCCGATCCGTTGCCCCCACATCCCCAGTCCTGGGATTACAAGTGTGTACCTGGTGCTGTGTTTATGCCGTGTGGGAGATCAAGCCCCAGGCTTCCTCCATGCTAGTCAAATGCTCTACCAATTAAGCTATGCCCCCAGCACAGCACTTCCTTGCTTTTGAGCTCTAGAGTTATATTTAGACATCGAGATCTAGATGCTAGCGTGCCTGTTGCTAAGGGAGTGTCCCAGTTTCTAGGTTCTCTTAGCAGACAGAGCTAAGAAAGAAACGTGCACATGCCAGGCTGTGTGTACACAGATCTTTATATTTATTTCTGTATGTGTCTAGTTGCATATGTGTGTGTGTGTGTATTAAAATACATGTGAACTCATAGTGATAGATTTAACTAATCTGAACTCATTCTAGACTTTTCTCCTTTGTTTATGTGTAACTTTGCTCTCAGAAAGACAGATCTGTTGTGGTGAGATGGCTCAGTAAAGGTATTTGTCACCAAGCCTGGTGACCTAACTTTGACCTCTGGAATCCATGTAAAGCTGGAAGGAGAGAATCAAGTCACAATATTGTCCACCAACATCCACATGCCAGCAATGGCATTCGTGTTCACACACATTTACACACACACACACACACACACACACACACACACAGAGTGAGAGAGAGGGAGAGAGGGAGAGAGAGAGACAGAGAGAGAGATATTGAGAGAGAGAGATTTTTTTTAAAGTCTGACCCTCATTATCTTTAAGTATCCTCTTGCTTGTTCAACCCTAATGTACATAAAAAGGAGTTTCAGGCACTGGAATGGTGGCTCAGAAGCTAGAGCACTGACTGCTCTTTCAGAGGACCAGGACTGAATTTATAGTACCCATGGAGCGGTTCAAAACCCTCTGTAACTCCAGTTGGGGGGAGTCTTTGTCCCTCTCTGGCCTCCGAGTGTACTGCACACACATGGTGCACAGACATAAAGCGTTTTATTTTTTATTTTATTTTTTTCCAGATAGATAGAATGTATTTTAGTCAGAAATCGGTTGCTTACACAAAACGCACAGGATAAACAGTTTATAAGGAGGAGGACTTCATTTTGCCTCATGGTTTTGGGTCACAGTCGGCTGGTCCCATCGGTTTTGGTCTGTGGTAATGGAGTGGATCTTGGCGGGAAGCCCAAAGAGAGAGCCAAGCTGCTCAGCTCATGGTAGCTTGTTCCCTGCCCTACTTGTACGCTGTGATCACCCGGAGAGTTGTTTCCTTTTTCCTTTAAACTTCGTCCTTTTCTTCTTTTTAAGTACCAGGGATCGAACCTCGGGTCTCAGGCTAGGCGAACGCTTTACCGTAGATTTGCACCGCCATCCCTTGTCCCTAACGTGACTCAACGATCCCATGTGGAGTTTATTGGTAGACAGGGAGGGAAAGGGGGGTGAGAGGTAACCGTGCAGATCTGAGAGAGAGAGATAAGATATGAGAGAGAGAGGAGATGAGATGAGAGAGTGAGAGAGAGAGAGAGAGAGAGACATGAGAGTAAGATAGCAGATGAGATGGAGAGTAAGAGAGTAAAAGACGACATAAGGCATTTTAAAGTAGTTTCAAATGATTAATTCAATTTGTTTTTTGCACTGGGGCCTTAGTTTATGTTACCGTTGTGGCCTGGGATTTACTGTGTATGTGTAACTCAGGTTGTCCTCTAACTTGAGGTCCAGCTGCTTCTAGTCCCCTGGGTGCTGGAGTTACAATTGTGTTCAGTTCTTAATGTCTCATGTTGTCCTCTGACCTCTACACACATGTTAGAAGCTCATTATACAGTTTCAATGTAGTACCACCATTTTACTTTTCTAAATAAATAACTTTTAAAAAAGCTATTACCTTCATTTTATAAAACATAAAAAAATTGCCACTTAGAAAGGCAAGGAATAGGGCTGGAGAGATGGCTCAGAGGTTAAGAGCATTGACTGCTCTTCCAGAGGTCCTGAGTTCAATTCCCAGCAACCACAGGATGGCTCACAACCATCTGTAGTGAGACTCTTCTTATATGTAGGCAGAACAGTGTGTACATAATAAATAATATCTTTATAAAAAAAAGAAAGAAAGAAAGAAAGACAAGGAATAAAGCAAGCCCCTCTAAAGTGACCCACAACTCTGGGTTTTATTTTCTGTGACAGGGACTTACTATACACCAGCCCAGGCTGCCTGAACGTGCTGTAGTCTTCCTGCCTTAGCCTCTAAGATGCCAAGAACTGTAAGCATTTGTCACTGTACTCAGCGTATCTTTCAGCCTTTTGGATTGGTTAGGAACTTGGCATACAATTCTGCAGGCAATCAGGGGTGGTCCTAGGGGAGGAGCATCTCTCCAGTCCTGAAACCAACCCGTAAAGCTGCTCTCTGACACTGAGGAAACCAGTTAAGTGCACTGGCTGCCCTTCCACAGAACTCTGTTCAGGTCCCAGCACCCACGTGGTGTCTTGCCACCACCTGCAAGTCCAGTTCCAGGATCCAATGCTTTCTTCTGGCCTCCTGAGGGACTACATGAACATAATACATAGACATACATGCAGGCAAAACACCTATTAACATAATTAATTTAAATTTAAAATGAAAAAAAGTCGGTCCTCTCATCCTCAGGCTTGGCGGGACAATTACTCAAGGAGTCCTGTCATGAAACAGAGGTTTCTTTTCTCTACATAGCGCTGGTTGCTGGCCTTTCTATAACCTTTAAGTGTTTGAGACATTTAATAGATTGGTGACAACTTACTTAACTAGCCAGCTTTTGGCTGCCTTGCAGTGACTGACCATGAACTACGCTGTGATGTTAAGGTCGATGTGATAGACAGCATTGAAATTGTCTCTCGAACCCGGGAGTTGTATGTGGACGACGCACCCCTGGAACTGATGGTGAGGGCCCTGGATGCTAAAGGTAAGGGGCCAAGGCAGCCTGGGGATACCCCTTCCCCTTGCGCTCAGAAGCAGGAACTGTGTGACGGTGACTGCCGATGCCCTGTGAGCCTCATTTGGGGCTCACACGCAGGAGGGTTGGCAGTGCAAAATGTAGTTCAATGTATTAGCTGCCTTCTTGAGAAATACTACTGCTGTTATTTCTTGTTATTTCTGGACCTTTAAAAGAAATTAGTTGGGACTGGGGAGATGGCTCAGTGGTTAAGAGCATGGGCTATTCTTCCAGAGGACCTGGGTTGAGTTCACAGCACCCTCTTGGTAGCTCACAACTGTCCGTAACTCCAATTCCAGGTGATCTAGCACCCTCACATAGATATACATGCAGGCAAAAACACCAACGCACATGAAATAAAATAAACGAAATAAAGAGAAATTAGTATATGGGGAAGAGCCTGTGTATCCTGTCGCACATGTTGACGTCATCCTACAACTTGTGGAAGTCATTTCTCTCCTACCGTGTGGGTCCTGGGGCACCAACTCAGGTCCTCAGGCTGGGCAGCCATCTCATTAGCACTGACTTGCTTTGTTTTCTGAGACAGGTCTCACTATGTAGTTCTGGCTGTCCTGGAACTCTCTCTCTGTAGACCAGGCTGGCCTCCAGTTCACAGAGATCCACCTGCCTCTGCCTTCTGAGTGCTGGAATCAAAGCATGCACCACCACTGTCCAATTTATGTTGCCTTAAATTCGCTATACTAATGTTGTTAAATGATATTAAAAATAGTCACTACTTAGCCGGGCGGTGGTGGCGCACGCCTTTAATCCCAGCACTCGGGAGGCAGAGGCAGGCGGATCTCTGTGAGTTCGAGGCCGGGCTGGACCGACAGCCTCCAAAACAATACAGAGAAACCCTGTCTCTTAAAAACCAAAAAAAAAAAAAAAAAAAAAAAGTCACTACTACTATCTTTGTAAATTATTTAATTATTTAGTCACCATGTTTTAAAGTTTTATTTACTGTGGTGTCTGTGTGTGTGCAAATGCATGCCACGGCATGCAATTGAGGTAGAGGACAGCCCTCTCCTTCCACTGTCACAGGATGGAGCTCAGACAGCTGGGCTTGCACAGTGAGTGCCTGTGTCCACTGAGCCACCTCAGTACCCAACACTACTTGGCTTGAAAAAGTAACTTTTCGAACTAGTTTTCATGATAGTTTGTATTGAAGGAACTGGGGTTAAGTATGCCTGCCAACCACAAGGTGTCTTATGGCCTCGGAAAGGAGCAAAGAGACTGCAGAAGCTTCCCCAGCTGGCAGTGGGTCCACGTGGGTCCCTTCTACTTTAGATGATGTAGATGATGGCCTACACCATTGATCCCAGCACTCAAGAAGCAGAGGCAGGTGGATCTCTGTAAGTTCTAGCCCAGCCTGGTCTACAGAGTGAGTTCCAGGACAACCAGGGCTGCACAGAGAAACCCTGTCTTGAAAAATCTAAATAAATAAGTAAGGACAGCCTGTTCGGAACAGCACTCACATTGTTTTGTCAAGATCTCCCTCATGCGTGTGTTTTAATAGATTAATAAAAGTTTTGTTACAGAAGAAGACCTGAGGTGATTTTCTAGTTAGTCCCTTTCTTGTTGAAGATACTTGGATGTTTTGGAATATATGATTCTATCTTGCCTGCTTTTGGCTTGCTCTACAGGAAACACATTTAGTACTTTGGCGGGCATGGTGTTTGAGTGGAGCATTGCCCAGGATAACGAGTTGGCAAGAGAAGAGCTGTCAAGCAAAATTAGGTAAAGTTGAATCCCAGCATAAACCAGCCAGCTCTGAAGGAGCGGTGTCCCTGTTTGACACACTGGGCAGCATCTGTGTGGACTTTGATACTCCTATTGTCTGAAAGTGTTTTTTTCATTTTAAGTATGTTGGTGTTTTGTCTACATGTATGTCTGTGTGAAGGAGTCAGATGTTGGAGTTACAGACAGTTCTTAGCTGCCATGTGGGTGCTGGGAATTGAACCCAGGACCTCTGGAAGAGCAGTCAGTGCTTTCAACTGCTGAGCCATCTCTCCAGTCCCCTGTCTGGAGTTTTTTAATTAGATACATTCACTAGGACATATATCTTTGGTAGAAAGACAAAGGGGATAGATATGGGAACCTTTATGAGACTTAATTTGAGCCTCTGTTGGGGAATCCATTAGCTCAGGCTGTCTACACGTGCTGAAATTGAGTGGGATTAATTAGCCAGTGTGTTGGCAAGCACCTTAAATCCCAGCATTCAGGAGGCAGAGGCAAACTTATCTCTGTGAGTTCAAAACTAACTTGCTTTACATAGTGAATTCCAGACCAGCCAGGGCTACACAGTGGGACCATCTCTGAAAAAAAATTAACAAGAGGATTCAGTACCAAAGGACAGATAACAAGCAGCCTCAATTATAGTTAGTCCTAGAGCAGTCTGAACCATAGACTAGCACCTCTCAAAATCAGAAATGAAGAACTCAAACCAGGTTCAGTGGCACAGAACTATAATCCCAGAACTGGGGGTGGGGTTGGAGTGGGGTGCTGAAGCAAGGGGATCAGAAACTCAGGTGAGCCAGGTGGTGGCTCACACCTTTAATCCCAGCACTCTGGGAGGCAGAGGCAAGTGGTTATCTGTGTTCGAGGTCAATCTGGTCTACAGAGCAAGTTCTAGGACAGCCAGGGCTACACAGAGAAACCTATCTTTTAAAAAAAAAGTGAGCACTCGGGAAGCAGAGGCAGGCAGATCTCTGTGAGTTCGAGGCCAGCCTGGTCTACTGAGTGAGTTCCAGGACAGCCTCCAAAACAATACAGAGAAACCCTGTCTCGAAAAAACCAAAAAAAAAAAAAAAAAAAAAAAAAAAAAAAGTGAGCCTCTGCTACAGAGCAAATTCAAATTAGAGGCCAGCCTCGGTTACATAAGATACTGTTTCAAAAAGCCCACAAGCAAAGCCAAGGTCTGTCGGAGCATTCTCCCAGACAGGCTTTAGAGAGACTGAAGTGTAGAAGACTGTCACTCCTGCTAGAGACTAATGTTACTTTGTGTCTAGGATCCTGAAATTCTCGGAGGCAGAGTACTCTCCCCCTGACTATATAGCTGAGATGGAGAAAGAGGAGAAACAAGGAGACGTGATTTTGGTGTCTGGGATGAGAACTGGAGCTGCTGTTGTAAAAGTCCGAATCTATGAGCCATTCTACAAGGTGAACAGTCTGTGCTACAACACAGCTCTCTGAAATCTGCTCATGGGGAATGTGGTCAAAGCCTCTAAGTTGCTATTGTCTGGGTCAAATAGTGGGTCATTTAGTTGAAAAAGCCATTTCAAGTCTGCAGTGGTGGTGCACACCTTTAATCCCAGCACTCAGGAGACAGAGGCAGGTGGATTTCTGAGTTTGAGGCCAGCCTGGTCTACAGAGTGAGTTTCAGGATAGCCTGGGCTACACAGTGAGGCTCTGATGCTGAGGATCAAACCCATGCCTTCCACCACTGAGTTAGCCCATGCACTGACACATATCTAACTTTACTTGCCAGTTTTTTTTTTTTGTAAGTCCAAGGCGCTGCCTTTTTTTTGTTGTTGTTTTTGTTTTTGTTTTTTTTAAAGATAGGGTCTCTCTATGTTGTCCTGGCTGGCCTAAAGCTCACTATATACACCAGGCTGGTCTCAGAGATCCTTCAGTTTTTGCCTCCTGAGTACTGGGATTAAAGGTGTGCACTACCATGCCCAGTCCAAAGCTTTTATTTAAATTTTTAAACACTTATTTTACGTGTATGAGTGTTTGTCTGCGTGTGTTGTGCGTCACATGTGTGCCTGGTGCTCTTGGAGACTGAAAGAGAGACCTAGAAGAGGGCATCAGATGCCCAGGAACTAGAGTTACAGTGGATTCTTGGAAGTGAACCCAGGTCCCTTGCGTGAACAACTAGTGCTCTTAATCACTGGACATCAATCCAGCCGCCTTTTATTGTTAGTAGAGGAAACATTTATTTTGACCACTGTTTAATTGGTTTTAGTCTCCAGTCAGCTGACTTCACTTCTGTAGCCTGTGATGAGGCAGGACATCATAATAGAGGGAGAATGGAGCAATGGAGAATGTTGTTGGTTTTGTTTTTGTTTTTACACTTTGGGGCCTGCCATCAGCTCCCAAATAAATACATGGAGACTTATTCTTACTTATGAATCCCTGGCTTAGCTTGGCTTATTTCTATCCAGCTTTTCTTAAATTATCCCATCTACCTTTTGCCTCTGGGCATCTTATCTTTCTTTACATATTTTTCTTCCCTTCTTACTCAGGGTTGTGTGGCTGGATGGCTGGCCCCCAACATCATCTCTCCTTCTCCTCTTCTTGATCCTCCTTTTCTTCTTTTGAACCTAGATTTTTCCTGTTTATTCTCTTTGCATGCCAGCCCCACCCATCATTTCTCCTGCCTTGCTATTGGCCGGTCAGTTCTTTATTAGACCAACCAGGTGTTTAGATAGGCTAAGTAACACAGCTTTGCAGAGTTAAACACATGCAACACAAAAGAATGCAACATTATAATGTAGAAAATCATTAAACAGATATTCTACAGCATAAACAAATGTAACACATCTTAAGCTAATATTCCACAACAGGAAAAAGCTGCTTACTCATGGCAAGTGGGGGTGAGAGGGAGACAGTAAGACAGCACTCCACCTTACGTTTTTAGACAGGGTCACTCACTGAACCTGGGGCTCTCCTGATTAGCATTGAGTCTAGCTGATGAGTTCCAGGGACTCTGCTGTCTCCATCTCCCCAGTGCTGCAATTACAGGAGGATGCCACTGTACCTGGCTTTTATGTAGATGCTGGGGGTCAAATTTAGGTCCTCTTGCTTATACAGCAGCCCTTCACTGACCTGGCTAACTCTTCCGATGATGGTTAACCTTGGGTCCATCTTAGAAATCCAGATGGTCAAACACATAGTGACTTTGAAGTCTGGGCTACATAGTGAGAACCCATCCAAAACAAAAAACACAAAGGAAACCTAGATGCTCTGTCTTGCCTAAATCACTTTTTTGGTGAAGTGAAAATGGGGAACTGTGAGTAGGGCTTGCGCCACCTCGGGGTGCTGCATCTTTCAAGAACCTAGTCTTGGCCTGTCTCACCTGCTTTTGGTTTGCTGGCACTTATTAGTGCCTTACCTTTAACTTCATTTTCCGTTAAATCTCTGTTTAAACATTTTACTCCCCATCCCCACCAGGGTTTCTCTGTGTAGCCTCAGCTGTCCTGGAACTCACTCTGTAGACGAGGCTGGCCTCAAACTCACAGAGATCTGCCTGCCTCTGCCTCCTGAGTGTGGGATTAAAGTGTACACCACCACACCAGGCTTATACTTCATTCTTGTTTTTTTTGTTTGTTTGTTTGTTTTTGTTTTTGTTTTGTTTTTTGAGATAGGACCTTTGGTAGAGCAGTCAGTATTCTTTAACCTCCGAGCCATCTCTTCAGCCCCTGGTCTTAAATTTCTGATCCTTCTGTCTCAGCCTCTTAAATGGTGGAATTACAGACTTGTAGCATCATTCCCAGCTTCATGTTGTAATGTATTTATAAATTATAGCTGACATAAATGCATTGAGGAATATATTTGATACATTTGAATTGATAATAATTTAACTTACATGGTCAAAGAACAACTGTGTGGTCATCCTACTGGACATCCCAATAAACTGATGCAGGGTTAGTTCTAATAAGAATGGGGGCTGGAGACATGACTCAGCAGTTAAAAAGCACCGGCTGCTCTTCCAAAGGACCCAGGTTCAATTCCCAGCAACCACATGGCAGCTCACACTGTCTGCACTCTCGTTCTCAGGTGATCCAACATCCTCTTCTGTCCTTCAAAGGTACCAGGCACACATGGTTCACAGACATATACACAGGTAAAATACCCATGCACTTTAAGAAAAATTAACACGCGCATGCGCACACACACACACACACAAACATACATACACACACACTCACACAAACATGCAAACACACAAAAACATACATACACACACAAAAAAACACACACAAACACACACACACAAAAACACACACACACACACACACACACACATACATACATTCATATACACCTCGCCTCAGACAGGGTTTCTCTGTGAAGCCCTGGCTATCCTGGAGCTCTTTCTGTAGACCAGGCTGGCCTTGAACTCAGAGATCCACCTGCCTCTGCCCCTTGAGTGCTAGGACTGCAAGTGTGTGCACCACTGCTTGGCTGAAGTAAATCTTAAACTCTTTAAGAAAGAAAGGGGGTGGGAATGTTGCATTTGCTTTTGTACCTGCCACCCTTTTGCTCTTACCCGTACAACAGAGCCTGTCAGCTGGGAGAGACCGGAGGGACAGGGGCGAGGAGAGAGAGAGGGAGGGAGGAGTAGAGGGGGAGAGGGGGAGAGGGAGGGAGGGGGAGGGAGGAAGAACTGAAGACAGAAAGTGGCAGTTGGAGGTCTCGTGATTAACACTGCATCTCAGTTAGATGGTTTCATGGCCACTGAAATGATTTGTGACTATTAGGAAATAATTTTTTTGCTCTTTATATATGTATTTTAAACTATAGAAAAAGGGCTGATGAGATTTCTCAGTGGGAAAGGACACTTGGCCTGTGTTTGACCCTGAGGACCCACGTGGCAGGAGAGAATTAGTTTCCGCCTCTGACCTCCATACATGCCCTGTGACAGCCACATTTCCACACACATAACAACATACAAATGTGAAAACTAATTTTTAGCTTATTGAAAGTAAAGCTTTGAACAAGGGTGGGAGTTTTGAAGACTTTTGCCTATGGAAATCTTTTTCCTTCCTCTTTTAGAAAGTGTCGGCAGCCTTGATCCGCCTGCTTGTTCTGGAGAACATATTTCTTATACCATCCCACGATACATATCTCTTAGTAGGAGCCTATATTAAATACCAGGTTGCAAAAATGGTTCAGGGAAGAATGACAGGTAAGGCTGCTTAGCTTTTCCTAGGACTCACTCCTCTCCCCTGCTGGTGGTACTGAAAGGGGCCGTATACAAGCCACAACAAAAACCACTTCTTTGTGTTTCAGATTTTGTGATAAAATACTTCTAAGTGCCTGAAGTCTGCGTGTTTTGGAGATCTTATTGACATATTTATCTTAATTAATGACACAGGGAAGCACAATCCTAATTTGTCTTTATAAAAAAACCTGGAGTTGCTGGGCGTTGGTGGCACATGCCTTTAATCCCAGCAGGCAGATCTTTGTGAGTTTGAGGACAGCCTAGTCTATAGAGTGAGTTCCAGGACAGCCTTCAAAACAATACAGAGAAAACAAACAAACAAAAAACCCAAAAAACAAAAAAACCTGGAGTCAGATATTAGGGGGTGAAAGCTGAGAGATCAAAGAAGCAGAGCAGCCAGCCTCTAGGGAGACCTTTTACTTCTATGGAACCCTCAGACTGAAGGGGCGGATCCTCTCTCTAGGAATCCTCAAACTGAATGCTCTCCATGAGTCATCAGAGGCAAATGCACACTGCACTGCTCTCCACCAAGCCTCAGACTGCCCTCCCGAGTTCCTGTCTCCTCCCGATGTGTATTCCTTTCTCCACCCAGTCATATCACTGCTGTCTCCATCTCCCTAGCGCTGGGATTAAAGGCTTGTGATCCCAAGTGCTGTGACCACTTGGTGTGAGCTGTTTCTCTTTTAGACTGGATCAATGTTGTGTAGCCCAGTGTGGCCCTTGAACTAACAGAGATCCATCTGCCTCTGTCTCCTGAATCCTAGGATTAGGGGTGTTCACTGTCACCATCTGGCCTCTATGGCTAGCTAGTGTGGCTGCCGGGATTAAAGGTATGAATCACCCCTGCCTGACTCTATTGCTGTGGCTAGCTTTGCATTTTGATCTCCAGTTGCTTTATTAGATCATAATCAATACATCACCACAACTTAGCTTTGCATCCACTGTTAACAGCCCAGAACCACCAGCTGATGGGGGTAAGTGAAAAGAGTTATCAGAGGAGCTTGAATGGCCTTTGTGGTGTTCTACAAGAGTTGTTTCTCTATAAGCTCAGTCCATTGAATTAATAGTTATGTGGACTCCATGCTTAGTGGTGATCTTCCCAGTTCACCAGGTTAGTTTGTTTTGCTGTTGCTATTTTTTTAAAGATTTATTTATTTACTTATTGTGTATACAACATTTTGCCTCCAAGCCAGAAGAGGGCACCAGATCTCATTATAGATGGTTGTGAGCCATCAAGTGGTTGCTGGGAATCGTACTCAGGACCTCTGGAAGAGCAGTCAGTGCTCTTAACCTCTAAGCCATCTCTGCAGCCCTGCTGTTGCTATTTTTACAAAGATTTATTTTAATCTTAGTTATGTGTACCTGTGTGTGTGTGTGTGTGTGTGTGTGTGTGTGTGTGTGTGTATGTGGTTATGTGTCCATGTGAGTGCAGGTGTACACAGAGTCCTGAAGAGGGCAGCAGATCCCCTGGAGCTGGAGTTATGGTGGTTGTGCACCACCTGATGTGGGTGCTGTGCACTAAACCCTCATCCTCTGGAAGAGCAGTGCACGCTTTAACCCCTGAGCCATTTCTTCAGCCCTAATGTTGCATTGTTTGTTTGTTTGTTTGTTTAAGGTACAGTCTCTTTTTATACAGGTCTGGCTGTCCTAGAACTCACTCTATAGACCAGGCTGGTCCTGAACTCACAGAGATCTGCCTGCCTCTGCCTCTTGTGTAGTTGGATAAAAGGTGTGCATCTCCATTCCCAGCTGTTGCTATTGTTTGAGGCAGTATCTCAGCTAAACTCACACTGACCTCAAACTCCCCCAGGTAACTGAGACTGGCCTTGAACTCCCGATATTCTGCCTTCTAGGTGCTGGGATTACAGGGGTGCAGCAGCACACTCGGTGGCCCACTAGTTTCCAAGTGTATAGTTAGGTCACAGCATCCCTTCCTCCACTGGCTGTGCAGATTCACCATGGAAGAGGCATTAGAAGCAGGTCCTAGTGTTGCTTTAAGGTCCAGTGCCGTCTTCCTCCCACTGGATACCACCGTCCTGAATTGTTGCATGTGCCTGTCTGTCATGTCTCACAGAGGTGACATTTCCCCTGGAACATTACACCTTGGAATTGCAAGACCACAGATGTACAGATAATGAGCTTCCTTCTGGGAAAGTGGCTCTACTGGATGAGAAAACCGCCACAGTGACTGCACTCCAACTGGGCCAAACCAACCTCGTCTTTGTCCACAAAAGTATCCTTTGCTTCAAGTCTTAGTGGCCAGCCTAAACTTCTCTGAGCATGCTAGGCATGGTTCTTGGTAAAATACCTTACTAAGAGTGATTATGCTGGGGGGCGGTGCTGGAGAGATGGATCAGCCATTAAGAGCTCTTGCTGCCTTTTCAATCTTGCCGGGTTCGATTCCAGCACTCGTGTGGCAGCTCACAACTGTCTGTGACTCCAGTTCCAGGGGATCCAACACCTTCACACAGACATGCATGCAGGCAAAACACCTATGCAATCAAATAAATAAATAAATAAATAAATAACATTAAATAGTCGCTATAAGGCTGGAGAAATGGCTAAGCATTCACAGTACTTGCTGCTCTCCCAGAGGACCTGATGAGCTCAGCACCCATGTCAGGTGACTCACAACCACCTATAACTCCAGCTCCAGAGCACCTGCCCTCTTCTAGTCTCTGAGGGTACCTACCTGTGCATATACTCATATACTCTCTCCCTCCATCTCTCTCTGTCACACACATACACAGACAATTTTCTTTTTTGAAAGATGGTTTTACTTTCTATTATTAAGATTATATTCATTTGTCACCACACCCAGTTCTTGGTCATTTTAAGGTGTCTAGGGTGTCATACCTACAGAAGAAGTCTCTGAATGCTTGCTCACTGGGCACCCTGAGTGGCAGGTGTGTCCCTGATTCCCTAGCAGAATTATATCAATTTTTTTTGTATGCCAAGTTCCTGATTAATCCAGAAAGGCCTGAAAGACTGAGCTGGGTGTGGTGCTGTAATCCTGGCATCTTTGAAGCCAAGGCAGCAAGACTGGTGTTCCTTTAGCCAGCCTGTGCTGCTATACAGAAAGACCGCCAAGTAAATAAATAAATAAACCTGGAACTAGAGGGATGGCTCAGTGGTTAAGAGCACTGACTGTTTTTCCAGAGGGCCCAGGTTCGACTCCTGTATCCACATGGTGGCTGTAACTTCAGTTTCAGGGGATCTGACTATCTCTTCTGGCCTCCTCAGGCATTGCTTGCACACAGTGCATAGACATACTATACATACAGACAGCCATACACATAAAACAAAAATACTAAAAAAAAAAATAAAAGAAATCTAAAAGATTGTAGTAGTAGGAAGTCCGGGTCATATTGTCAGTAAATATCTCAGTTTTGAAAAAAGAAAAGAAAACAGGTAGAAATTACAAAAAGACACAAAGAGACAGGTCTCATGTAGCCAAGGCGGCCTCAAACTCATGATGTAGCAGACCATAACTAGAAGCTTTTGATCCTTCTCATCTCCCAGGTGCTGTGGCTGCAGGTGTGTTCCACCCCTCCTGGTTTATATGGTGCTGGGAATGGATCCCTGAGTTTCATCTAGCTGGGCAAGCCGTCCAACGGGTGATCTATATCCACAGCCCAAGAAAACTTAAGAGAAACTTGCAAATGACTGTGAGTTAAAAAGGAGGAAGTCAAAAAAAAAAAAAAAAGTGAGCCGAGCATTGGTGGCGCACGCCTTTAATCCCAGTACTCGAGAGGCAGAGGCAGGCGGATCTCTGTAAGTTCGAGACCAGCCTGGACTACCAAGCGAGTTCCAGGACAGCCTCCAAAGCTACAGAGAAACCCTGTCTCGAAAAACCAAAAAAAAAAAAAAAAGGAGGAAGTCAGAGCAGTAGGGGAACAGAGAGTAGCAAGTTTGCTAACAGGAAATAAGTAGAGACCAGTGCAGTGTGAGTTAGACGTCTCTATAGGTTATTTGGCAGCAGGAAGGACTTCGTGCAGATGCCAGTTTGATGTTTCTTTACCTGTAAAATGCAAGGAAAGTTATATTTCTGAATTTCACTTTAATATGTATATATATATTTGATTTTTTGAGACAGGGTTTCTCTATGGCTTTGGAGGTTGTCCTGGAACTCACTCTGTAGACCAGGCTGACCTCGAACTCACAGAGATCTGCCTGCCTCTGCCTCCCAAGTACTGGGATTAAAGGCATGCACTACCAATGCCCGGCTTAATGCTTATATTTTATGACTATTATATTCAAGTACATATCAGAATCAGCCAAGTCTGGACAGTTGTTTATACAGTCTTTAGATTTGTTACAGTGAACAGGTAAAAATAATTACCAATTAGCATGCCAATCAGATATACACTTGTGTGTATACATAGATAATATACATATTTGTGGGTGGGTGCATGAGAAATTTCCTTTTTGATTTTTGTTTGCTTAGTAGTCTTTTGAAACAGTGTCTTGCTGTGCAGCCTAAGCTGGCCTAGAACTCACTGAGTAGCCCAGGCTGGCTAAGAGTTTAAGATCTTCCTACCTCCACCCCCTGAATGCTGGCATTACAGGCCTGTCTCACTAAACTGACTTAAATATACCTAAAAGACAGACTCTCTCTCTCCTCAGTGCTGAGGATACAACCCAGGGTCACTATGTGAGCACCAGACAGCTGAGCTGCACCAACCCTTTATAGCTTTTGCTTACCATTTTATTGATTTTTTTCTTTTTTTTTCTTTTTTTTTCATTTTATTGATTTTGTGTTTATTTATTTATCTGTTAGTTTCCTTTTGTTTTGACTGGGCCTCCTGTATCCTAGGCTTTCTTCAGACCTGCTCTGCAGATCTTGAGCTCCTGACCCCCTGCCTCCACCTTGTGCCTTGTGCAATAGTGGGCACAGAACCAGGCATAGAGCATTCTGGGCAAGCACTCACAACAGAGATTTAGGAGTAGTTTATCTTTGAGAGGAATTGTACTCCTGATTAGATCATGGACAGCCAACATTGGGACAAATCTGCGTTTCCTCCAGAAAGCAATTGTATTTAACTAGTGGCATATCCAAGTAAGCTAGTATTTAATTTTTTTTAGATGTACTTATTTTGTTTTATTATGTGGATGAATGTTTTACCTACATATATGTAAATACCAAGTGTGTGTCTGATGCCTGAGGAGGCCAGAAAGGGGCATTGGATCCCCTAGAACTGGAGTTACAGATGGTCAAACCCAGCTCCCACGCAAGAGCAACAAGGGCTCTAACCTCCAGAGCCATCTCTGTAGCTACTAGACATATTTTGATGACAAAGAAATAAACACCTTTGTTTTAATATTTGCTGCACATTATAGTGATTTAGAAGCTACAAAGCTCTAGTTTTGCTGCTGGGCGGCAAGTCTTGCCCTGTTTTCCACCCCAACCACTGTTCATATTTTCAGGCAAATGTTTCTGTTTTCCTCCAGAATGGTACCATGTTTCCTTCCATAACAGGCTCCTCTGTGAGAATTTATTTGAAGAAATAGTCCGATAGCTAAATGAATTTTTTTGTTTTTTGAAACAGTGTTTCTCTGTGGCTTTGGAGGTTGTCCTGGAACTCACTCTGTAGACCAGGCTGGCCTCTAACTCAGAGATCCACCTGCCTCTGCCTCCCAAGTGCTGGGATTAAAGACATGCACCACCATTGTTCAGCCAGCTAAATGAATTTTAAAACCAAAGAACATGACCTTCTTTCCATTTCTTCTTCCTCAAATTTATTTCTTTGTGTATGGATGTTTTGTATGCATCTGTGCCCTGTGTGTATGTTCAGTGTGGGTACCAGGACCTGAACCCAGGTCCTCTGGAAGAGCAGCCAGTGCTGAACATCTCTGTAGCCCCTGCATTTTTATTCCATTTCTTTGTGTGTGTATATGTGTATGTGTGTGGGGAGTCAGGTGACAACTGTGGGAGTCAGTTTTCTCCTGCTACCATGCGAGTCCTGGGGATCAAACTTAGGTCTTCGGGCTTGGCAGCAGCTGCTGTCACTGATAGAGCCATCTTGTTGGGCCTTCCTCAGGCTTCTCTCGGAAGTGTGCAGATTTAAGTTTTGACTTTCCAAAGGAAATTGTGTGTGTGGGGTTTTGTTTGTACACTGATTATTTTTCTTTTTTCTTTTTTTTTTTTTTTTGGTTTTTCGAGACAGGGTTTCGCTGTGGCTTTGGATGCTGTCCTGGAACTCACTTTGTAGACCAGGCTGGCCTCGAACTCACAGAGATCCGCCTGCCTCTGCCTCCCGAGTGCTGGGATTAAAGGCGTGCGCCACCACCGCCCGGCTATTATTTTTCTTTTCTTCAGTGGTTCATCTTTCTTTTTTACCCAACCCTGGCTCAGATAACTTCCTTAAGCAAAAATGAAGATGTCCATATGCGCTGTGTGTCGGGACTCCCAAACTCCACCATATATGTCGTAGAGCCTGGATATTTAGGTAATTTTAGATAATGGCTTTCAGATAATTATTCAAATAATTTTAGATAAATGATTCGAATAATTTAAACAAATGCATTAAACATAAGCAAATTCACTAAAGCATAAAAGGACTGCCACAGTCTCAGGCTTCATCTTAAGACTGAATTCAACCTGACTTTGAATTGTTTTCTTTCTTCCTTTCTTTCATTTTAGTTTTGTTTTTCAAGACAAGATCTCTCTGTGCAGGCCTGTCTGTTCTGGAACTCGCTCTGTAGAGCAGGCTGGCCTTGAACTCACAGTGATCCTCCTGCCTCGGCCTCCTGTGTTCAGGCATTAAAATCGAGCAGCATCATGGCTGCCTTTGATGTATTACTTCTGTGCTGTTGCGGTAAGAACCATGACTGAGGCAGCTCACAGGAGGAAGGGTTTACGGGGCTTAATTCCCAGAGGGAGAGAAATCAGGCATTGTCAAGGCCGGGAGCAGGCACCTGGCAGGTGTGCACCTGAGCACCCGCTGAGCACTCACATCCGTACCCACAAACAGGAAACAGAGCCACCTGGAGAAGGTGGAGGCTTTCAAAACCTTAAGCCGCCTACAGCGACACACTTCCTCCAAGTGAGGCTACACACCTAGTAGTCCTTCCCAAACAGCCACCCTTGGGACCAAGAAATGCTTGGAACTTATTGAGGAGACATCTCATTCAAACCACTACACGAGGTCATGGTGTTTATCACAAAGATAGGAAAGTAGGCCAGGCGTTGGTGGCGCTCGCCTTTAATCCCAGCACTTGGGAGGCAGAGGCAGGAGGATCTCTGTGAGTTCGAGGCCAACCTGGTCTACGGAGTGAGTTCCAAGAGTGCCTCCAAAACAATACAGAGAAACCCTGTCTTGAAAAACCAAAAAAAAAAAAAAAAAAAAAAGGAGAGTAACAAGACACATAATGTGTCTTTTTTTTTTCAAGACAGGGTTTCTCTATGTAACAGCTTTGGTTGTCCTGGAACTCACTCTGACTCTGTAGACCAGGCTGGCATCAAACTCACAGAGATCTGCCTGCTTCTGCCTCCTAAGTGCTGGAATTAAAGGTGTGCACCACCACTGTCTGGCTACATGATGTGACTTGATCGAATGTTCTTTATTACAGTGACACATATCCAGGCAGTGGTGTTGCATCCTTTTAATCCCAACACTTGGGAGGCAGAAGCAGGTGGATCTCTGAGTTCAAGGCCAGCCTGGCCTACAGAGTGAGTTCCAGGATGGCCAGGACTACACAGAGAAACCTTGTCTCAAAAAAACAAACAACAACAAAAAAATGAAACACCTGAAAATTGTGGAATTGGACTTGGTGGCACACACTATAATCCTAGTACTTGGGAGACTGAGGCAGGATAATTGCCAATTTGAGGCCAGCTTAGACCACATTGTGAATTCTAAACCCCCAAATGCCGGGCTTCATCAGTGTTCCATTAGGGGAGGGTGTAACGAGAAGCTTTTTCCTTGAGAGAAGCCTTCCTGCCAGCCTGGTTCCAGAGCCGCATCAGTCCCAAATAAACACACAGGAGGCTATATTAATTATGAAGCTGTTGGCCTTGCTTGTTTCTTACTGGCTAGCTCTGACTTAAGTATTTATCCCATAACTGCTAATCTAAGTATTTCTCTTACCAGAGAATAGTTCCGGGCTTCCTACCCCCATGGCGTTACATCTTGACTCTCTGTGTTTCTCCTTCCCAGAGTTCTCCTGGACTCCTAGTCCCACCTATCTTGGTTTCCTATTGGCCTAACAGTGCTTTATTGACATAATCACAGGACTTCCCACATCAGGAGGGCTCTCAGAGGAGCCATAGCTAGCTAATGGTTCTGGTCACATCCCTCGGTGCTGTAGTCCCGCTAGACTGTTCTTGCTCAGATGAGGAGCCCTATGCCCATGACCATGCAAGCAACCTTAATTATTTTTTTTTAAACTCTTAAAAAGATTTATTTGCCGGGCGGTGGTGGCGCACGCCTTTAATCCCAGCACTCGGGAGGCAGAGGCAGGTGGATCTCTGTGAGTTCGAGGCTGGGCTGGACCGACAGCCTCCAAAACAATACAGAGAAACCCTGTCTCGAAAAACCAAAAAAAGAAAAAAAAGATTTATTTTACTTTGTAGTATATGCATTTCCGTGTTTATGCACCATGTGTGTGCCTAGTGCCTTTGGAGGCCTTAAGAGGGTGTTGGAACCCTGGAGCTGGTTAAAGGTGAATATAGGCTTTAACATGGGTGCTAGAAATTCAACTCAGGTCCTTTGTAAGAGCAGTAAGCATTCTTTTATTTTTTTAACATTTATTTATTTATTTATTTTATGTATATGAGTGCTCTATTGACTTTATGCAAGAAGAAGGCTCCAGATCCCACTATAGATGGTTGTGAGCCACTATTTGGGTGATGGGAATTAAATTCAGGACCTTGGAAGAGTAGCCAGTGTTCTTAACCTCTGAGACATCTCTCCAGCCTATACAACACACACACACACACACACACACACACACACACACACACACACACACCATGAAAGTAAGAGGAGTATTTGGAAGAAAAGCTTTGGGGAGGAAGATGAGGTGGGTAGAGAGGATGATGGGCCTACAATAAAAGTATAGTATATTTAAGTATGCATAGATAAAGCTGGGAGAACACTGGGGCTTGTTGTTACTGTTTTGAGACAGGGTCTCGCTGTGTGGTCCTGGCTGGTGGAACTGGTCTTCAGGCATTCAGCTCTCAGAGATCCACTTGCCTCTGCCTCCTGAGTGCTGGCATTCAACATGCGTGCCATCACTCCTGGTGTCTTAGTCAGTGTTCTATTGTCATGAAGAGACACCACGACCACAGCAACTGTTATAAAGGAAAGCATTTAACTGAGACTTGCTTACAGTTCAGCAGTTTAGTCCATTGTCAGCATGGGGGGGGAGCATGGTATCATGCAGGCCGACATGGTGTAGGAGAAGGAGCTCAGAGTTCCATATCCAGATCCATAGGCAGCAGGAAGAGAGAGACACTGGGCTGTCTCTAGCATTTGAAACCCCAAAGACCACCCCCAAGTGACACACTACCTCCACCAAGGCCATACCTACTGCAATGAGGCCACACCTCCTAACCCCTATCAAGTAGGACACCCTGCAATGAGCAAGCATTCAAATATATGAGCCTATGGGGGCCACTCCTCTTCAAACCACCACACCTGGCCTGAAAGAATACATTTTAAAAATAGGTTTAAAACAATCAACGATGCTCAAACAGGAGTCAGCGAGACCTTGTCTCAAAATCTGCAGACAAACAAAAACAAACCTAGGTTATGAAACAATACCATAATCTATGTAATACAATCTTTGAAAAAAGAGAAATTATTCAAGAAAAACTGCTAATGACTTTAGGCAATATGGAGCAACAAGTCCAATCGGCACGCTGGGAGTGAGCCAAACATACTTTGTTCTTGTCTACATATATGCCAGTGTTTCTTTCACTTAATATAAATTAAATTAAAACAAGCATTTTGGAATCCTAAATTACCACACAATTTGATGGAGAAATCTGATTTGAGAGTCGTCTCCATCCATCAGCAAGTGACCCTTTCAAGTAGCTTTTTGAGTTTGCAGTTGTTAGCTCATGGCAGGGTGAGGTAAGCCTCTTCCAGGTCTTACGTTTCTTGCTTTGTGTGCAGGTTTCACCATTCACCCTGGCAGCCGATGGAGTCTTGAGGTGGGCCAGGTCTACATCATCACAGTCGAAGTGTTTGATAAAAGCAGCACGAGGGTCCATATTTCAGATGTGAGTCTCACCTTTGTTTTGTGCTATTTTTTCTCACTGTTAGAGACAGGATCTCAGGGAGCCCACGCTGGGCTTTTAGCTAGCTGTGCAGAAGACCACGGCTTTGAACTCCTGATCTTCCTGCATCCACTCGGGAGAGTGTTGGGATCACAGTGTGGGCCTTATGTCCATCCAGGTTTATGTGGTTCTAGGGATGAAACCCAGGGCCTCAAGTGTGCAAGTTAGACCAGGCATTGTGAAGCACACCTTTAATCCCAGCACTCGGGAGGCAGATGCAGGTGGATCTCTGAGAGTTCGAGGGCAGGCTGGTCTACAAGAGCTAGTTCCTGGACAGCCTCCAAAGCTACACAGAGAAACTTCTGTCTTGAAAAACAAAAACAAACAAACACAAAAGTGTGCAAGATAAGCATTGTGTTAACTGAGCTGCACCACAGCTGTCTCTCTTATTTTCCTAGGTCCTTTGTGGACACTCCTGGAGTGGGCCATCTGTGTGACAGGAAACCTTCTTTCTTCCTTGCTGTTGATCTTTACCTCTGTAAATACAAGTTATTCGTTTTGATTATTAGTACCATTAATTAGTGCTGTCCTTGGGGAATGCTAAACTGGAAGTCATAAAATGATCAGAATTACAGGAGGAGTCGACAAGCCTCTTTGCACACCCCCGTCTGACACAGAGGGGCTCACCAAAGTTCTGTGGTGGTGGGAGTGGCATGTGGACACCAGCTGGGAAATGTACTCCTGCCCAGGACTGTCAGGGTTCAGAATTAGGAAGTATCCATTAATGGAATAGCATGGGCTGTCCAAAAATTATGTGTCAACTGTTTCTGTTGCTGATATAGATGAATCTTTCTAAAAACTGAGTATCATTTTAAAATCACACCTTTTCCAACTTAGACTTTCCATGAAGGAAAGCAAAAGTTTTGCTCTTTCTTCTTTTTTGAATCAATTTTTTGAATCAATAGCTCAGTGTGGTGGTATACTCCTGTAATCCCAGCACCCAGGAGGCAGTGGCAGACAGATCTCTGTGTTTGAGGTCAGCCTGGTTTACAAAAACAGTTCCAGGACAGTCAGGTGTATACAGAGAAACCCTGTCTCAAAAAACAAAATAATGAATAAATTAATTAGCTTAAAAGATTAAAATATTTTTGATTATATGTGTATAAGTGGTTTTCCTGCATGTATGTATTCCTGATATGGATCTAGCTGTAGTCTTCTACAAGACAGCAATGCAGTTAGTTATGCCAGCACCATTTGTTGAAGATGATTTATTTTTTTCCATTGTGTAATTTTAGCTTCTTTATCAAAAATCAGGTGTTCATAGGTATGTGGATTAATATCAGGGTCTTCAATTCGATTCCATTGGTCTACCTGTCTGTTTTTGTGCCAATACAAAGCTGTTTTCAGGACTATAGCTCTATAGTAAAACTTGAAGTCAGGGATGGTGATGCCTCCAGAAGTTCCTTTATTGTACAGGGTTGTTTTGGCTATCCTGGGTCTTTTGTATTCCTAATATGAACCAGAAGAGGAGGTGGGATCCTCTGGAACTAGAGTTATGTGGTTGTGAGCTGTCCCATGGGTGTTGGAAACTGATTCTGGGGTCCTCAGGAAGAGCAGAGGTCTCTCTGGCTCCAATTTGTTTGTTTAACTTTAAACAGGTTTCTCTGTAGCTCTGGCTGTCCTGGAACTTACTCTGTAGACCAGGCCAGCTTCAAACTGATAGATCCCCCATCTCTGTCTCTAGGACTAACGTGTGTGCTGCCATGGCCCAGCTCCTGTTTGCTTTTAATTATGTTTGTGAGTGCAGGTGCCCTCAGAGACCAGATGTGTGGGATCCCTTGCAGTTAGACTCATAGGTGGTTGTGAGCTGCCCTGTGGATACTGAGAACTGAATTGCATCTTCTACAAGAGCAACAATTGCTCTTAATCACTGAGCCATGTCTCCAGCATACACCCTAAGTCCTGTTCTTACATCTTCATCCCTTAATGCATATAGCCACAGTCTTATCTATGGTTTAGCATTAAAATGGTTTTAGGGGGAAAATGCATCTTGAGATTTGTGTTGCCATTGGACTGATTTCAGAATCTTGAGATCACATTCCAGTTTCTGATGGAATACTTTGAAGAGCAGCTAAGTACTTCAAACGGTTCTTACCATGTGGTAAAAGCCCTGAGAGACGGCGTTGTGTTGATAAATGCAACCCTGACTTCCAGCCTTCAGGAGGTAGGTGTCTCAACACCTTGTGTTTCCTAGGCGCCCTGGCTGTGACATGCCATCTTCCTCTGCCACTCCACACGGGATTGCATGCCTCTACAGGCTGCCCTTGCCCTGCACATAACATACAGTTCCTTTAAGAAGCTTCTCCATACATGTGTTTCTCTGTGTCATCAAGTACATGTAAGGAACTTGAAGGAAAGGATTTATTATTTTTAAAATTGTGTTGTGGGGGGGGCACCTGTATGCAGGTGATTTCCGAGGCCAGAAGAAAGCATTGGATCCCCAGAGTGGGAACTACAGGCAGTTGTGAGTCTTCTGCCGGGGGTACAAGGAATCCAGCTTGGGTTCCCTGCAAGAGCAGTACAAACTCTCAACCGCTGAGCCAGTCTTCCAGCCTCACATGATAGATTTTCCTACTTTAACATTCCAAATGGCTAACATGCTGATTCATTTATCCCTGCCCCTGACATTGAACTTTTCCCTTATTTCCAGGTTTTTTGTTGTTTTTCCTGACTCAGAGTCTGTTCATGCCCCCAGGCTAGCCTTAAACTCAACACCCTCCTGCCTGAGACTCCTGAGCGCTGAGCTCACAGCCCTCCGCCAGCACCCACGCTGCTTCCAGCGCTACAGCCTGTTTGCTTGTTTACTCCCAGAAACGCATAGCAGTGTCTTTACAGATTTGTTTGCTTTGGATGACTTCCATACGAGAAATGGGGCTTCTGTGTAGAGGTGTGACTGTGGCCACCGGCGCTGGCACATAGTGGCAAGGACTGAGTCTTTGTTGAAAGCTTTATGTGTTATTTGTATGTGCAAACACACATTGGATTGATTGACAAGTCTGTGGGTGGTGCCGCCCTGGGTTGTCTAAGAAAGCAAGCTGAGCAAACCATGGAGAGCAAGGCCATGAGTGGCAACGCCTGGGGGTTCAGCTTCAGTTTCTGCCTCTGGGTTCCTGCTTTGAGAGCCTGCCCTGATGTCACTACATGATAGACCGTGAGCTGGGAAATGAAATAAGCCCTTTCCTCTCCCTGTTGCTCTACATCAGCTCTGCATGGTTCCTTCTATTTTTCTGGCCTTTTCTCCCCCCTTAAAGATAAGCTGACTGGTAACCTCAGCTGGCCTTGAACTCATGATCCTCTGTGTTAATCATCTAAGTGCCAGGGCTACAGACCTGTGCCACCACCCTGAGCTCTTTTTCTTTTAGGGGTAGAAGGTGGTTAAATAATTCATGAACATACCATTTTGCTCATGTATTCAATGGCAGTGAAAATGTCTCAGAAGCAGGTCATAGTGGTGCTTTAATCCCAGCACTAAGGAGGCAGAGGCAGGTGGATCTCTGTGAGTTTGAGGCCAGCCTGGTCTACAGAGTGAGCTCTAGGACAGTCAGGGCTACACAGAGAAACCCTGTCTTGAAAAACATAGATAGATAGATAGATAGATAGATAGATAGATAGATAGATAGATAGATAGTACATAGATAGATAGTAGATAGATGAGTATCAAGAAGTCTTTTTTGATCTTTCCTCCCTTGTTCCTACAGAGCAGCAGCGCTCAGCCTGAAATGTCTGAAATCAATCACCAACAAGAAGTAAAAATCTATTTTCCCATTCAGCTGAAACCCAGCTTTCTGGCATTTCCCCATCATCCTCTGGGAGTATTAAATCGTTACAAAGTTCAGGTACGGCATCCTCAATAATAGAATTCCCACAGAAATAAACACGTTTCTCTAGTGGGCTGCTATATTGAAAAGGCTTGGACGTGTAGCTCAGGCCGGTCTTGAACTTACTGTGCAACCTCCCATTCTCCTGCCTGTAGGCTCTTGAGCGTGGGGTTACCTCTTGCAGTGTCGGGGCAGGCCTATGCAGTGTGGGACTCAAACCAAGCGCTTCACTCTACCCTCTGAGCCGCGTCCCTGGCCCCAAACTGATCTTTTACCTCCCCCACAACTCCATAGGAGCTCAGTGTTTGCTAGCCACCAAGTCTTTGCCATCTGTCATATTACAGCGCTTTGTCGTATTCCCTGATGCCCTGGTGCCCCTATGGCCTTCTGTGGCTAGACAGTTACTTGTGCAGAAAAATTTATTACATAATTTTACTATTTTCTTTTCTTTTTTTTTTTTTTTTTTTTTTGGTTTTTCGAGACAGGGTTTCTCTGTGGCTTTGGAGGCTGTCCTGAAACTCGCTTGGTAGTCCAGGCTGGTCTCGAACTCACAGAGATCCGCCTGCCTCTGCCTCCCGAGTGCTGGGATTAAAGGCTCGCTCCACCAACGCCCGGCCAATTTTACTATTTTCAAATTTTACATTCGCTCTTAGATTCTCCTTTCCTCCCAGAAGAGTTCAACATAGGCTGTGGTTTTTCACAGGTAGAGGGAGGTAGTGGCAACTTTACCTGGACCTCTTCTAATGAAACAGTGGCCATGGTCACCACCAAAGGAGTGGTAGCCGCAGGTCAGGTGAGAGGAAACAGTACCATTTTGGCACGGGACGTACAAAATCCTATTCGATATGGAGAAATTAAGGTAAGTGTCTCTTACAAACTGATTATCTCTGGGACACTGCTGTCAAAATTTATTTTTAATTTTTGTAAATAAATATGTGTGAGTGTTTTGCCTCCATGCATGTCTGTATCGCTTTTGTGCCTGGTATCCATGGAGTTTGTTTTGGGTTCTTTCTTTCTTTTTTATTTTGAGACAGGGTTTCTCTGTGTAGTCCTTGCTGTCCTGAAACTCTTTTGTAGACCAGGCTGGCCTAGAACTCACAAAGATCCATCTGCCTCTGCCTCCCAAGTGTCAGGATTAAAGGTGTGCACCACCACTGCCAAGCTACAATTTCTAAATTTAAGTTCAGGACATGTTTGAAATCACATCTAATCCAACTTGACTATTTAAATATTTTACTCAAGGACCGAGGACAGTGGCTCAGCTGGCAAAGTGATAGTTGTGTGGAAAACCCAGGTTCAGTCTTAGCAGCCATGGAACTGGGCATGGAGGCCATGCTTGTAATCCAGCACTTAAGAGGGGTAGCCTGGACAGTCAGAAGCCCAGCACCGTCTTCAACCACATGAAAGCGTCTCTCAATAAATAGAACTAAATTAAAATAAAATGTTACAAAATTCAACCTGGAAGTACACATTCCTTAAATATGGATTGATTCCTGCTTGACTTAAGAGCCATATATTTAGCTAGGTGATGGTGGCAATGGTGGCTCACACCTTTAGTCCCAGCACTCGGGTGGCAGAGGCAGATGGATCTCTGTGAGTTTGAGGCCAGACTGGTCTACAGAGCGAGTTCCAGGACAGGCTCCAAAACTACACAGAGAAACCCTGTCTCACATCTGTGTTTGCTTTCTCATTTGTAGAAGGGGGGGGTCTTGGGCTGGGGATGTAACACAGTGGCAGAGAACACCTACCTATCCTTCGCAAGACCCTGCTTTCAATCCCCAGCACTGTGCCTGGCTTTTCTGTGAAGTTTGGGGATCTAAACCCAGGTCCCCACATTTATGAGGCAAGTTCTTTACCAATTGAGCCCATGTTCCCAGTCCTAGCCATTTAAAAATTATTTTATACATGTACTCTTTTCATATTTATTACTGTGCATGCATATAAAGTGTGTGAGGAGAGAAGTCAGAATACAACTTTGTGGAATCACTTCTCTCCGCCATTTGTACAGGAGTCCCAGGAATTGCATTCAGGCTTGTGTTGCATGGCCGGCTCACCGGCTCCATAATCTTGTTAAACATCCCTGTTGTGTGTGTACATGACGTGTGAGTGTAGGCACACGGGAGTTAGAGAACAACTTTGTGAGGTCAGTCTTCTCCGTCCACCTTCACCTGGTGTCCTGGGTTACTTTTTGTTGCTGTGATAAACACCATGACCAAAAGCAGTTTGGGGAGGAAAAGGTTAATATGGCTTACACTTCCAAGTCATAGTCCATCAGGGTGGGAGTTCAGGGCAGGCGCTCCAGCAGGAGCTGAAGCAGAAACCATGTAGAAATGCTACTTATGGCTGGCTCTGCTGCCTTTCTTATGCTTCCTAAGGGCTAGTCAGGCATGTGCAACCACACCAAAATGTGCATATTTATGTATGTCTTACATATGTATATTGATGCAGCACACAGCTGTGCTTGTGTTTAAATATCTCTTCTAAGACTTTCCTAAAGGGTAATTGCTTTTCTCAAGATATATGTCATGGAGCTGAACAAAATGGAACTGTTACCATTTCAAGCTGATACGGAAATTGGCCAGATCATTGAGGTCCCCATTGCAATGTATCATGTAAATACAGAGACCAAAGAGGCCATCACATTCAACGACTGCTCTCACTTACCCCTGGATCTCAACTCGGATAAGCAAGGAGTCTTCACTCTTGTTAAAGAAGGCAAGACTAAGCTCTACTTACTTTCTCCTTCATTCTTGAATTATGGGACCAATCACCACTGCGATTTAATTCATACAATGGTCCTCCCCCTCTCTCTTTCTTCACACATGAACACGCACACACACTCACACGCATGCATACACATACGCACGCTCGCACGTCTTCTTGTATTCAGGAGTGAGGACTGATCCTAGGGCCTTGGATGTGCTAGACCTGTGCTGTCCACTGCACTGTATCCCCTGCCTATCATATTTCTTTAAAGAGGAATAGAGAGCCTCATGTTGCCCAGACTGGCTTTAAACTTGCTATGTAACCAAGGATGACCTTGGTTTTTTGATCCTGCTGCTTTACACTTGTGCTGGGGACTGAGCATGCTCTGTAAACACCCTTCCAACTCAGCCATACACTCAGCCTGGGCAGTATGCTTTTCTAGTGAAAAGGAGGACATGAATACTTTATTTATAAAGGCCAGCATGCATCCTTCTTGCTGTTGAAGTTCATATTTGATCATGAGCACTGATTTTTGTTAATATAATACAGTAGTAGCATGGGACATGTCTTAGCATTGGGGTTGCCAGGCTCTGTTGTGAGTACTTTCCCATCTCAGTTCATTTAGCTCTTAGGTATCTGTAGGAGGAGTGACATCAGCTTGGACTCCTCTCATGCCCCACTTCTCAACATGTAGCATCTGTCACCTCTCTGCTTCCTCTGTCCTCAGCACTAACTTCCCAGTCTGATTCTCTCATGTAGGGAAAGATAATACCATTCTAACTTCTTATCCTGATAATCATGGCTACCAGATGGATCTTTGAGAAGCTGAACTTCAGTGATATTTTTGCTTGCTTGCATTTGTAACTATTTGCTTGTTTGTGTGTGGAGTTCAGAGGACAATTCTTTCCACCAAGCAGGTCCTGAAGATTGAATGCAAGTTGTTGGGCTTGGCAGCAGGTGCCTCTACCGGATGAGCCATCTGACAAGCCCCTGGTTTTTAAATTAGATTTTATCATTTTGTGTGTGGGGGTGTTCTGCCACACACATCTTTGTGTACCACATGTGTGCAGTGCCTGTGGAGGCCAGAAGAGGGCATCAGATCCCCTGGAATTAGTTATGGATGGTTGCAATGTGCCTCATGGTTGCTGGGAATGGAACCTGGGTCCTCTGGAAGGGAAACCAGTGCTCCAGACCACTGAGCCGTTGTTCCAGCCCTCGTTTGGTTTTTGGGAAAGAGTTTCATTCTGTATTCAAGGCTGGGACAGAGCACACTATGTAGCCCCAGCTGGCCATTAACTTGCCTCAGTTTCCAATGTGCTGGAATTATAGATGTAAGCCATCAGACCCAGATTATTATTATTACTATAATAATTATTATTTTGTTGTTGTTTTTCAAGACAGGGTTTCTTTGTGTAACAGTTCTGGCTACCCTGGAACCCACTCTGCAGACTAGGCTGGTCTTGAACTCAGACATCTGCCTACCTCTTCCTCCTGAGTGCTGGGATCAAAGGTGGACACCACCACGGCCTGGCTCAAACTCAGTTTAGCAACATTTTTTTGCCAAAACAAACAAACAAAAAAGACACCTCAAAAGGTTTTTTTTTTTTTTTTTTGCCCACAGAATAGAGTCCAAATCCTTTTCCCTCAGTCCCTGTGGGTCTCTGGGCTAGGGAGCAAGATCCTGTCTCTAAACAAACACTGCTTCTTTTCCCTAGCTACAACCCATCTCTGTCTCCTATACCTCTCACTATTTCTAGCTTTCTGTTAATATTTTAAATGATCCATATGCATTTTATATATTCTGTTTCTCTCTCTTTCTGTATTACACATCCCTTAGTGTCCGGGTCTTTTGCCCAAGCTTGTGTTCAAACTGCATGTAGAACCAACTGTGTCCTACATGATAAATGCCCATCACCAGAGGAGAGACTTTATTGTTTGCTTTTGGCCTTGCTGGCAGTTGAACTCAGGGCTTTGTACAGGATAGAGGAGCGGTTCAGTGCTGAGCTACAGAAGGAAGTGTACGCCAGCTTGATAGAAATATGTGTGTGAAGGTAGTGTGTCCCAAGCTGAACTACAACTCACTATGTAGACCAGGTTGACCTTGAACCACCAAAGTGATGAGATTAAATGTGCCATCGCACCCACACACATCTATTTTTAATTATTTTTTTGTTATATGTATATGTCAACATGTGTGTGTGTGTACATGAGTGCTGGTGCCTGAAGAAGCCAACAGTGTTGAATCCTCTGGAGCTGTAGTAAAATGGTTGTGAGCTACCATGTGGGTGCTGGGAACTGAACTTGGGTCCTCTGAAAGAGCAGTCAGCACTCTTAACCACTGAGACATGACATTTCTCCACCTCCAGGTTATACTTCTTTTTTGTTTGTTTGTTTTTGTTTTTACGAGAGTGTTTCTCTGTATTGTTTTGGAGGCTCAGGTTATACTTCTAATATGTTAAAATTATTCTGTTCCTGTATCCTAATTTCTTTAAAAAACAGCCTGCTTATTACTCTACAGAGTGTGGAAAGCTTTGGGGTGAGTATTTGTTGTTGGGACAGGGTTTCCTTTAGCTCAGGCTTGGCTTAAAATCGCTTTGTAGCTGAGGCTGGCTTTGAACTCTGGAATCTTCTAGAGTCACATCCCAAGTGCTGAGAGTGCAGGCCTGTGTCACCATGCCTGTTTGAAATCATGTCTTTTGATTGAAAGGTGTTAAAAAGCCAGGACCAACACACTGTTCTAGTGTGCATATCGCAGCCACATCTCCAGGCCATACTGTGGTGACAGTCAGTGTGACCGGGCATGAAGCGCACGTTGGGAGCAGTGCCACATTTGCTGCTTATGAGCCTCTAAAGGTGAGCTGTCCCCTGCTAGGCCGCTTGCCATCTGTTCTCTCTACTAAGAGTCAGCGGTGAGGGGATGCTCTCTCAGCCTAGACACACCAGGGAGGACCTAGGCCCTGCCCCTAATGATATGACAGACTTTGACGATCCCCCATGGGAGGCCTCACCCTCTCTGGGGAGTGGATAGGGGGTGGGTGGGGAGGTTGGTGGGAGGCATGGGAGGGAGAGGGAACTGGGATAGGTATGTAAAATAAGATTGTTTTTATTTAGATAAATAAATCAGCGATGAGGATTTGTGACCTCTTTTCTCACTGTTGTCTCAGTTTAGATCTAAGCTCTCATCAGACCTCAGTGGCCTGGGAGTTTATCCTCCATGCTTCCCTTCATTCAGGAACAGCTCTTTCTTCTCCCTCCCTCCCTCCTTCCCTTCCTCTCTCTTCCTCTCTCTCTTTTTCAAGACAGTCTCATGTAGCCCAGGCTGGCCTTCAGTTAGACCTGTATCCAAGATGGTCTTGAGCTTCTGGGCCTCCTGTTTCTACATCACAAGCATGGGATTACAATAGTGCTCAGTCACACAGTTCCTGCTCTGTGGGATGGAACATGGAGCCTCATGCATGCAAGCTTCCAACCAACCAACCAACCAATAAACAAATAACCCCACCCTCCAACTGAACCATACCCCCCACCTGACATTAGCAATGTCTTTATCTTGCATTAGCAAATTTTAGGTACTTAACTTTCTTCTTTAATAATGATGCATAAGCTGTGGGAAATTAACTACATAAGACATTGATTTTAAGGTAATAAATGAATTTTTACATATATCTCTGTAAGCACCAGTCACACAGACTATTAGTATAGTCCCATTTGAAAAAAGGTATCTTCCAGAAACCTCCTGTCTTACAGAAGATGAGCCAGCCATATTTACCCCATGTATTTATATATTTTCAGATCGGCAGCTATTATTTGGGGCCATAAATTACTCCATTAAATATTAAATATTATGACAAGTGGTTCAGATAAATGCAGGGAGAGTCTGCCTACTTGCTTAATTCCATCAAAAATTAAGACTGGGAGGTGGTGGCGCACGCCTTTACTCCCAGCACTGGGGAGGCAGAGGCAGGTGGATCTCTATGAATTTGAGGCCAACCTGGTCTACATAGAGTTCCAGGACAGCCAGGGCTGTTACAAAGAGAAACCCTGTCTCAAAAAAACATAAATAAATAAAATCAAGGGGCTAGACATGGCTCAGTGGGTAAGAGCAACTGTTGCTCTTGCAGAGGACCTGGGTTCTGTTCCCAGCATCATGTGGCACCTTAGAACTGCCCACACATGACCTAAATGAGGATGACAGCAGAATGTATGTTAAGGTGGAGGAAGGAAAAGCTCACAGGGCCTCAACCCACACAAAGAACTACAGGCAACTAGGGAATGCTGAGAGCAGGAGAAACAGTCTTCTCCACGGAAGAGCGCAGAAACTGGTTATCGCCTTAGTTAGGGTCTCTGTTGCTGTGACGAGACGCCATGGTCGTGGCTTGTGCAGACCTCAGGACCAGGTCGGGGATGCAGCACCCACAATGAACTGAGGCCTCCCCCATCAATCATTAAATAAGAAAATGCCTTACAGCCTTAGCTGTTTTTGGGGGGGGTTGTTTGTTTGTTTGTTTTGTTTTTTAGGTTTTCGAGACAAGGTTTCTCTGTGTAATAGCCCTAGCTGTCCTGGAACTCGCTCTGTAGACCAGTCTAGCCTCGAACTCACAGAGGTCTACAGGCCTCTGCCTCCCGAGTGCTGGAATTAAAGGTGTGCACCACCACTGTCTGACTGTCTGCCTTACAGCCTTATTTTCTTTTTTTTTTTTTTCCCGAGACAGGGTTTCTCTGTGGCTTTGGAGGCTGTCCTGGAACTCGCTTGGTAGTCCAGGCTGGTCTCGAACTCACAGAGATCCGCCTGCCTCTGCCTCCCGAGTGCTGGGATTAAAGGCGTGCGCCACCAACGCCCGGCCAGCCTTATTTTCTTAATTGAGATTCTTTCCTCTCAAATGACTTTAGTTTATGTCAGGTTGACATAAACTATCCAGCACAGTTATCCAATGCCAAGTGGTCAGCCCTGAGAACATACATTATACAGACTGAACAGGTTGTACTTACATACTTAGGAATATATATATTTATACACACACACACACACAAAACAATAGTGAGAAAGAAGCCATGAGTTTGAGAGAGAACAAGGCAGAGGGTACATGAGAGGGGTTGGAAGGAGGAGAAGGAAGGGAGAAAATGATGTAATTGTTTTATAATCTCATCTAGACATGGTGGTGCATACATTTAATCCCAGCACTAGGGAGGCAGAGGTAGGTGGATTTCAATTTCGAGGCCAGCATGGTCTACAGAGCCAGCTCCAGGACAACCAAGGATACATCATGAGAACCTGTTTCAAAATGAATAAATAATACAAATAAAACTGAAAGAGTATAATCTCAAAACAAAAATTACAGGTGCTGGGCCGGGTGGCACATGCCTTTAATCCCAACACTCCGGAGGCAGAGGAGGTGGATCTCTGAGAGTTTGAGGCCAGCCTGGTCTACAGAGCTGGTTCCAGAATAACTAGGGCTGTTACACAGAGAAACCTTGTCTCGAAAAACAAACAAACAAAAAAAAATTGCAGGGGTTGGAGAGATGGCTCAGTGGGTAAGAGCACTGGCTGCTCTTCCACAGGACCCAGGTTCAATTCCCAGCACCCAAATGACAACCCGCAACTGTGTTATCCCAGTTCTGGGGGACCCCATGCACTCACACAGAGATACATGTAAGAAAAACACCAATACACATTTAAAAAAAAGTATAATAAAGAAGGGACCCTATCTCAAAAAATATTATTGAAAAAAAGGTGTGGGTAATAGCAATCAGAGAAAAAGAGGTCGAGAATTTGAAAGAGAGCAAGGGGGACACTAGGAGAACTTTGAGGAGAAAGGGAAAGGGGAATAGACAGATAGATAGACAGACAGACAGACAGATTTAATGCAGGCACTGGAGAGGTGGAGGCACAAGGATCATATGGAAGAGTGTAAGAAACCAGACTCTGTCTAAACAGGTAAATAATAAAACAATTCCCTAACTACATTGGTGGATTTGCTTCAGGCTCTGAACCCTGTGGAAGTTGCTTTGGTGACATGGCAGTCTGTGAAGGAAATGGTATTTGAAGGGGGCCCTCACCCATGGATCTTGGAGCCTTCCCGATTTTTTTTGGAGCTGAGCATGGAGAAGCCAGAGGGCATTAGTGTAACAGAGGCCAGGCTGCCAGCTAAGAGGAAACAGAACCAGTATGTCTACCGAGTCCTGTGCCTGGATTTAGGGGAACAAGTAAGAAAAATAGTCTGCTTCTTTCTTCCTTTCCTTGTTTGTTTGGTTCTTGAGACAGGGTTTCTCTGTGTAGCCCTGTCTGTCCTATAGACCAGGTTGGCCTCCAACTCAGAAATCCAACGGCCCCTGCATCCCTAGTGCTGGGATTAAAGGTCTGTGCCACCACTGCCTAACTTTCAACAGCCTTTTTCTGACGTTAGTATGATGCTGCAAACTTAGAGTTTAATGATTTTTTTAATTCGTTTTGTGTGTGCTTGTATTAGCCTTCATGTCTGTGTGTATGTGCACCATGCTCTTAACCATTGAGCCATCTGCCCAGCCCCTGTCCCCAGGTTTCTTGTTTTTAACTTTTGGATACTTACTTATTTGTATTTTGTTTGGTTTGGTTTTCTGAGACAATGTCTTGGAGCAGCCCTGGCTATCCTGGAACTTGCTATGTAGAGCAGGCTGGCCCGACTGACAGAGACCTACCTGTCACTGCTCCCTAGTTCTGTGATTGAAAGTGTGTGCCACCAAACCAGGCTGTTACACCCTTCTTGTGGGTCTCACAAGCTTCCTGAACCCACTACGACCTCAGCACCTTTTTTATTATATTTATTTATTGTTTATTTATTTGTGTGTGTGCATGGACATGCGCCTGACCTACTGCGAGTCTGAAGTCAGAGAACAACTTGAAGTTTTTTCCTTCCGCCATGTGGGTACCAGGGATCACGCTCAGGTTGTCAAGCTCGGCCCCAAGTACCTTTACCCACCGAAGCATCTTGTCAGCCCTGCTGCCGCTCTTTATGTTAGCTTTGTATTTTCATACATAGTTTTTGTCTTAGGATGTATGTGCATGTGTGTGAGCCTTCTTGAGCATCATGTACATGTAATGCCCTCAGAAGCCTGAAGAGAGCCCGTGCACTCATCTGCTCTCCTCAGGACCAGACATGCACTTGGTATGCGTACATCCATGCAAGCTGAATACTCAATATACATGAAGTAAATAGATCTAAAATAAATTTTAAATAGGAAAATAAAGAAATTAAACTAAGACACACAAACAGCACAAGATTTGTAGAAAAGACTGAAGTAGCTTGGTTAATTTTCTTTTTAAATTCCTTTGTGGGGGCACACATGAGCCCGGAGAATGACTTCCAAGAGTCTCTTCTGTCCTTTTACCTTGTGGGCCCTGGGACTTGAACTCACGTTTTCAGGCTTGGCAGCAAGCACCTCCACCAGCTGAGTCATGTTGCTGGCCCAATGGTTCTTTTACTTTTTGTTGTTGTTTTGTGGATTTCTTTGTTTTTGAGACAGAGTCTCTCTATGTAACCCTGGATATCCTAAAACTTGTTTTGTAGACTATGCTGGCCTCAAATTTACAGAGAGCTATCTGCTTCTCCCTGTCAAGTACTGGAATTAAAGGCGTGCACCATAATGCCCATCTTGTTTTAGAAACAACATTTCTCTTTCTGTATATAGCTGGCACAGAATTCTGAAGACCAGGATAACCTTGAACTTTCAGTGATCTCCCTGACTCTTGAGTGCTGGGATTACTGGACTGAGCTGTCACTCCCAACCAAAATTAGATATTTTATGTTTCATCTGTCTTAAATTTTCCATTGTATGATTTTGTTTTATTTTTATGACAGGGTCTTGTGTAATCTACGCTAGCTCCAAACTAGCTGTATAGCTGAGAATGACCTTGATCTGGTCCTCCTGCCTCTGCCTCCCTAGTGCTGGAGTGCAGATGTGCGCCATACTCCTGCCTGATGCCCTTTTCATTTGTTTATTCTGTTCCTGGGGATTGACCTTAGTGCCTTAGGCATGCAAGTCTATCACTGAACTGTGTCCCCAACTCACTCTGTGTGTGTGTGTGTGTGTGTGTGTGTGCGTGCCCGCTTGTGTGTTGTGTATGGATGTGTGCAAGCAGTTCTCCTATACGTTTATTTGTGTAAAGGCCAAAGGTGTCTTCCTTGATTGTTTTCTACCATTTAAAAAATTAGATTATTGAATTGTAGCCGGGAAGGCGCATACCTTTAAGGGATTTGTCTGATTATCATATCCAGAAGGGCTCCTCTACAATGGAGTTAGAATAATTCTGACATATTTAGTTGGGCACAACCGACATCAAGGGTCTACACATAACTAACTCTCTGATGTTCCCTTAAAGGTTCTCACTTTGCGGATTGGGAATCATCCAGGTGTCCTGAACCCTCGTCCCTCTGTGGAGACAGTACAGGTGCGGTTCATCTGTGCCCACCCTGCCAGTATGTTGGTGACACCAGTGTACAAGGTACGAGCTGGCACCCCGCCATGTCCTCTGCCACAGTACAACAAGCAACTGGTAAGTGCGAAGCGTCCTCCTAATGCTATGGCACTTTTGTATCAAATGTCCTCGAGATAAGGGATCTGAAACATAGTTTCTGTCTATCAAAGTGGGGGGCATTGTTGTGTTTGTCACTGGCTCTCAGATGAGGAGTGAGTAACTAAGTTACAATTGTGGACGTTGAGTAACTAAGTTACAATTGTGGAGGTTTAGTAACATGACTGTTTCCTGTACTAGGGAATTGTGGCTGAAGACAAACCAATGGTATCTAAATTGTTTTGATAACATCTCCCTTATCAAACCTTTTGTCAGCATTCTCACATTTGAGAGTCCCTCCTCCCAAGTGACTGTAGTTAGTGTCAAGTTGACATAAAACCAGCCAGCCCAGGGACTAAGTGTCCTTACACACAAGCAAATCAGGGTTAGAAAGGTAACTCAGCAGTTAAGAGCACGGGCTGCTCTTCCAGAATACCTGAGTTCAATTCCCAGCAACCGTGTCAGGATCTGTAACCACAGATCCAACACCGTCTTCTGGCCCCCTGAGCACCTGCACATACATGGCTATCACACACACTTAGGTATACATAAATACACATAAATAAAGATAAAATCCTTTTTAAAAATAAATCAATAAAAACCCTAGAAAGATATAAAAGATATTTGGTGGAATATATGAGGGAAACTAAGATATTGACTCTGTATTTAATAACACTACATTGATGTTGTCAATGTTCTTTTTTCTTTCATCTTTGTGAGGGGGTGTGGGGGTGTGGATGGGTATGTGGGGGGTGTGGGTAGGTGTGGGTGGGTGGGTATGTGGGGGTTGTTCGTGCACATGCACTTGGACTGTGACACAGATTGGAGGTCAGAGAACAACCATGGGTATTAGCCCTTGCCTTCCGTCATGTTTGAAACGGTCTTTTCTTCTTCACCATTCCATATGCTAAGCTAACTGCCCTCTACCTCAGGGAGTGTCCTGTCTCCACCTCCCACTTCACTGTGAGAGTGCTACAATTACAGCATAGACTCTACCTGGTTGATGGGTTCTGGAATCTGAACTCAGTTCCTCATGCTTGCAGCACAAGCACTGTAAAACCCGCTGAGGAGCCATCTCCCTACAGCGTATGTGAACATGCGTAAGCACAGTGTGTGTGTGTGTGTGTGTGTGTGTGTGTGTGTGTGTGTGTGTGGAGAGATGGATAAGTGACTAAGAGTTCTTGCTGCTCTTTCAGAGGACTTGAGTTCAGTTCCCAGCACCCACATCAGGCAGCTCATAACCACCTGTAACTCCAGCTCCAGAAGATCCAATGACTCCTTGTAATCTCAGTGGGAACCTGCATACATGAGCATGGATACACACATGGACACACACGTACACAGCCAAAAATAAAAATTAGAGATACTTTTTCTTAAGGACAGTACTATTATTTTGTTTGTTTACATAGAAAAATGTTCTCTTTCTTAGGAAATGCATAATGAAATATTTGGGGTGGGGTAAAATGTCGAGATAGTTACATCACTCAGAAAACAAACAAACCTGCACACTCACCATGCGCTAACAACCGCTGGACCAGCTGACCTTTGAAAGCTGTCTAAGTAGAAGGATGAGAGCAGACACAATTCCTGTCTTCAAGAATAGCTTGCCACCCCTAAGGCTACTGAATTTTTGTTTTGTTTTCTTTGTTTGTTTTTAAGACAGGGTTTCTCTGTATTGTTTTGGAGGCTGTCCTGGAACTCGCTCTGTAGACCAGACTGGCCTCGAATTCACAGAGATCCGCCTGCCTCTGCCTCCCGAGTGCTGGGATTAAAGGCATGGGCCACCAATGCCCAGCAGGCTACTGAATTTTTTAACTAAATTATTGCATGTGCTCACGTGTTGTGTGTGTGTGCACATGGTTGCCATGGTTTGTGTGTGGAAGTCAGAGAAAAACTTTGTGAAGTTGATTCTCTCTTTCCATCTTATGTGAGTTCCAGGGATAGAGTTTATTCCAGGATTTTATGGCAAGGAACTTTACCCACTGAGCTGATCTGATGACCCCGCATTTTTATAAAAATTCCTTTATGGCCTTTTCTTTTCATGCAGATTCCTGTGTCTAGCTTGAGGGACTCGGTTCTGGAACTGGCAGTATTTGATCAACACGGGAGGAAGTTTGATAATTTTAGTTCATTAATGCTAGAATGGAAATCTTCGAATGAGACACTAGCCCATTTTGATGATTCTGAGTCAATGGAGATGGTAGCCAAAGATGATGGCAGTGGACAGACCCAGTTGCACGGTACTGTAAAAAGCTTGTGAATGTCACAGAGTATTGGCGTTCACATTGCTTCCTTATGAGCAATTGTTTTATTCTACATTTTATCACATTGCCTACAATCTTTGATATTCATGCATTTTTTGGGTTTTGTTTTTGTTTTTGTTTTTTGAGACAGGGTTTCTCTGTGTAGCCCTGGCTGTCCTGAAACTCACTCTGTAGATCAGACTGACCTCAAACTCAGAGATCGGCCTGCCTCTGCCTCCTGAGAGCTGGGGTTAAAGGTGTGTGTCATCCTGCCCAGTTATTTGTGTTTTTTTTATAGAAAAAATAAAATTAGGATTGACAGTGCCATTCAGTGATAGGCCTTTTTTTTTTTTTTTTTTTTTTTTTTTTGGTTTTTCGAGACAGGGTTTCTCTGTGGCTTTGGGCTGTCCTGGAACTCGCTTGGTAGTCCAGGCTGGTCTCGAACTCACAGAGATCCGCCTGCCTCTGCCTCCCCAGTGCTGGGATTAAAGGCGTGCGCCACCAACGCCCGGCCTGATAGGCCATTTTTATAGCTCATGTGAGACCCTGGGATCTATCCTCAGTGCTGAGAAGTCCAGAAGGGCTTGGTAAAAAGGGAGAGAAAGAGAAGAGGCACTATCTGGGAATACTGCCCATTTGGTAGCATTTTCCTAACTAGGAAGCCCTGGATTCGGTCTTTAGCACGGTATAAACAGCATGGTGGCTCTCACGTATGTGATCTCAGCACTTTGGAGGTAGAGGCAGGAGGCCTGGGCCAGTGAGATGCCACAGTAGCCAAAGGTGCTTGCCACTCAAGCTTGGAGGCCGAAATTGGGTCCACAGAGCCCACTGAGAGGTGGACGGAGAGAACTGACTCCACAGAGTTGTTCTCTGGACATGCAGTCCCACGTCCTCTGCAGAATCACTGTGGTGCTGAGGCTGGGCACACATACCTGACTCCCGGAGGCCTCCACAGCCTCACCAGCACGAGGCTAAGTCAGGTCAGTGCTCTGGGCACCACCCGCTCCACTTTTCCCAGAACAACTGCGCCTCTGAACATCTCCACGGATTTCCTGCTGCAAGGTTCCAGCATTGATGGCGGCAATGACGTCTCTGCGTTTTTCAGCAGTGTCATGACCTATGTAAGAAATGAGGCAATTTGGAAATACTTTGGAGGCCACAGCTAAGTGATGCTGTGGTTAAGCTTTGCTGATAGTGACATTGCTCTCCTAACCTTGGGCATCAAAGGCCACAACAGACAGGCCACTGTGAATGCAAACTAGGAGGTGAGGGAACCCTGAGGCTGCAGGATGCTCACACGAATATGAGGCTGCAGGATGCTCACACGAATATGAGGCTGCAGGATGCTCACACGAATATGAGGACTCTTCTAGGACTGACACGTGACACTGGTCGATTTCACAGCTATTGATACCCTGCTGTGGTTCTATAAAGCAGGTTTGGAGCCACCCTTTGCCGGGTCCTCCCTAGAATTAGCCACTGGTTCCTCACCTGTATTAAGCAGCCCCAGTGCAGAGCTGCTTAGGGAGGTAACCACGGGTGAGAGATTGACCCAGTGTGATGCTAAGAAGTTTGCAGATGGCTGCCTAAAAAAGGATACACTAAAGGACTTGTGGGCAGAGAAGCTAGAGCCCCAGGCTGAGTGCAAAGAAGAAAAGCAGCAGCTGCCCCAGCTCCTGAGGAGTTATTTGCCCAAGAGTGCCTTTGGGTCGGGTGGATGTGCGTGAGAGTGGTCCAGGGAAGATGCCCTCTCAGCGGGGAGTACTTTGATGAGGTGGCTGGTCCCTGTGGTGCTCTGAACACTGCTTCCCTGAAGAGCTCTTCATGAGTTGCAGTCTCATTGCTGGAATGTTCCAGCGACTAGATTCTTTCCAGTATGATCCTCTTGGGCAACGACAAGGACGGCTCCCTTTCTGGAGCGTGGGCCTTCCGAGTCAGGAGCTTGCCTTTCTAGAGTCCCCATTGGCAAGTGAACTTCAGGCCTGGATCAGGTAGAAACTGGATCCTGGCAGCAAAGAGTCCCAAAACCCAGTCCCAGAGTACTTTTCCTGTCAATCAAGGCAAGCTCTTCCAGTGAACAACTCTTGTCATCATCTAGCTGCCTGCACTCACCCTTCAGGGGGTGGGGTCATGAAAGGAAACTGACCGTGGGGAAAAGTGTCCTCTGCGGTCCTCCTGCACCATACATCCCCCTTCAAACGCACATATGAAAGTTAAGAAAAAAAGAAGTTGACGTCATCCTCAACTACATCACTAGTTTTGAGGTCATCAAGTTATAACAAAAACCAAAAGAGAAAAGGGAAGGAGGAAGAAGGGAGGGAAGGAGGGAGGGAGGAATGAAAGGAGGAAGGAAAAAAGAAGAGTGGAAGGCGGATATGGAAAAGGAAAAGGAAGTGAAACTTCAGGACAGACTATTTCAAGGGAGGTGAAACAACCCATCCTTCACACAGAAACTAAGTGGCGGTGGTGGTGCCTCGTTAATCCCAGCACTCAGGAGGCAGAGGTATGCGGATCATCTACAGAGCAGAGTTCCAGAATTCCAGGACAGGCTCCAAACCTACACAGAGAAACCCTTGAAAAACCAAAAAAAAGGGGGCGGTTGAGTTCCAGGACTACTCAGAGAAACCCTGTCTTGAAAAACCAAATCAACCAAACAAACAAACAAAAAAATCTATGAGATAAAATGCAAAAATTAGCATGAGGGAGCTGTGGACAGAGCCCAATGATACAGCCCTTGCCTCCCGTGTGACGTAAGCACTCCCCCACTGAGCTGCCCGAGGCTTCCAGGAACTCCTGTCACTAAGCATGGCAGGATCTTTCCTGCCTCTGGTTTTTGTACATACACCATGTTCTTTTAGATTTTCCTCATCATTGAACTGTAAACTGTCTCTAGGACCTGGGAATGCCCTGCCTTTGTCTGCCCCCAGTCTGAAGTAAACATTACCGGCCTCCTCGGGTGGTAGCATAGGCTGTAATCTCAGTGACAGGAGGCAGAGGCAGGAGCAACCAAGTACTGGGATAGCCTGTGCTATAGACAAGTCAGTTCCAGCCAGGAGGATGCCAGACTGCTTCAAAAGGAGGAAAAGAAAGAGAGGCTGGCCATGGTGGCAGAGGTCTTTAGCCCAGCACTCTGGAGGCAGAAGCAGGTGGATCTCTGTGAGTTTGAGGCCAGCCAGCGTTATGAAATGAGACTGTCTCAGAAAGAAATGTGAGAGAGCCAGACAAAGAGGCACGGTGATCGGCTCTGCAGGTGGAGGGGTTTTATGACGACCTGAGTTCAGTCCCCAAGACCAGCATGTTGGGAAAACATAACTGACCCCACATATGTGCTAGCACACACATACCCCTCACCACACGCACACGCATTTTAAGTTAAAAACAATAATAATGCACCACTTAAATTTTTTGAGTGACTAGTTGTCATGTGTATAAAGATAAGTGAACCTAAGAAAAGGCCCCAAAAGACTGACTCTGGCACTACTATTTATAAATTGAAATTTTATTTACAAAAATGTCCCCATGCATTTGTTTTCTGACCAGTTTTTGAATTATAGGCCATTACAGAAGAATTTTAGGTTTTGTCTGGCCCAATTTCTCATGTAATAAAAGACCTAAGAAGCCGGGCGGTGATGGCGCACGCCTTTAATCCCAGCACTCAGGAGGCAGAAGCAGGCGGATCTCTGTGAGTTCGAGGCCAGGCTGGACCGACAGCCTCCAAAACAATACAGAGAAACCCTGTCTTGTAAAACCAAAAAAAAAAAAAGACCTAAGAGGTTAATTTTTTGCTAGGAGTCATATAACAAGGTCAGTACAAATCCAATGTTCTATTTTTTCTTTTTATGCACTTTCCCCTTTCAGCATTCTTCTCTCCACAATAAAATACCATTTGGAAAACATTGAGACAAACTTCTGCTTCCTGGAGACCACTTTGTGGAGGGCATTAGTATCTCTTACAGTGTTTTTCTGTTTTAGGCCGTCAGACCCTTAAAGTGCATCAGATGAAGGGAACTGTGCTTATTGCAGTCAGCTTTGTGGGCTATTCAGGGAGGAGAAGCCCAGAGGTGAGTGAAAGCTATGATTAAAGGAGGCTAGACTAGGCCTGGCATGGTAGCAGCTACCTGCACTGCTAGCCTGGGCTACTTAGTGAGATCCCCATCCCCAAACTCAACGGTTTAGAAGGAGACAGAGACCGCAGGGTTGGGTGGGTAGTGAGAGGGGAGTCTAGGAAGAGTTGGGGGAGGAGTGGATATGATCAAAATATGTTATATGAAATTCTCAAAGAACTAATAAAAATGAACCGGGCGGTGGTGGCGCACGCCTTTAATCCCAGCACTCGGGAGGCAGAGGCAGGTGGATCTCTGTGAGTTCGAAGCCAGACTGGTCTACAGCGCTAGTTCCAGGACAGGCTCAAAAATAATACAGAGAAACCCTGTCTCGAAAAACCAAAAAAGAAAGAAAGAAAGAGAGAAAGAAAGAAAGAAAGAGAGAGAGAGAGAGAGAGAGAGAGAGAGAGAGAGAGAGAGAGAGAAAGAAAGAAAGAAAGAAAGAAAGAAAGAAAGAAAGAAAGAAAGAAAGAAAGAAAGAGAAAGAGAGAAAGAAAGAAGGATGGAGCCGTGGTGGCTCACACAGAGGCAGGAGGATATCTGTGAATTCAAGGCCAGCCTGGTCTACAGAGGGAGTTCCAGGACAGCCAGAGCTGTTACACAGAGAAACCCTCAAAAACAACAGCAACAGCAACAACAACAAATAATAATAATAATAACAGTAGAAGGAAAGGGGGAAGAAATATAAATTAACTCAAATCTGAAGCTCCTCTCTAGAAGTCATTAGCTGGAATTTTCCCCACCGATCGATCAGTTTCTGCTGTTCTCTGTGTTCACTTCCTGGTTAGGAAATTTCCAACTCACCAAGATCTGCGGTGGTGGAGTTGCTCCTCGTAGAGGATGTCACAGTACAACCTGAGAATGCCACCATCTACAACCACCCCGATGTGAAGGTGAGGGACACAACCCAACAGAGGAGAGACTCCTGGGATAAGGCAGCAAGATACTTCACGTGCTGTTGAAAACAGATATACATACTGGGCTGGAGGGATGGCCCAGTGGTTAAGGGCACTGGCGGCTGCTCTTTCAGAGGTCTTGAGTTCAATTCCCAGCACCCACAGGCTGCTCACAGCTGTCTGTAACTTTAGTTCCTTGGGATCCAATGCCCTCTTCTGGTGTGCAGACAAAACATATAAATATTCTTTTTTCAAAAAAGTCTCTCTCCTCTCTCTCTCTCTCTCTCTCTCTCTCTCTCTCTCTCTCTCTCTCTCTGTCTCTCTCTCACACACACACACACACACACACACACACACATACACACACACACACACACCATGGAGATGAGCTGTTGTATCCTTAGAGGCAGGCTGTGGCAATCACGTCTTCTCTTATCTCTGTACACTGCTCTTTTGTTAGCTGGAAGTCATCCCTTTGGGCTATAAACCGGGAGGAATGGAACATGTTTGTCTGAATTTTCTATAGGAAATATTTCACCTTGTGGAAGGGTCTGGCTACTTTCTAGTCAACAGCAGTGAGCAAGATATGGTCACCATCACATACATGGAAGCAGAAAGCTCCGTCCAGGTGGGTTGATGAGGGTTCCAGACTAAAGGTCTTTTTGTTTTGTTTCACTTTTTTATTTTGTTTTGTTTTTTATCACATTACTTATTGTGTTCGTGCATGCGTGCATGCATGCGTGTGTGTGTGTGTGTGTGTGTGTGTGTGTGTGGTGTGTGGTCAATGTTCTACAGTGCTTTGTACCTTGTGTGGAGGTTAGAGAATGACTTGTAGAAGTCAGTCTCAGACTATCAGCCTTGGCAACAAGCACCCTTATGCATTTTTGGCCCTACTTAGTTACTGGCCATTCAGTTTTTTATTAGACCAATCAGGTGCCTTGGACAGGCAAGGTGAAACAGCAACACATCTTTACATATCTTCACATCTTACACATCTTTACAAATGCAGCATAAACAAAAGCAACACATCTTTACATAGTTAAACTAATATTCCATAACAAGAGAGATGGCTCAGTGGTTGAGAGCACTGGCTGCTCTTCCAGAGGACCTGGATTCTAGTTCCAGCACCCCCACGTTGGCTCACAACTGTCTGTAACTCTAGTTCCAGGGATCCTCTGGCCTCTGAAGTTTACATATCACATGAAAATTTATTGATATATTTTATATCACAGCTATTATCATAAAGGAATGTTGGGTTTTGTCAAATGTGTTTTCTGCATCCACTGAAATAATCATGTGACTGTGTCCTGAGTCCATGTAGATTATGTATGATATTTCTTAACGTGTGCACATGGAGTCAGCCCTGCATCTCTGGAATGACACCACTTTGATTCTAGGGAACCATCTTTTTTTGTTTGTTTGTTTTTTGTTTTTTTTCGAGACAGGGTTTCTCTGTAGCTTTGGAGGCTGTCCTGGAACTAGCTCTTGTAGACCAGGCTGGTCTCGAACTCACAGAGATCTGCCTGCCTCTGCCTCCCGAGTGCTGGGATTAAAGGCGTGCACCACCAATGCCCGGCTGGAACATCTTTATTTTATTATTTTTTTTATTTTTGTTTTTCTGAGACAGGGTCTCTCTATATAGTCATGGCTGTCCTGAAACTCACTCTGTAGACCAGGTTACCCTCAAACTCAAAGAGATCTGACTGTCTCTGCATTCCTAGTGCAGGTATTAAAGGCATGGGCTACCGCTCCTAGCTTGATGTGTTCTTGAGTTTGGTTTGCAAGGTTTTTGTTTTTTCCAGATGGCTTTTAAGACAGGGTTTTACTGGTTGCCCTGAGTGGCCTGGTACTCATGTGGACTAGGCTGTTCCTAGAGTTCAAGACCTATCTTATCTTTGCGTCTGTCTCACAAGGCTGCAATTAGAGGCATGTGCCCCATGCCTGCCTACAGTATTTATTTTTATTATTTATTGTTTTGAGTTTTTTTTTTTTTGAGACAAGGTTTTTCTGTGTAGCCCTGGCTGTCCGGGAACTCACTCAGCAGACCAGGCTAGCCTGGAACTGACAGAGATCCACATGCCAACCTTGTTTGTTTTTAATAAAATGTTTATTTTACTAGTTTTGTTTTGTTTTCAAGACAGGGTTTCTCCGTATTGTTTTGCAGGCTGTCCTGGAACTTGCTCTGTAGACCAGGCTGGCCTCGAACTCACAGAGATCCGCCTGCCTCTGCCTCCCAGCTTTACTAGTTTTTAAATTAAGTGTATATATGTGTGTCAATCTGTGGCTTTATGCACATGGTTTCCTATGGCATCTGGTCCCCTGGAGCTGGAGTTACAGCGGCTGTGATCCACGAAGCCTGGGTGCTGGGAATTGAAGTGGGGTCCTCTGGAAGGGCATTATGTGCTCTTAACCACTGAGCCACCTCTACAGTCCCTGTTTATTTTTAAAAGTGACGACTGAGCTGGGCAGTGGTGGCATATGCCTTTAATCCAGCACTCAGGAAGCAGAGGCATTCGGATCTTAGTGAGTTTGAGGCCAGCCTGGTCTAGAAAGCAAATTTCAGGACAGCCAAGGCTATACAGAGAAACCCTGTCTGGAAAAACAAAAGTGAAGACTGAGACACTGGGTGCAGACACAGGATGACCACAGTGCGTTGCTGCACAGTAGCTGCAGTACAAAGACAGAAGCCAAGCGTCATCCATTGCCACCGCACCTGCGTCCAGAGCACACACATAATGGATTTTCTCCATGAAATCGGCCCCCTGCCGATGAGTAAGAAGCTGGAGCTGTGTGTTAGAGTCTGCTCAGTTCCAGTACCTCCACCTCTGCTTAGACCTGAGGTTTTGCCTCGCCCCAACGCCATCTTCATCCTTCTAGGTAGTTCCACTGCATCCTGGGTTTCTAACCTTGGAAGTGTACGACCTGTGCTTGGCTTTCTTGGGTCCCGCAACGGCCCGGCTTAGGGTGTCAGATATACAGGAGGTGGAGCTGGACCTGATTGATAAGGTGAGAGTTGATGCAAACCTTATTCAACCCCTAGCATACTTAACAGTCTCTCCTCAGCTGCAGTCCCTACAAGAGCCTTCTCCTTGCTGCTCAGTGGTGGCGCACGCCTTTATTCCCAGTACAGAGCCAGGCGGATCTCTGTGAGTTCAAGGCCAGCCTGCTCTACAGAGCGAGTGCCAGGACAGCCAGGGCTACACAGAGAAACCCTGTCTCAGAAAACACAACAAATAAAAAAGCAGAGAGCCCCATTCTCGATGGTCCCTTTGGCCATTGTCTGTTCTCACTTCTCAAGAGTCGGCTCTCTACGGTCTACCTATCTCTGCACAAAACAAACAAACAAACAAACAAAAGCAACATTCCAATGTTAAACATGATGAAAATCAACATAAAGGAAACGGTTATTTTTTAGGAGGTTGGGTTGTTTTATTGTTTGTTTGTTAAGACAAAGTCTCACTCTGTAGCCCAGGCTGGCCTCAAAGTCACAGAAATCCACTTGCCTCTGCCTCCCGAGTGCTGGGACTGAAGGTGTGAGCCACCACTGCCCAGCTAATTTAAATAAAAAAAAAAGAATTGTCTCTCCCCACCAAAACAAAAAACAAACAAACAAAAAAAGAGTAATCCCAGCACTCAAGAAGCAGAATTAGGCAGATAGATCTCTGTGAGTTCAAAGCCAATCTGTTCTATGTAATGAGCTTTAGGCCAGCCTGGGCCACATGGTGGGGAGGGGAGAAGAGGGGACATAGATGGATGGCTGGATGGCTCAGTGGGTAAGGGTGCCTGCTGCCAAGCCTGGACCTGACTCAATCCCAGGACCCGCGTGGTGAAAGAAGACGATTAAGTTTTGTAAGTTGTCCTCTGACCTCCCCAGCACATTATGGTATGCACACACACACACACACACACACACACACACACACACACACACGTAACTTGAAAGGAAGAAAGGAAGGAATGAAGGGGACTACAATCACACACAGTTTCAGGATCATTGATCAGGAGCCCATCTGGGTGCACAGAAGTGTCTGCCCCTCAGAAACAGCCCGTCCTTGCTCAATGGAGTGCATGTGTTACACGCTGCCTTTTCTCAACCGCTAGGTTGAGATCGGCAAAACTGTGTTGGTGGCTGTGAGGGTTCTTGGCTCTTCCAAACACCCTTTCCGGAACAAGTACTTCAGAAACATGGATGTCAGGCTGCAGCTGGCATCTGCCATTGTCACCCTGAGGTGAGTTCCGCTCAGTCCCTCCCTTCTCCTGAGCTAGTACACCAACAGTCTCCCTCTGGCCTGGCCAGCTTCCCTTAGGCTAGTCCATTTCCTCCTGACCTTTTTGTAGTCCCCTCAGTCCATACTTTCTTCCCACTGTCCGTGTATGTAGCCATCCAAGCTGGGTGCTGCGCTGCATTCAGGAGGCTGAAACACAAAGATCACAGGTTTGAGGCCAGCCTATGCTATATAAAATAAAAGCATGAAATTAAATATTAAAATTTTAAATCAGGAGTCCTAAATGTCTTGTTTGAGTACTAAATTATGTCATTGTTTTTTCCCTAAAAGTCTGTTTGGATGTTATCTTTTGGGAGTTTTTCTGCCTGGAAGACCTTCAAAATTGTATTGGCCAACAATTGTATTGGTACTCCACTTTGTAAAAGAAAACACACGAGGATTCCCTGGCACGTAGCTTACACCTGTCATCCCGGCACTTGGGAGGTAGAGACAGGATTGTGAGTTCAGGGTCGGCCTACATTATATGAGATTCTGTCTTAAAATACCAAGAAAAAAAAAAGCTAGGAAATTTGATATTCACTATTCTACCACTCTGTTTTTATCACACTCCTAAATGTCTTTTAAAAAGGTTTTGCTCCCCAGGAGCATCTATCTTGACTCTGGAAATTTATTTTTCTAGAAGGTTCCTCCAGCCAGAATTAGATTGTAGTAAGCATCTTAGAAAGAAGAATTACTGGCCCTTCTCAAAACCAGATCTGTAGAGTGAAACATTTTCCTTGCCAGCCGCTTTGGTTTTTCCCGGCCAGTCACCTGGGCTCTGCCACGTTGTAGTCCCCAAATAACACACAAGTCGCTGTATTAATTATGAAGCTGTTGGCCTTGCTTGTTTCTTACTGGCTAGCTCTGACTTAAGTATTTAACCCATCTAAGTATGTCTCTTACCGGACGGACATCTTACTTCTCTGGCGGGCTACCTGATGACTCCCTGTGTTTCTCCTATCCAGAGTCCTCCTGGACTCCTAGTCCCACCTATCCTGCTTCCCTATTGGCCAACAGTGCTTTATTGACATATACACAGGACTTCCCCATCACAGATCTTAGGAGAGCTTACTGGTACACAACTTAACCGCAGCATTGGGAGGGAAAGGTAGGCAGATCTCTGAGTTCAAGGCCAACCTGCTCTACATAGAGAATTCCAGAACAGCCTGGGCTATAAAGAGAGACCCTGTCTTGAAAAACAAACCAAACCAAGCCAAACAAGCGACCGACACTACCAGATCTTCCTCACCAACACCACTCGGATCTTTGCAGATTAATGGAGGATCAGGATGAGTACTCTGAAAACTACATGCTCCGTGCTGTCACTGTTGGGCAAACCACACTTGTAGCCATTGCCACAGACAAGATGGGAAGAAAATTCACATCCACACCTCGGCACATCGAGGTGAGTAAATGCTGTCATCCAAATGCCCTTCACATAATATATTTTGTTTTCTTCCCACAAGATTAAATAAATATATGGGATACAGTTCTTGTAGAAAACTTAGAAAGCACAAAAAATGTTAAAGATTTAGAAATTCACTGGGAGCTGGTGACACAAGCCTTTAATACTAGCACTTGGAAGCAAGCAAATCTCTGTGAGTTCGAGGCCAGCCTGGTCTACAGAATGAGTTCCAGGACAGCCTCCAAAACAATACAGAGAAACCCTGTCTGGAAAAAAAAAGTTATTTCTCAAGGCTGAGAAGGCTGAGTCAGTAAAATGGTTTCAGTACAAGCATGGGACCCCAAGTGTAATCCCCGGTACCCACATAAAAAGCCAGGGATAACCTTCACCCTTAGTCCCAGTGCCAGCTAGGGATAACCTGCACTCTTAGTCCCAGTGCCAAGGAAGCAGAGAAAGGCAGGTCCTTGGAGTCTGCTGGCCGGCCAATCTACCTCAGTCATTGAGCTTCAGGGTCAGTGGGAGACTCTGTCTCAAAAAATAAGGTTAAGAATGATTCAAGAAGACACCCAAAATTGACCTCTGACTTCCACAAACACGCACACATACACACATATACAAACATGAAGGCATCTGTAATTTCAACATTCTAGTGAATGTTTGTGCAAAGTAATTTTTTATTTTTCATTTTTTGTTGTTGCTGTGTTTTGGGGGCACAGGGTTTTCTGTATTGCTGGCTGTCCTGGAACTCATTCTGTAGACCAGGCTGACCTCAGACTCACAGAGATCCGCCTGCCTCTGCCTCATGAGTGCAGGGACTAAAATGGTGTGCCGCCACTGCCTGGCACAAAGTGATTTCTTACATCATTAAAAGATTTTATGGGGCTAGAGAGATGGTTCAGTGGTTAAAGAGCACTGGTTGCTCTTGCACAGGATCTGAGTACAGTTCCCAGCACCCACATGGCAGCTCACAACCATCTATAACTCCAGTTTCAGGGGATCTGTTGCCCTCCTCTGACCTCTGAAAGTGCACACATGGTGCCCCAACATACATGCAAGGAAAATACTCACCTTATAACATATAATTTTTTTTTTTGGTTTTACGAGACAGGGTTTCTCTGTATTGTTTTAGAGGCTGTCAGTCCAGCCCGGCCTCGAACTCACAGAGATCTGCCTGCCTCTGCCTCCATTTTTTTCATTTTTAAAAAGATAATTGTGAGATAAAGGCAGGAGAACAGTTACAAGTTCAAAGCCAGCCTGGTCTGCATATTCTGGCTAACCAGAACTACATTGTGACATCATCTGAGAAAAACAAGATGAATCAGACAGTGGTGGTGAACCCCTTTCATCCCAGCACTGGGGAAGGAGAGACAGACAGGTATATGTGAGTTGGAAACAGGTTTGATCTACCCAGGGAGTTCCAGGACAGTCAAGGCTACTTGCAAAGAAATCATATTGAAGAAGGAGGAGGAGGACAAGGAAAGAGAAGGAGGAGGAAGGAAGAGGAAGAAGAAGAAGAAGAAGAAGAAGAAGAAGAAGAAGAAGAAGAAGAAGAAGAAGAAGAAGAAGAAGAAGAAGAAGAAGAAGGAGGAGGAGGAGGAGGAGGAGGAGGAGGAGGAGGAGGAGGAGGAGGAGGAGGAAGCAGCAGCAGCTGCCGGCCAGCCTGGTCTACAGAGCAAGTGCCAAGATATGCTCCATGGCTATGTAGAGAAACCCTGTCTCAAGAAGAAAAAGAAAAAAAGCCACGAGTAGGGGTTGGAGAGATGACTCAATTTAAGAGTACTGGCTGCTCTTCCAGAGGTCCTGGGTTCAATTCCCAGTAACCACATGGCCTTCTTCTGGCCTGTAGGCATACTTGCAGGCAGAACACTGTATACATAATAAATAACTAAATCTTTAAAAAAGAGACAAGAATAGATAATCAAAAGACATTGGTAAAGTTGTAGCTCAGTGGTAAGGTACTTGCCTAGCATTTGTAAGACCCTAAGTCCTATACCCAACATTAAAAAAAACATGAAGATGGTTCTCAGACATACCTTTACATTTTTAATGATTTATTTATTTATTTTTATTTCATGCACATTGATTGTGTTTTGCCTGTAAGTATGTCTTTGTAAGAATGTCAGTCCCCTGGAGTTACAGACAGTTGTGAGCCACCATGTGGTTGCTGGGAATTGAACCCAGGTCCTCTGGAAGAGCAGCCAGTGCTCCTAACTGCTGAACTGTCTCTCCAGCCCCATATCTTTACATTTTTGAAGCTGGGATACACACACACACACACACACACACACACACACACACACACACATATATCTGAGAGTGAGCTATATTGTTTTCTCTGGCTTATGTTAAAAACAGAAATTACAAGTATAATCTTAATTTCTAACATTTATTTTATTTATTTTGTGTGGGGGAGGGGCACTAATGCCACAGCCAGTATGTGGAAGTCAAAAGAATCAAACTCAGGTTGTCAGGCTTAGTGGCAAGTGCCTTTACCTTACAAATTTAATCTTAGTGCGCAGGCAGAGTAAGTTGCTTAAGGCTATTGAATTGTTTGCTAATGCAAATCAGAGCACAGTACATTTGCCTGTGTTACTTGTTTGTGCACAGTTGCGAGGTTTTCCTAGGACACGGTTGTAAGCAGCAGGCAATGACAATGACTAGTGTTGCCCTTTTGTTTCCCTCCAGGTATTTCCTCCGTTCAGACTTGTTCCTGAGAAAATGACACTGATTACGACTAACATGATGCAGGTGACCTTTCTTACAGTTTGTTTGTGCTTTTAGTTTGGGGTTTTAAGACAGGGCCCAGGCTAGCCTTGAAATCCTGACAACCCTCCAACCTCAGTGTTTCAGGTCCTAGGATTACATAGTCTATGTCAATCTATATAATGATAGAGATGATTTTTTTTAATGTTGAGATTTGTTTGTTTCTGTTTTTGTCTTTCGAGACAGGGTTTCTTTGTATAGCCCTGGCTGTCCTAGAACTAGCTGTGTAGATCAAACTGGCCTCAAACTCACAGAGATCTTCCTGCCTCTGCCTCCCGAGTTCTGGAATTAAAGGCATATGCCACCCACACATGGCTGAGATTTAGTTTATTTTATGTGTATGAGAGTTTTGCCTGTTTTTGTGCCACATGCAATACTCAAGGATGCCAGAAGAGGGCACCAGGTCCCTTGGAACTGGAGTTACAGACGGTTGTGAGCTGCCGGCCATGTGGATGGGGGAACTGAATGTGGTATTCTGGAAAGGCAGCCAGTGCACTTAACTGAGCTATCTCTTCAGACCCCAGCCTGGGTACTTTTAAAGCATAAAGAATGAGCTGCCATTTCTATTTTCCATGTGCACATATATACCACCTGTCCCCTCCCGTACACCCAGAACAGCTGGGGCTAATGAAAAAGAACGCTAAGTTTTCTGGTGTGGCATCAACACTCTTGGGGTCTGTGGATCATTTGCAGCACACATTTCTTTTACACACATTTGAGTTGATGTGGTGTGTGCTGTCCAGGAAATGAAGGAAGAAGTTAAGTTGCTTGAAAAACCAAGTTGAGGCATTCACTAGTGTGTTTAAATTCCAGATAATGTCTGAAGGCGGCCCCCAGCCGCAGTCCATCATCCACTTCTCTACCAGCAATCAGACTGTAGCTGCTGTTAACAGGAGGGGGCAGGTCACAGGGAAAGCGGTTGGCACGGCTGTCGTCCACGGCACCATCCAGACAGTGAATGAAGACACTGGCAAAGTCATCGTGTTCTCCCAGGTATTCCTTGCTGTGCCCTGCTCTGCTCTCGAATCTTGGGGTGATGGGTACAGGTGACAATGAGGATGCCAGCAGACCAGGAATGTCCCTCCAGCTCCTGGAGTTTTGGGCACTGTTGTAAGCTTTTGTTGTTGTTGCGCTCGCTGTAAACATCTGTGTCAGACAGAAACTCTACCTAAACTTGCTCTCTACATCTCGAGCAGGATGAAGTCCAGATTGAAGTCGTGCAGCTACGGGCTGTTAGGATCCTGGCAGCCGCAACCCGGCTCATCACAGCCACTGAGGTCAGTTGTACAAAGCAAGTGTGCATGCGGGTTCTCCTTCCTTTCCCTCCCCAAATCTGGTTTTATTTTTTTTCTGAGATTTATTTATTATTGCCAGGCATGGTAGTTCATGCTTTTAATCTCAGTGCTCAGGAGGCAGAGGCAGGTGGATTTCTGTGAGTTCAAGGACAGCCAGGGTTGTTACACAGAAAAACCCTGTCTCAGAAAAAAAAAAAAAGGAGGGGGGCTGAGAGATGGCTCAGAGGTTAAGAGCACTGGCTGTTCTTCCAGAGGTTCTGAGTTCAATTCCCAGCAACCACATGGTGGCTCACAACCATCCATACTGAGATCTGGTGCCCTCTGCTGGCGTGCAGGCATACATGCAAGTGGAACACTATACATAATAAGTAAACAAATCTTAAACTGAAAAAGATTTATGTATTTTTATTTTATGTATATGGATGTTTTCCTACATGTGTATCTATGTAGCACATGCATGCCTGATGCCCATGGGGGCCAAAAGAAGGCACTGGATCCCCCAGAACTGGAATTACAGACAGTTGTAAACCACCATGTGGGTGCTGGGTCCTTTTAAAGAGAACCCAGTGGGTGGGGAGGAGGAGGGAGCTGGATGTGAAGCGAGCTTGTTTCTAACTTAAATAAAAAAAAAGTAAAACAGAAAAATTAAGCAGAGAGAGAGAGAGAGAGAACCCAGTGCTCTTAATGGCTGAGCATCTCTTTAGCTCTTGCTATGTAGCCCTGGCTGGCCTGAAACCCAAGAAAATCCTTGTGCCTCAGCCTCCAACATTCTGGTGTTCCAGGTGTGTGCCACCGTGCCCAACTCTGAGGATGGTGTGAGAGCCATGCTCTGGGCTCACTCTTCTGACCATGCTAGTTAAACAGGGTATATAACGCAGTGCCACACTTCCTTTTTAGATGCCAGTTTATGTCATGGGGGTGACGAGTACCCAGACTCCTTTCTCCTTCAGCAATGCCAACCCCTCGCTCACTTTCCACTGGTCCATGAGCAAGAGGGATGTACTGGATCTGGTACCCAGGCATTCAGAGGTATGAATTTGTCTGTTTATTACATTGCTCTGGAAGTTTTAAGATTTATTTTTATTTATTTTTTGTTTTGTTTTGTTTTGTTTTGTTTTTCAAGACAGGGTTTCTCTGTGAAACCACCCTGGCTATCCTAGAACTAGCTCTGTAGACCAGGCTAGGCTGGAACTCACAGAGATGTGCCTGCTTTGACTCCAAAGTGCTGGGATTAAAGGCATTATGTCACCAATGTCTGGCAGGAGAAGGTAGTTTTGAGGCAGGGTTTCTCTGTGTAGCTCTGGCTGATCTGGAACTCGATTTGTAGACCAGGCTGCCCTTAAGCTCAAAGAGATCCTCCTGCCTCTACCTCCCAAAGAGTTCTGGGATCAAAGGTTGAGATGACCTTGGGGGAGCTCTACCTTGAACTCCTGATCCTCCTACCTCGCCCCCTTGAGCACCAAGATTACAGACCTGCCCACCACTCCCCTGAATGTGGTGCTTGGGATGGAAGCCAGGCTCCCTACATGAGAAGCACAGAGCCTCCAGCCAAGCCCATGCCTGCCTTCCCAGCCCTTGGCTTTGCTTCGCTGTCTAGGTGTCTCTGCAACTCCCAGCTGAGAACAACTTTGCCATGGTTGTTCACTCGAAAGCATCGGGCAGGACCACGATCAAGGTCGCTGTCCGCAGCGCGAACAGATCCTTTGGGCATTTTGAGGGAAGCGTGCTGGAGCTGTCTGATGAGATTCAGATCCTGGTAAGTGATCCCACTTGTGTAAAGCCAGCAGCTGTGTGTGCGCACAGCTCAGTCTGCAGCTGTCACCGAGCTCTTATCACTAGACGAGAAACGAGGGGGCCTGCAGAGGTGCGCAGAAGTAAAGTGCTTGCTGCAGACGCCTGGGGACCGAACTCAGTTCCTAGACCTACGTGACCAAGGCAGATATGGCGGCCACACACCTGGATCCCTAGGGCCACCACAGAGATGAGAGGACAAGACTCTGGACTGGCGCTTACAGTGGCGTGGCAGGGACAAGAGAAATACTGCCTCACCAAATTTGGAGTAGAGAGCCAACTCTAAAAAGGTGTCCTCACTTAAACTGAAAAGTGCCCTCTGACCTCTACACAAATACAGTGACACACACGTGCGTGTGCTCATGTGTGAAACACAGGCACACACACACACACACACACACACAGTGTTAAGAAAAAAAAACCGCCGGGCGTTGGTGACGCACGCCTTTAATCCCAGCACTCAGGAGGCAGAGGCAGGCGGATCTCTGTGAGTTCGAGGCCAGCCTGGTCTACAAGAGCTAGTTCCAGGACAGCCTTCAAAGCTACACAGGGAAACCCTGTCTCAAAAAAAACAAGTAAAATAAAATAAATTTACTAGGCAGTGGTGGCACGTACCTTTAATCCCTGGTCTACAAAGTGAGTTCCAAGGAACCCCATCTTGAAAAATAAAAAAAAATTTTTTAAGGTCAATCAATTAACAAGTAAATAAATCAAAGATAAACAACTTCCCTTTCTTTTGTCCTTGGCCCCTTGATTCAGTATAGACACTTAAGTAGGGGACAGAAGAGCTGAATGGCGCCTCTGCTAACTCAGCGGGAGAATCTGCCCCAGACCTCAGTTCAGTGAGCAGACTAAAACTGGGTCACTGGGTCTCAAAGAGACTTAATCTGCCACAGAGGCTGTAGCCAGTGGGATTTGCCACATGGCCAGTACTTCAGTAATACAGTTGTGAAAATATATTTTTAAATAGCATATTAATATGTAATGTATATTAATGTCAATAATATATATTATTTTTTGGAGACAAGTTCTCTCTATGTAGTCCCAGCTGTTCTGGAACTCATTATATAGACCAGACTGGCCTCAGAGTCACAGACTCTGTCACGTTCTCTACCCCTGAGTGCTAGGATTAGAGTTGTGTGCCACCTGCCCAGCTTGAGATTGTAAACTCTAACTGCCACGTGTGGAGCAAGTACCGGGCTTGTTTTAGACTAATGAGAAATCAGGCAGACTGTTGACTTGTAGTTACTGCGTGTTCAACACTCAGTCCCCATGGGATTGTTGTCTTTTCCTGAAGTGAGGGGAAACTCTTTTCTCCCCGTAGGTGTTTGAGAAACTCCAACTTTTCTACGCAGGCTGCCAACCCGAGCAGGTTCTGATGCCTATGAATTCTCAGCTCAAGCTCCACACCAACCGGTAAGGGAGGGGCAGGAAAGCGGGCTCTGACTGGAGGGAACCTTAGTAAGACGTCACACACAGGAGGCAGAGGCAGGTGAATCTACAAAGTAAGTTCCAGGACAGCCTCCAAAGCCACAGAGAAACCCTATCTTGAAAAATAAGAAAAAAGACCTAAATAAATAAATAACCAAAAGGCTTACTTATTACTGCATGTATATGTGTGTGAGTTTGTGAGAGTGTGTGAGTGACTGCATGAGTGTTTGTGTGAGTGTATGACTATGTGAGTGTGTGTATGTGTATTGAGACAAGTGTTTGACTGTGTGACTGTGTGTCAGTGTGTGTGTGTGTGTGTGTGTGCTAGTGTGTGTGTGGCGCACACCGTGTGACTGTGTGTCAGAATGTGTGTGTATGTGTGTGTGTATGCTAGTGTGTGTGTGGTGCACACTGGATGACTGTGTGTGAGAGTGTGTGTGTGTGTGTGCGCGCGCGCGCGCGAGCGCAAGCGAGTGGCGCACACCTTTAATCCCAGCACTCGGGAGGCAGAGGCAGGCGGATCTCTGTGAGTTCGAGGCCAGCCTGATCTACAGTGCGAGTTCCAGGATAGCCTCCAAAACAATACAGAGAAACCCTGTCTTGGAAAACCAAAAAAAAAAAAAAAAAAAAAAAAAAGGAGGGTTGAGCAGGCCAGTGAGCAGTAGCATCCTCCATGGCCTCTGCATCAGCTCCTGCCTCCAGATTCCTGCCCTGTTTGAGTTCCTGCCCTGCCCTGGCTGTCTTCAGTAACAGACTGTTACTGGAAGTGTAACCCAAATAAACATTTTCCTCCCCGAGTTGCTTTTGGTCATAGTGTTTCTCACAGCAATAGAAATCTAAGATAAGACAGGAAGATCAGGAACTTGTCCAGGTCATCCTTGGCTATATGAGAAGTTTAAGGTCATCCTGGAATACGTGAGACTCTGGGAGGCAGTGGGGAACCAGCCAAGCCTAGGCATGGTGGCTCAGACCTGCATGTCTCAGCACTAGGAGGGTGGAGAGATAACCAAGTGTTCAAGTTAATCTTGGGCTACATAGTGAGCCAGCCTGGGCTACATGAGACCTTGCCTTAAAACACATTTGTTTCATCTTTGGGTCTAGTTACTTTTGGTGTATGATTTTTTTTTAATTTGCATCTTTTGGAGGAGAGGACATTAGGTTTTTTTGTTTTTTTTTTGTTTTTTTTTTTGAGACAAGGTCTCTGTTTCCCAGAGCTCATTATGTAGACCAGGCTGGCCTCAGAATTAGAGAGTTCCACCTGCCTTTGCCTCACAGGTGGTGGGATTAAAGGTATGTACCACCACCACCCAGCTTTTTATCTATTTTTAATTGTTTGTTTATCTTTTTAAGGTTTATTTATTATGTATACAGTGCTCTGCCTGCAGGCCAGAAGAGGGCACCAGATCTCATTATTATAGATGGTTATGAGCCCCCATGTGGGTGCTGGGAACTGAACCCCGGGTCCTCTGGAAGAGCAGCTAGTGTTCTTAACTTCTGACCCATCTCTCCAGTCCTGTCTTTTATTTTTATATGTACATGTGTGTGGTTGTATGAGCTTTTGTGACCTTCATGTATGCAGGATTCTGTGAAATAGGAGAGGGCATCCAATGCCCTGTAACTGGAGTTACAGTGTGAGCTGTCATGTGGGTGTTGAGAATTGAATCTGGGTCCTCTGAAAGAGCAGTCAATGATACTAACCATTCCCCCTTGTTATTGTTGTTTTAAGACAGTCTCAGTTTGTAGTCCTAGCTGTCTTGGAACTTACTAAGTAGACCAGGCTGACCTTGAACTCATGGAGATCAACCTGTCTCTGTATTCCAGTGCTGGGATTAAAGTTGTGTACCGCCACTTCCAGCTCCTCAACTTTTTTTTTTCTTTTTTGGTTTTTCGAGACAGGGTTTCTCTGTGGCTTGGGAGGCTGTCCTGGAACTGCTCTATAGACCAGGCTGGCCTCGAACTCACAGAGATCTGCCTGCCTCTGCCTCCCGAGTGCTGGGATTAAAGGCGTGCGCCACCAACGCCCGGCTGCTCCTCAACTTTTATAATAAGGCCTAAAATGTAAAAAGTTTAAGAGTACAAACAGGAAGAAAAGGAGAAAGGGAAAGGGGAGAGAGGGTGGAGAAGTGGGGGAGGAAGGGGAAAAAGTTGAAAAGCCTATGCTGAGTTCCTCAGGCAATGTGGAGAATACACACAGTCCCAGAGTACAGACAGTGGTCCTCAAAACTGTCTGTGTTTTTTAAGTTTTTAGTTTTCAAAACCAGGATTTCCCTGAATAGCCCAAGCTAGCCTAGAGTTCACTCTATGGACTGGGCTGGTTTCAAACTCATGGCAGTCCTCTTGCCTCAGCCATCAATGCCAGAAATACAGGTGAGCCAACACATTTACCTTAGTCTCGTCAGTCTTCACCTCTTTCCCTCTGAGCAGACAGGGTCCCCAAGAGTGTCTCTACTTGTTCTGTTTATCTCCTAGAGAAGGCGCAGCCTTTGTGAGTTCGCGTGTTCTCAAGTGTTTCCCTAACTCCTCTGTCATTGAAGAAGATGGCCAAGGGTTCCTGAGGTCCGGATCAATTGCAGGCACTGCAGTATTAGAAGTTACTTCTATAGAACCTTTTGGAGTGAATCAAACAACCATAACTGGAGTCCAGGTGAGTCAGGGACTAAGTCAATAAAATAATGGGTCTATGCTGTGGCTCATAGTAGAGCACTTGCCTAGCATGCGAAAGCACCTCAGAACCTACAAGTAAATAAAGAAGTATAACTAACTATAGCTAGATGGAAGCCCTGGCCCTGAAAGGCACTGTCCTCCTGAGAACCAGGAGCTTGTCTGGAAGACAGTGACCCTGTAAGAGCAGACCCTGGTGTGACTTCAGAGCAGCGCCCTTGCGGAGACGGATTAGCCTCACATGGGTGTGACTGTCTTCCCACCAGCTTCGCCAAGAGTGGTGAGAGCCTTGTATAAAACTGCTTCTGTCAGAGCCTGCTTTTGAAGCTGGATGTGGTGGTTCATGAGTTCAGTCCCAGCTCTCCGGAAGCTGAGGCACGAGGATCGCTCCAAGGCCAGCATGGGCTGCAGAATGAGACTGTGTCCCCAGAATAAATAAATGCCTGACTTTGATACATAACTAAACATGTTAGAGTGGAAAGGGGCCTCAGAATGCTTCTTGGTCTTCCGGCTGAGATCAAATGTAGAAAAGGCCTGCGAGGCATGCTGATCAAACAAGACTCCTTTAGGCACTGGAGAGACACTGTATTCCCGCCCATGTACTAGCCCTGCTGTGTGCATCCCCTCTTTACTGCTGTAAGAACTGTGTGGGGGTATATAACTGAGAAGGAAGCTAAGATCCAGAACTGCATAAAGCTACAAAGTGACAAACTGGGATCAGTTCGTGGTTCCCTTACTGTAGTGTAGCCTTCATACCATGGGGGGGGGTCTACTGTTTTCCTCATAGTCAATCACTTAGTGACAGATCCTTACCCTCTAAAGAGAATAGACTAACCACACTACAGCCTCTCTTCACCTGCCAGCTTGAATAACAAAGCAGCCATTGCCTGTACAATCATGACAGGTGGAAAGCTCTTTTCTACTGGGGCCGAGGAAGTGAGTCAGTATTCAGCATAGGTGAATAACAGCACGGGTGCAAGACTGAGTTCAGATCCCCACAGCCCACAGAAGAGCCAGGTGCAGCAGTGCAAGCGTGTGTGGTCCCAGTGGCCTACAAGAAACGGGAGGCAGAGGCGGGAGAAACTCCAGATGCTCAAGGGTCAGCAGCCAGGAGACCTGGTCAAGACCAGAAGGCAGGGATCAACAGTGGATGGTCATCCTCTGGTCTACACACATACACACACACACACACACACACACACACACACACACACACACACGTGTGCCACACGCACTCTGCTTGTGTCCTTGTCTACAGATCATAGAGTGTGATAGCCGCTCTCTTCAGTGCTGCAGTCCCTGTACCAGTGGGTTTTGTCTCCCACAGGTAGCACCAGTGACATACCTTCGAATGAGCAGCTACCCCAAGCTATACACAGCCCAAGGAAGGACCCTATCAGCCTTTCCCTTGGGCATGTCTCTCACCTTTATTGTTGAGTTTTATAATAACATTGGAGAGAAATTCCACACCCACAATACTCGACTTTATATGGCTCTGAACAGGTATGGAAGTCAAAGGGGTATTGTTGGCACCGTGGTAGAGACCTTGCAAGTTAAGTCCATGTTCTACAGCAGTTTCAGCAGATTCCTCTCACTCTCCATTTCTTTTCTCAAACTAAAATAATGAGCCATGTGTGGTGGTACATCCCTGTGATAAATAGAGTGAAAAAATCTCAGGTTCAAAGACAGCCTAGACTCCATGCATAGCAATGAGTTCCAGGCCAGAGTGTGACCCTGTTTTAAGGCATAGGGGGCTGAGGGATGACAGGGATATAGCGAAGAGAGAGAACATTCCTAACATGTGCAAATGTGCAGAGCATTTGGTTTGATCCTCAGTAACACAGGGAGAGAGAGAGAGAGAGAGAGAGAGAGAGAGAGAGAGCAGTATTGTCAGCTGGACTTGGTGCCTGTAGCCGCAGTACTTACACAGCTGACACAGGAGGATTGCCATGAGATCAAGGGAGCTCCAGGCCAGCCGGGACAACAAATTGAACTCTCCAAAAAAACAAGGGCTAGAGAATTGGCTCTCAAGTTCAGAGTGCTTATAGCACTTGCAGAGAACTGAATTCAGTTCCCAGCATCCACACTGGGAAAGTCACAACCACATGTAAGTCCAGTTCCGGGAGCTCCAATGCCTCCTTTGGCCTCTGAGGGCATAGACACAAACAAATAAAGCAATTTTTTTTCGAGACAAGGTTTCTCTGTGTAGCCCTGGCTATCCTAGAACTCACTCTGTAGACTAGACTGTACTCAAACTCACAAAAACCCACTTGCTTCTGTCTCTCATGAATTGTTTTTATTATTTTCCCTAATAAATCTTCTTTTGGCCGGGCGGTGGTGGTGCACGCCTTTAATCCCAGCACTTGGGAGGCAGAGGCAGGTGGATCTCTGTGAGTTCGAGGCCAGGCTGGACTGACAGCCTCCAAAACAATACAGAGAAACCCTGTCTCGTAAAACCAAAAAATAAATAAATAAATAAATCTTCTTTCACTTTGTTTAAAGAAATAAAATAAAATAGACAGCTTGACTCAAGCCAGATGTGACACACTCCTGTAATTGCAGCACAACTATTGAGAGATGGAGGATCAGGAACTCAGTGGCATCCTCAACTACATAGGAATTTGAGGCCGGCCTACACTACATGAAATCGTCTCAAAACAACAACACAAAAAGTTTTATTGTGACCTTTAATTCCTGCACCCAGAGACAGAGGCAGGTGGATCTCTGTGAGTTCAAGGTCAGCCTGATCTATAGAACAAGTTTCAGGACAGCTAGGGTTACACAGTGGGACCCTGTCTTTAAATAAAAAGCAACAACAAAAACAAACAGGAGTGGAGAGATGGCTCAGGGGTTAAGAGCACTGACTGCTCTTCCAAAGGACCTGAGTTCAATTCCCAGCAACCACATGGTGGCTCATATCTCTCTGTAATGAGATCTGGTGCCCTCTTCTGGCTTGCAGGCATACAGCCAGGCAGAAAACTGTATATATAATATAAATAAATCTGTAAAAACAAACAGATAGGTGTGTCTGTAAACCCAGCATTTAGGAGGTTAAACAGGATTGAGGCCAGACCGGGTTGCATAATAAAGCTTTCAAGAAAAACAAAACAACATGAAGAACTAGGTATGGTAGTTCTTACCCATGATCCTAGCATTGAGAGGTAGAGGCAGGAGGATCAGAAATTCGGGGTCATCCTGAGCTACATACAGGACCAAGGAAAGTCAGTATTACATGAGACCCTCTCTCGACAAACTAACAGGGCCCGTGAGTGGCTTAGCAGGGACTGGCTGCCAAGTCTGATGACCTGAGTTCAATTTCTAGGTCCCAAATCATGGAAGGACAGAACTGACCCCCCAAAAAAGTCCTTTGACTGCCACACACGTGTTATGGCATACATGTGCCCATCTCACACACAATAAAAACTTTAAAACGTTAAGACATTAAGAACTTTAAAACAGCCAGGCGTTGGTGGCGCACGCCTTTAATCCCAGCACTCGGGAGGCAGAGGCAGGCGGATCTCTGTGAGTTCGAGGCCAGCCTGGTCTACATAGTGAGTTCCAGGACAGCCTCCAAAACAATACAGAGAAACCCTGTCTCGGAAAAAAAAAAATAGAACTTTAAAACAAACCTGTGTCGTCTCTTCCCTTGGCTTTTTCCTATGTATCATGTCTTTATAGAACGTGTTTGTCTGTTTGTTTGTGACAGGGACAGGGTCTTGCTTTGTAGCTCTGGCCAGCCTGGTACTTCCTATGTAGCCCACACTGGCTTGGAACAGAGGTGTGCCACCACACCCAGCTTCTGAGACTGTTTCTTACTGCCTTTCACGGGCAGCCGGAGCCTTCTACATACCGGCTAAAACCCTGCCGCTGAATTACATGCTTAGCTGTCCTTTTCAGACTCTCCTGCCTTTTGTGTCTCCCTTCAGAGATGACTTGCTGCTTATTGGACCAGGAAACCGAAACTATACATATATGGCCCAGGCTGTGAACAGAGGGGTGACAGTTGTGGGACTTTGGGACCAAAGGCATCCTGGCATGGCTGACTACATTCCCGTCACTGTAGAACATGCCATTGAGCCAGACACCAAGCTTACCTTTGTTGGCGACGTCATCTGCTTCAGCACCCACCTCGTCAATCAGCATGGTAAGTACACTTCTCCTTAGCCAGACAGTTTTTAAAGACAGTTTTGTCGCCGGGCGGTGGTGGCGCACGCCTTTAATCCCAGCACTCGGGAGGCAGAGACAGGCGGATCACTGTGAGTTCGAGACCAGCCTGGTCTACCGAGTGAGTTCCAGGACAACCTCCAGAACCATACAGAGAAACCCTGTCTCGAAAAACCAAAAAAAAAAAAAAAAAGACAGTTTTGTCAGGTGTGGTAGTATTGCACGCCTTTAATCCCAGCATTAGGAAGGCAGAGGAAGGCGGAGCTCTGTGAGTTGCAGAACAGCGAGGGCTACATAGTAAGACCCTTTACCCCATCCACCAAAAAGTCTTTTATTTATTTTTGTCTCTTATGGCATTTTATTTGCTTGGGTGTGGGGACAAGGACAACGTGGGTGAGTTACTTCTCAGCTTTTATCAGTTGTGTCCCAGGGATTGAACTCAGGTCATCAGGCCATCTTGATGGCCCAAAGTGTTTGATGATTTGTCACATTAGTTGATAATTCTCAGCCAAATGACCATTTTTCCTCAATTACCAATTAGAAGTCAACTAATAACACTTATCAGATGCCTACTGAACACAACTTTATATTATATAATGTAGATAATCTATGGTACTATGTCTTCATCTCAGATTTTGAAGGAAGGTAACTGATAGGTTAAGAATAATAAAAGCTAGAGTAGAGAGATGGTTCCGTGGTGAAGGAAATTTCTTATTCTTGAGAAGACCTGGGTTCAATCCTCAGCACACACATGGTGGCTCACAGCCATCTGTATACTCCCTCTTCTGACCTCCACAGGAAACGGGCACACATGAGGTGCACATATATGCATATAGACAGAACATTCATACACAAAATTTAAAATCTAAAAAAATTTTAAATTATGATAATAGATGAAATACAAGAAAGTAAAAAAGTCAATGAGACTTTAGTTTTGGGAAACAAATATTTATATGCTATTCTATGAGGCAGCAGTCACAGCCTAATCTAATGTCCAATAGATTACTGTGGCAAATTTGTATAGTGAGTGTGTGTGTGTGTGTGTGTGTGTGTGTGATGCATAGGCCATTGTACAAGTGTGTCGATCAGAGGACAGCTTTATGGAGTTGGTTCTTTTCAGGGGATCAAACTCAGGTCATCAGGCTTGTATAGCAAGCGCTTGTCTGAGCCAAGCATCTTGCCAGCCCTAAACTATTTTGATCAGCAAAACATTTCTGTTGGAAGAGATTCTAATAAGTTCAGTAAAGATGATAGAAAATTGGTCCTTGGGCTCAAATGCTAGCACTGAAAAATAAAAGTAAATTTCTCCTTGGCAAGGAAATGTGAATTCTTTGGCTTTACAGACAGTATGTCCCAAAGTGGTATGTGTATTGCCACAGTCATCTGTGGAACATGGTTCTCTAGGCGAACAGCCATCATTTGCGTCAGAGCAATGGGACGACTTGTAATAGACCCTGAGGTTAGACCTGTTCATTGCTGATCCTGCATCATAGAAGGGAGAATGGAGAGGGTCACTCCCACTTAGTTGTATGTGGTTCTGCTCTAATTGCACATAACCTCCTAGTGTTGGGGGTGTAGAGCACACACATAGTGAAGGAGGGACTCCATCTGTGCAGCCATGGGGAAGTTGTCATCCACGTTGGAGTGAGACTTCCCAGTAGTGTGATGGCTTTGGGGTCACCCAAACTCCTGCTCTATAATTAAGTCCAATAAGCATATTAGTTTTTCAAGTTGGGCTTTGATTTTGTTTGTCAATGGTGCCCTATAAGGAAAACAGTTTGTCTTCCCAGGGAAGAGTTCCTGCAACCATCCATGTATGACTGGGTGGTGTAGGTCTTTGGCTTTGGCTTTTCTGGGAACTATGGACATGCGCTGGTTAAGTGACAACACTGGACCTGATTTTAACATGTACTACATGGTTTATCCTTGTTACAAAGGTAATTCTAATCAGTCAAGGGCAAATTATTGCCTTGTAGCTTACTTGCAATGACCAGTGTATACACCAAGGCCTGTGAGCTAAGCTTGCTTCAAAGTCAGTAATGAAAGCTATAGTTACACAATTGTAAATTCCTTGGATGAAGCAAATTTTATTTTTAGGCATTTATGGATGTGTGGGCTGGAGAGATGGCTCAGTGGTTAAGAGCATTGGCTGTTTTTCTAGAGGTCCTGAGTTCAATTCCCAGCACCCACATGGTGGCTAACAACCATTTATAATGGGATCTGATGCCCTCTTCTATCATGCAGATGTACAGGAAGACAGAGTACTCATATGCATAAATAAATAAATCTTTAAAAAACATTTATGGGTGTGTTGGGCACCCGTGTCATGATGCACATGTGAAGGTCAGAGGACAACTTTCAGCACACATGTCATGATGCACATGTGAAGGTCAGAGGACAACTTACAGAAGTCAGTTTTCTCTTCTCTCCCACCATGTGGGTCCTGGCAATTGGCTCAGGCCATCTGGCTTCATAGCAAGTGCCTTTGCCTACTGAGCGGCTCGCTGGCCACAGCACAGGCTCTTCAGCTGGGCTTGTGCCAGGACTGGTTTTGCAATCTGGAATTCTGTGAGACAACCACCTGTGTGCTAGCTAGGATGAGGAAGCAAAGGGCTCCTGGTCAGGATCAGAAACCCAGGGGATGCAGGTGAAACAGACGTTCAGAAAAGCCACCTACGTTCTTGAAAAAGCGGTCTTTATATTGAAGATTACAGTCAGGTGCTCTCTCTTGTCTTAGGTGAGCCTGGGACGTGGATGATTTCTACCAACAGTGTTATACAGACAGACACTGTCACTGGAGTAGGAGTGGCCAGGAACCCAGGAACCGCAACAATCTTTCATGACATCCCTGGAGTTGTGAAGACGTTTCGAGAGGTACAGCTAACTGGCCACAGCTGGACAGAGCAGAGTGACTGTGGCACACGCGGAAATACCTAGGAGGGAAGCACACTTGCTAACAGACCCCCAAAGAGTTAGACGGGGACATGTCAGTGACAGAGCACTTGACAGTATGCAAAGGCCTAGCTTCAGCCTCAGGCACCTCCAAACAAAACAAAACAAAAAAGCTATTTTATTTTTATTGTATTTGCTTATTTCCTTATTTTGGTTTCTGTGTAGCTCTGGCTGTCCTGTCTAGACCAGGCTGGCCTCAAACTCAGAGTTCTGCCTGCCTTTGCCTCTGGAGTGCTGGGATTAAAGGCGTGAGCCAACTCACCTGGCTTCAAAAACGCCATTTTGATGAAAAGTTTAATCTGACCTCTGTCTTAAGAGACCACTATGTGCTCCATGTAGCAGTGCATATACTAAAACTGGAACAATACAGAAAGTGTTGGCAGGGCAGGGCCCTTGCACGAGGATGACATGCAAATTCATGACGCATTCCATATTTTTATGGTTAAATTTCTGTTTCTACTCCCATCCTGAGAGATCTAGACAATGAGGGGAGGGCCTGGCTGCCTCTGCCTGTCCTGAACCAGGTGCCATCACTGTAAGGAAATGCCTTCAGAAATTCACTGGCTCCTTCAAACCAAAAGAAAAAAGACACAGAGAGACTACTGTGAGGACTACTGTGAGTAACCCAGAACTGATGTCAATAGCCAGATATGGTGATACTCACCTGTCGTCCCAGCACTCCTGTGGTGAGACAGGAACCTGCCAGATGCTCCCTAATAGCAGAAATGAGAGATCCTGCCTCAAGACAAGGTGGAAGGAGTGAGCCGCGTCTGGGAAAGTTGCCCTCTAAGCTCTGCAAGGCATGGCATGGCATGCATGTGCCCACACTCACACACAAACTAATGGATCCTTGTGAGCATGGTGCTATATACCTGTAATTCCAGCATGCAGACTGAGGCAGGGTTGCTGAAGCTGGAATTCAAGGACAACCTCGGCTACACAGTGAGGTTCAGGGCAGCCTGGGCTACAGTGGAAGACATTATCTCAAAACAAGAATGCTTCTCCTGGGCTGGGGATGTAGCTCAGTTGACAGAATGCTTTACTAATGTGAACTCCTGGGTTCAGTTCCCACCACATAAACCAGGTTTGTCTTCAGTCCCAACACTGGGGATGTGGAGGTGGAGGCTGGAAGATCAGAAATTCAAAGCCATCTTAGGCTATAAAGGAGATTCAGACCAGCTGGAGATACATGAGAGAGACCCTGCCTCCAATTTCTAAAAAATTCATTTCAAAAGTACAAATTTGTAGGCAGAAATTTCTGTCCCTCAAGCTGTTCCCAAGTAACCACTCAGAGACTTAGTATTAATTACATATGCTCAGGCTTGTTACTAGCTAACTCTTACATTTAATTAACCCATATTTCTTATCTGCGCTCTGCCACGTGGCTCGGTACCTTCCTCAGCACAGCATGCCCGTCTTGCTTCTGTCTGCGTCCACTCAAGACTCCTCTGACTCCACCCTTCTTCCTCCCAGCATTCTCTCCCAGTTTTTCTCTCCTGCTTCAACTTATCCTGTTCAGCTTCTTTACTAAACTAATCACAACAATATATATTCATATGGTGTAAAGGAATATTCACATTGTCCACTTTTGTCTACTTAATAGCTGTTTTGTTGTATATAATTTTACTATGTTAAAGTTAAAACCGTTTTAATTAGACAAAAGGGGGGGAAATACTAGTTGGACAGTGGTGGCGCATGCCTTTAATCCCAGCACTTGGGAGGCAGAGGCAGGCGGATCTCTGTGAGTTTTAGACCAGCCTGGTCTACAAGAGCGAGTTCCAGGACAGCCTCCAAAGCCACAGAGAAACCCTGTTTCGAAAAACCAAAAAAAAAAAAGAAAGGGTGCGGGGAAATACTGTGGAACAATCTTTGTACACTGTAAGTATGTATTACTCTCATTGAATAAAGAGCTGGGAGGAGAGCCAGACTAGAAGGACCCTGGGAAGAAGGGCAGAGATACCAGACAGACAGAAAGGAAGTAGGACGTGAACACAATGATGTAACAAGCCATGAACCACATGGCAGCACATAGATTAGTAGAAAGGTGTTAGTTTAAGTTGTAAGAGCTAGTTAGTACTAAGACTGAGCTATTGGCCAAACAGTTATAATATTAAGTCTCCACGTCAGCTATTTGGGAACTGGTGGGTGAGAAAGAAAAGTTTGCCTACACAGATTTTGTTGTTGTTTTCTCAAATAATCAGAATGACAGCCTGTAGTTGTATGCAATATATACTTCTGGTTGAAATAAGGTATAAGGGGTAAAGATGGAGGGGACCAGATTTCCCTTTGGTTTGCTGACAGGTGGTGGTCAATGCATCATCAAGATTAACACTCAGCTATGACCTCAAGACTTACCTCACCAATACCCCCAATGCAACTGTGTTCAAACTTTTCATCAGCACCGGCAGAAATGATGTCAACCTCAAAGGTAAGGAACTTCTTCAGGTCTCCTGACTATGACCATCTTCCTTTTCCCTCAATTTTTTTTTTTTTTTTTTTTTGGTTTTCCGAGACAGGGTTTCTCTGTATTGTTTTAGAGGCTGCCCTAGAACTTACTCTGTAGCCCAGGCTGTCCTCGAACTCACAGAGATCTGCCTGCTTCTGCCTCCTGAGTGCTGGGGTTAAAGACGTGCACCACTAACTCCTGGCTCCCTCAATTATTTTACTCCTTTGGATTAATGTGTTTCCTTTTATTGGCCGTGCGTAATAGCCCATACCTGTAATGCTAGTATGTGAAAAGCACTGCAGCATGTTCAAGGATACTGTGGGCTACATAGCAAGCTCTTATCTCAGAAAACTAAAACAAAAAATTTCGTTTTACATCATAATTGACTCCAATTTTTATAAAGGCTGTTATTATTTTTAATTATGAGTAGTATTTGGATTTGTGCACATGCATATAGGTGCCCTTGGTGCCCAGACACCAAAGATAGTTGCTAGGAACTGAACTTGGTCCTTAGAAGAGCAATAGCTTATGTTGAGCTATTTCTCTAGCCCAGTGGGTCTCAGTCTGTGGGATGTGGTCCCTTTGGGGCCTGAACAACCCTTTCACGGGGGTTATCTAAGACCACCAGAAAATGCAGATGTTTTCCATTACTATTCCTAACAGTTATGAAGTAACAACAAAAATAACTTTATTGGTGTCATCACAACGTGAGGAACTGTATTGAAGGGTCTCAGCATTACAGAGGTTGAGAACCACTGTCTAGTCTTTGACTCCACCTTGACACATAAACTGAAATCAATGAGATTTCAAAAATTATGACTGGATTAAAGTTTGGATTTTTATAGCTGAGTAGTAGTGGTACATGCACTCAAGAGGCAGAGGCAGGCAGATCTCTGTGAGTTCAAGGCCAGCCTGGTCTACAGAGTGAGTTCCAGGACAGCCAGGGCTCTTTTACAGAGAAACCTTGTCTAGGGGGAAAAAAAAAGTTTAGATTTTTTTCTTTTGTTGTGGTGCTGGAGATCAAAGCCTGGGTCCTGTGTGTTCTGTCATACTGTGGAGGCAGTAGATAGCCTTGATTAATGGGTTTTAGTTTCTTTATTTTTGTTTGTTTTGAGAGTCACACTATGTAAACCAGTCTGGTCTTGAACTTTGGCTTCTGCCTCCAGAATGCTGATATTAAAGACACATTAGGTTTCTTTAAAAGATTTGTGTGTGTGAGAGAGAGAAAGAGACAGAGAGAGACAGAGGAAGAAAGAGAGAGAGAGAGAGAGAGAGAGAGAGAGAGAGAGAGAGAGAGAGAGAGAGAGAGAGAGAGAGAGAGAGAGAGAGAGAGAGAGAGAGAGAGAGAGAGAGACTGCCTTGTGTGTTTGGGTTCCCTCAAAGGCCATACAAGGATGTCAGATACCCTAGAGCCTAGAGCTTGAATTACAAAGGGTTGTGAGCTGCCCAGGCCGGGCACTGGGAACTGGGTCCTCAGTCAGGTCCTTTATAGCCAGTCTTTCTTGTCCTGCCAGCCAGCTCCCAAATCACGACATGGAGACTTATAACTATGAAAGTTTGACTGATACCTTAGGCTTGTTCTTAGCTAGCTCCTTTAACTTAAACTAACCCATTTCTATCAATCTGCTGCTGCCATGTGGCTCATGCTTGTTACCTCATCTCCTACATGTTATGCTTCCTGAGTCTCTGCCCTTCTTTTCCCAGCCCCAAAAACCCTGCCTAGCTATTGGCTGTTCAGTTTTTTATTAAACCAATCTGAGTGACACATCTTCTCAGCACACAAAAAGATTATTGAAGAGCTTAAGCACTGAGTCATCCATCCCTCTAGTCCCCGTAATTTTTCCTTTTACAAACCCATGTGGGTGACAGTTAACTTTTCTCTTCTTAGGGTCCTGTACCCCGAGTCAGGCTTCCGCTGTTGCAAACGTTCTTCTTCCTGAGACGCTCCTGCTGTGCCATGTGCAGTTCAGTAATACTCTGCTGGACATCCCAGCAAGCAAGGTCTTCCACGTCCATTCACAGTTCAGCATGGAGAGAGGTACGAGCAGCAGCTCTGCAACTGTCACCTCCTGTTGAACTCTATTTGTTTTCTCTACCTCGGGAGCCTTTGTTGTTTTGTTCAGGGTATCGTGTATCCCTGGCTGGCCTCAAACAAGAATGACCTGGAATTGAGGCCTCCACCTCCAGGAGCTAGGACTGCACCGTGTCCACTTTATGCATTGCTGGGGATCATCTCGAGCTTTGTGCATGCTAGGCAAATTCCAGACCAACTGAGCTGTATCCCTTATCAACAAACTTCTAATACATGCTGCCGAGAACAGCTGTTTTCCTATAATGTACCTTTTTGTCATTCCTGTTCTATGAAAGGTTGGATTGTGTCTCCTTTTTTGTTGTTGCTGTTCTTTTGCTTTTGTTTTTGTTTTTTTGAGACAGGATCTCACTATGTAGCTCTGGCTGTCCTGGAAATCACTATGTAGACCAGGCTGGCCTCAAACTCAAAAGATCACCTGCCTCTGCTACCTGACTGCTGGGATTGAGAGCATGTACCATCATGCCTGCGATTATTCTTTTATCACCAACACATAGCAGTCTTTGAATATTCCAAACAAATGTCATTAACAAGAAATAGTATAACATTCAGATGGCTTGATATAAGTGAACTAACCTAAAATGAGAGAATTCTGCTAGGGCCTTGTGGCATAAAACTGTAATCCCAATACTTGGAAGGCCAAGGCAGAAGGATCACAAAGTCAAGGGCTGCCTGGTCTACCAAGTGCATTCAAGTTGACCTGGGAAGTCTAGTGAGACTGTTCAAAATCCAAAGCAAAAGGTGGCTGGGGGCCAGGCGTTGGTGGCGCACGCCTTTAATCCCAGCACTCGGGAGGCAGAGGCAGGCGGATCTCTGTGAGTTCGAGGCCAGCCTGGTCTACAAGAGCTAGTTCCAGGACAGCCTCCAAAGCCACAGAGAAACCCTGTCTCGAAAAACCAAAAAAAAAAAAAAAAAAAAAAAAAGGTGGCTGGGGATGTCAGTGGTAAGTGATTACCTGGCATGTGGTAGGTAGCCCTAGTTCAGATACTGCAAACAAAACTAGGGGGGGGGGAAGGAAGGAGAGAGGAGGAGGGAGGGGGAGAGAGAAAAGGCATAAGGAGAATAATGCTACACCATTTGAGCTCTTGACACAAGACTCTCAGCTTGAATGGCGTGGGTAATGAACAGGCACTGAACGGTTCAGCCAGAACACTGTTGGACACTGAACAAGATGCAGATGGAATGGAACTTTCACCCTAAGGCAGGGCCCCAGCAACCAAAGGGAGCCTGGGGGAAGAGGCTCCAGAGGGGACCAGAACCACACTCAAAGTTTCATATTCACTCTGCCTCCTCAGGAGTTCTTACGTGTTTGTTAATAACCTGTTTGTTAATAACCATGGAGTGTTGACTTTCTGGAAACAGCACTGTTGAGTCCAGCTGTGGCTTAACCCCAGGACAATTTTCCTTTTCTTTGGTAATTTTTTTCATAATGGTCCTGGGTTTGCATTTTTCTTCCCATCCTAAATTGGTTATCTCAATAGGCCTTCCTCTTTCCTTTTTTTTTTTCCTCAGGGGTCTATGTCTGCCTATTCAAGGTTCGTCAGAAGTCAGAGGAGTTGCGCCAGGTCCTCAGTGTGGCAGACACCTCAGTCTACGGGTGGGCAACTCTGGTCAGTGAACGAAACAAGAATGGAATGCAAAGAATCCTCATTCCTTTCATCCCTGGCTTTTACATAAACCAGTCAGAGTTGGTTCTTAGCCACAAAGACATTGGAGATCTAAGAGTCCTGGGAGTGGAAAGAGTTCTTGAAAGTCTAGAGGTAGGAGTTTAAAGTCTGAAGCACAGCAGTACTGGGGACAGGGATTTAGGTTTTGGTGCCTCCTTTTTTCTAACAGACGCTCATTAGGCTGGCAGCAAACTCCTTATATAGTCATGGCCTCAACTTCTGGTCCTCCTGCCTCTCTACCTTCCAAGTGCTGCAATTAGGAAGTGTATACCACCAGGCGTTGGTGGAGCTTGACTTTAATCCCAGCACTCCGGAGGCAGAGGCTGCCTCCAAAGCCACAGAGAAACCCTGTCTCAAGAAAAAAAAAAAAAAAAAAAGAAGTGTGTCCCAGGTGGGTCTCTTTGAGTTCAAGGCCAGCCTGGTCTACTGAGTGAGTTCCCGGGCAGTCAGAGCTACAGAGAAAAACAAAAAGTGTTACACTGGGTTTATGCAGTGATGGGAACTTAACCGTGGGCCATGTGCATGCAGCAAGTACTCTATCAACCGAACATCCCTAGTCCCCAGTTTGTTTTGCTTTTAAGACACAGAGTATGGCTGGAGAGATGGCTCAGCGGTTAAGAGCACTGACTGTTCTTCCAGAGGTCCTAAGTTCAATTCCCGGCAACCACATGGTGGCTCACAACCACCTTGAATGAGATCTGGTGCCCTCCGCTTGCATGAAGACAGAAGACTGTATACACAATAAATTAAGACACACAGTAACCCAGACTACCTTCAGACTGCACCGCCTTGAATTCTGAACCTTACCTCTACCTTCCAAGCTCAGGCATTACTGGACCTACACTATCATGCATGACTGAGAGACAGGGATTTGCCAAAGGTTTTTCATTCTCACCCAAGGGTAAAACTGTTACTAGGTATCCTAATTAAAGTTACTATGGGGTTAGGGAAATAGCTCAGCAGTTAGAAGCACCGTTTTTTTTTTTTTTTTTTTTTCCAGACAGGGTTTCTCTGTATTGTTTTGGATCCTGTCCTGGAACTTGCTCTGTAGACCAGGCTGGCCTCGAACTCACAGAGATTCGCCTGCCTCTCCCTCTGCCTCCGGAGTGCTGGGATTAAAGGAGTGAGCCACCAAAGCCCTGCAGGGGTGGTTTTTGCAGAGGACTTAAATTTGGTTTCTAGAATCCACATCAAAGGGCTCACAATCTCCTGTAACACCAGCTCCAGGTAAACTGATGCCTTCTTCTGGCATTTGTGGGTACCTGCATGCATGTGTACATGCACACAGACTTTTAAAATTGCCACTGGACCATGTTTAGAATACAGGGGTCATTTTTCTCCTGAGTGCTGGGATTAAAGGCTTGCAATGCACTAACGCACCCAGACACCCTGCTTTTTGAGATGGTCTCACTGAATCCTAGAGCCTTCCTCAGGGATTGTGTGTACCCTCAAGAGCTGGAATACAGACACACACCGATAGCTTTTATTTCAAGGAAGGGCTTCTCTGCATCCATCGCTCTGGCTCTGGATCCACCAGCCTCTGCTAGGATTAAAGCCATGCACCACTATGATCAGCTCATATCTAGCTTTTATTTTACTTTATATACATTGGTGTTTGCCAGCATGGATGTCTGTATGAGGGCATCAGGTCAGTTTTAAGGTGCCTTTTTGAGTGCTGGGAATTGAACCTGGATCCTCTGAGAAGAAAAGCAGTGCTCTTGAACACTGAGCCATCTTTCCAGCCCACAGAAAGCTTTTTAAATGAGTGCTAGAGATGAAACATGCTTGCAAAGCAAGGACTCTCCTGTCCCTTCTTTACTGACCCAGATTATGTGGAAAAGCTGATTTATCAGCTGCCTAGCTGGAAAATTTATACTAATTGAAATACTGGTCTCTCTTCTTTCAGACAAGTGGTATTTTCTTTTCTCCAAGGTCTTTTCCAGATCGCCATTTCTAGCCATCTCTGGCCATAGGCACTCCATCCTCACGACAGGCATGGCTATCTACCTAGTAAGAGTCATCAACTTCACTGCCTTCCAGATGTCATCACCAGTTTTCATTAATGTTTCCTGTGCACTCACCAGTCAACACGAGGCTGTGCTAGTCAGAGCAAAAGATGTATCTAGTTCAGGTGAGCACTGGGAACTATTTTAATCTACGTGGGAAGGAATGTATTAGTCACAATGAACCACTTTCTTTTTGTTTCACTAAGCTTGGCCACTTGGCTCTTTGTAGACCAGGCTGCTCTGGAACTTACTAATCCTCCTGCCTCTGGCTCCCTAGTCTACACCCAGTCATCTTTTTTCAGTACAGGTATACCAGGCTGGCCTACTCCCTATGCAAGTAGGTAGGATGACCTTAAGCTTCTGCTCTCCCCACCTGACATACCACCATACCTTCCCAGCACTTGGGAAGGAAAGCCTGGTCTATAGAATTCTGGAACAGTTAGGGATAAAGAAACCATCTTAGAGGGGGGAAAAATCCCTGCAGAAATCAATTTTAGGTCACATAGGCATAGGAAAATGCTACAATATTCTGCCCAAATTTTACTTAGACCCTGACCTGAAAAGCATGTATATAAATAGCAGTGTATGACCAGAGATAACTGTAGTGGTTTTTTTTGTTCTGTGAGAGGGTATATACACTGAATATAAGAGCATGAACTGAACTGAAGCAATCACTCTTCAGCGCCACTCCACAGGATCTGTATTAGTCTGTTCCCGTTGGCCTGGATGAATAGGCTAGGATGGCTGGCCGGCAGCTTGCCTCTGCTTCACCAGCAGGATCACAAGCAGGTGTGCAACTGTTATGTAACAGGAACCACAGGTGCACACAAAACTCAGGCCTTAGCTGGGTGGGAGCAGCACAGCCTTGAAGCAGAGAAACCCTGTTCCCCATGCTTGCCATACACTTTACAGTCAGCTAAAACCCCACTTCACAGCACCTTCAACAAATCAGGAGAGAAATACCATGCATGAGTAAGATAAGAGGGTGCTGTGGACCTCTGAAATAATCAACTGTACTTAAAAACAAGGGGGGGGCAACAAGCACACTAGCACATTCTTTTAATCCCAGTACTCAGGAGGAACAGGCAAGCAGCCGAGTTCAAGGCCAGGATAGCCAGGGATATTACACAAACCCTGTCTTCAAAAACCTAAGAAAAAGAAAAACTTCCCTAAGTTGTGTCATTCAGGTAGTGCATGGATTCAATGCCTAGCACCCTAAAGAAAGGACATAATGGCCTATGCCTATCATCACAACACTGGAGGTAGAGGCAAAGGTCTAGATGTCCAAGTTGTTCCTCACATTATGGCAATCTAGGACTTAAGTGTCAGGGCAAACAGCAAACTCAGTTTTGTTATGGCATGCTGACTGAAGGTAGAGATCAAAACTCCATCAGCAGACTGGCAAGATGATAGAAAGTCCTCGGATATACATGCATGTGCCAGTACAGACTGGTTTTACAGAGCACTAGGAGATTTGAGTGTTACCACTGTAAACAGACTGTCTTCTAACTTGATCTTCCCAGATGGGGAGTATCAGTAGTACTACTTCGACTCTGGTTTTTTGAGACAGGGTATGTAGCCTTGAACTAGTCAGAGACCCAGCTGCCTCTGCGGCAGAATTAAAGCCACCATCTACTCTGAGGTTATTAATGTAACTGTCTCGTCCCACTACGGCAATGCAGATCACTGTGAAGAGTCAGGTGTCTTCAAGACTCTTGTTGGTTCTTACCAGATCCTCCTGTTTACCCTCTTTGCTGTGCTGGCATCGACTGCTTTCATCTTCCTAGGTAAGTTCACACGGTAGGATTCGTGACATAGTTGACAATGAATGAGCCTAGTAGATTAAAGGTCAAGCTTTCTGAGGATGGTGGCCCACACTAGTTCAGCCAGAGAAACAGTCTCAAAAAAAAAAAATCAAACCAAAAAAGACATCACTATTGCCTACACATGCAAAGATGTATTTTTGTCTCTACTAGTCTCCTTCAGTAACTGGAAGCAGGCTGGGGGAGGACTCAAAGCTTCAAGCACCCAACCACTAACACTTAATCTACACATCTGCTCATATAGCTTAAATCATCTCTAAGCTACTTATAACATCTACAGCATATGCTACAAATATGCTACAGTTGTACTGTACTGGCTAGAGAATTACAAGTATTAGTACACAGGGCAGTGCTTTCTGAAGGCAGACTAACTGGAAAATAACTTTTTTACTAATAACGTTTATCATTTTATTTCTTACAATTATCTGCTTGAGTTAGGAAGGCCTTCCTGCAATCAAAATCACATAAGCCGGCCGGGCGGTGGTGGCGCACGCCTTTAATCCCAGCACTCGGGAGGCAGAGGCAGGCAGATCTGAGTTCAAGGCCTGGCTGGACCGACAGCCTCCAAAACAATACAGAGAAACCCTGTCTCATTAAAAAAAAAAAAATCACATGAACCATTTTGTGGTGTTTCCTTTATCCAGCGTACAATGGCTTCCTCAACAAGATACAGACTGTTCCAGTTGTTTATGTGCCAACTATAGGAACACCTCAGTCAGGTAAAGAACCACTGCCCTGGTCTTTCCCAAGTTCAGGTGTGAACTTATATTTTCACTTCATTATCACCCTTTTCTTCCAGGTTCTTACACAGCATGTTCTCCCCCTCACTTCCTGAGCCCACAGCCACCTCTAGTACAGAGTCGGCTGCAACACTGGTTATGGAGTATAAAGCACTAATCCAAATGAGCACATCCCCTTCTACTGTAGAAGAATGGAGGAGACCTAATCCTGACAAGCCTAGTAGCAAACTCTATACTAAAATCCAAAACAAGTTTTCTATTAACCGTAAATAAAGAATCTTGAGTGGTTTAATTCCAAGTCATGTGTTGTTAAGTTTCTGGGGCCTCACCAAGCCCTGGGTTTCTGTTCCTAGCACCACACAAATTGATATGGCAGTGCATACCTACAACGCCATCATCAGTTGGGAGGTATCCCTTGCTACAGACTTGAAGCTATGTTAAGACCGTCTAAAGCCGGGCGTTGGTGGTGCTCGCCTTTAAACCCAGCACTCGGGAGGCAGAGGCAGGCAGATGGATCTCTGTGAGTTCGAGGCCAGCCTTGTCTACAGAGCGAGTTCCAGGACAGTCTCGAAAAACAAAACAAAGACCCTGTCTAAATTAAACACACACACAAGAACAGCAATCCTGGCTGCTCTGAACTTGCCTGCCTCTGCTTCAAGTAGAGTGTGGCACCAACCCCTTAATGGTAACTGTCACACACCTTTGTATAGCACAGTGCTTCCCTAAAACAGTGGATACCAAAAAGACATCAGGAGAACACGAAGCCCAATTAATTATACAGTATCGCCAGCTTTAAACTATGGCCTAAGATTCACCAGATGAACCCAGATGCCTGAAGTGAACTCTTGACCACTTACTTGACCCAAAAGGACCACTCTTCTGGCTGCCCTTTGAATACATGAGGCACAGCTTACTACCAGTTACACAAGACAGACACTATATATCCAAAATGTGTTTATTGGGATGGTTCCCACGCATCTTGAATCAGGTGCTTCTCAGTGCTGCTTCCTCCTGAAGGAGCATCCTGAAAGAAAAAATCCAAAGTGTCACCTCAGCCTGCACAGCCTGTGACTGCCCTGCTTCATCTGCAGAATGCTACATGTCTCAGTCCCATTATCTACATCTTTCTGCAGCTCCTATCATCTGGGACCAAATGAAACCCTTTTAACAAAGCCAGTCCACCCCAGCAACACAGCTGTTAGTAACACCCACTTTTAAGAAGAAAGGCAGCTTGCTATACTAGCCTGGAGGTTTGCACGCTACACAACCTGTCAGGACCCAACACTAAGACCACTTACCTTCTGTCAGCCTTGCTTTTCCGCCCGTAGGCTGACAGAGGACAGTGGAGCAGCCAACACACAAGACTACCGTTTGTGCATGGCTGAAGACCGTGGTGATTTTATAGCATCCTGAAAAGGGGAGAAATCAGCAACAAAAAATGTTAACTTCTTTCACTTTTCTCCAAGTTACCATCCCTCTACTGCTTCCTAGCAAAAACAGCGTCTGCCACTAATCCAAGCACTTCTCCTCTGACGCGGATCTCAGGAAACCCCCGACTGCTGCTGACCAGGGCTTGCCCCACTGCGGCCAACCACTCCCGCACCTGGGCACTTGACATCCATAAAGTACGAGTTGGGGCTCTGCACCAGGCGCTTTTTCTTGTGTTTCCTCTTCTCCTCCTCTGGAGAGGGATGAAGGAGATCCTTTGCGAGCTGTGAGGGGCAGAAATGCAGAGATTTAGAGGGAGACGGTCAAAGAGACCTTGGCAGGCAGTCCCCGCTGTCACACGCCGACGAGAGCTCGCCCCTCGCCGCCCCTGGCGTCGGCGTAGCTGGGCCGCCATCTTATCTCCTCTCCGCTCCCGTCTACGCGGGTGGCGCGTGGGCCGCCGCGGCTCGGGAATCCCTGCCCTAAGGCACGCGGAGCGCAAATGCGGACCCTCTACGACCTGCAATTAGCGCGAGAGGAAAGCGCAGACACAAGAGCGAGCGCTCTGCCGAAACCTGGACCAAGGAACTCACAGGCATGTTCTCGTAAGGAGGTCGTCACCGCCGGAAAGGAGCGAAAGCGGAAATCCTGTTCCTTATATCCGGTAAGGCACAGGAAGTGACGAGCCCTTGTTGTTCTGCCATCTTGGGAAGGTCGGGCTTACCGTTCAAATGCAAGGGTTGAGCCGTCGGCTGCCATTTTCAGAAGGTCTGCAAAGGCCCCTCGTGTCGCTGGTGCTTAACCATGCTTCTATTTTGAGATCATGGTTTTGAGGCTGTCAAAAGAAAAATGAAGCCGGGCGGATCTCAGTGAGTTCGAGACCAGCCTAGTCTACAAGAGCTAGTTCCAGGACAGTCTCCAAAGCCACAGAGAAACCCTGTCTCGAAAAACCAAAAAAAAAAAAAAAAAAAAAAAAAGAACAACTTAAGATTTTCCTACTACGCTTTGACAGCTGGAGTTTGATGGGAACAACAGAGATGAACAGCAGCGGGGAGCTTTATCCAGGACTTTTCGTGTACTGATAGTCTTTGCCGTTTTGCAGTTGGCTTAATTTACCTACCCTGATTAACAAACAATTCTAGATGCAATACATTTAAATAAAATATCCGCTTGGAGTTGGGGGTGTACTGAGTTAATACACTGCTTTCGTAGGGTGCACAAAGCCCTGGATTTAATCCCCAGCATTTTGTAAACCGTCCAGTGGAGGGCAGGGCAGGGCACAGTGATTGTGTCAGTGGCTCAAGGCTGTAATCCCAGCACTTCGAAGACCGGGAGATAATTCAGAATCATCCTGGGCTCCATAGCAAAATTGAGCTCTAGTGTGGACTACAGGAGACCTGTCTGGGAAAAAAAAGTCCTGTTCATATTTGCTCCATTGTAACCAACCCTATTGTTTACCATTTGTTGTTGCAGTTTTCCAGTGCTAAGGAAGAATTTTGTATTCTTCCAATCCTTAACCTTTGAAGAATAATAAAAATCAAATATCTATAAATATCTATGTAGCTCTTGATGCTAATTAAAGGCCACACAAGGTCAGTCATGCCTTTTATCTCTGCATGCTGGCAGAGACTAGAGGGACCTGTGAGCTCTAGCCAGCCTGACCTAGGGAGTTCCAGCACAGCCAGAACTAGCTACTTTGTCTCTAAAAACCAAACAAAAATAAAACAAATATGCTACTTTACTATGAAGCTACTGTTACTATTATCACATTGTACAGATCGGTGTGTTGCTGCTCAGAGAAGTTAAATTGTCCAACCCAGACATGATGGCACCCAGCACTGAGGAGGCAGAGGTAGATTGTGAATTCCAGCATCTCAGCCAAGCTGAGGTGACTCACGAATTTATCCCAATACTTAGGAGACAAAGGCAAACAATCTCTAAATTTGAAGCCAGCCTGTTCTACAGAGAGAATTACAGGACAGCCAGAGCTACACAAAGAAACCTGTCCTAAGAAAACAAATGAAGCCGGGCGGTGGTGGCGCTAGCCTTTGATCCCAGCACTGGGGAGGCAGAGGCAGGTAGTTCTCTGTGAGTTTGAGGCTAGTCTGGTCTACAGAGGGAGAAACCCTGTCTCAAGAAAAAAAGAGAGAGAGAGAGAGAGAGAGAGAGAGAGAGAGAGAGAGAGAGAGAGAGAGAGAGAGAGAGAGAGAGAGAGAGAGAGAGAGAAGAAGAAAAGAAAAAAGAAAAAAGGGGCTGGAGAGATGGCTCAGAGGTTAAGAGCACTTACTGCTCTTCCAGAGGTCCTGAGTTCAATTCCCAGCAACCACATGGTGGCTCACAACCATCTACAGTTCAATCTGGTGCCCTCTTCTGGTGTGTAGACAGAACACTGTATATGCAATAAATATAAATAAATCTTAAAAAAAAGAAAAGAAAAAAGAAAAAAAAAGACAGTGTCTCTCGTCCCAGGCTGACCTCCACCTCGAAAGTGCTTGGGTTGCAGGCATGTCATATCTAGTGTGTGCTGTGGGAGGGTACAGTGTTAGTAATCTAATCCACGGCCTTATCGTTGGTAGAAAACAATCTAAGCCATTGGTTCTCAACCTTCCTAATGCTTCAACCCTTTAATACAATTCCTCATGACCCCCAACCATAGTTATTTTGTTGCTACTTCATAACTGTCATTTTGCTACTGTCAGTTTGCTATTGTAATATAAATATCTGTGTTTTCCAATGGTCTCGGGAAACCTCTGTGAAAGGGTTATTCCACTCCCAGTGGGGTTGTAACTCACAGTTTGAGAACGTCTGTTCTACACTGAGCTATATCCCCAGTCCTTAGTCTTCTGTTTTGCATTCACAATATTTTCCCTCATCCAAGAATTCGTCTCTACTAGATGTTTGCACATTGTCTTTCAAATTTCAGCCTCAATGACATTCCCTCCAAAATTACTCTGTCCTGGGAATAAGATGCTGAAACAGTTCTCACTGATTCCCAAGACTGGATTTTTGCCAAAGTCAGACGAAACTGTGCACATCACCGAAGTTAACGAGAACTACAACCAGGGCTTTCCTTTGGAGAGCACACTCCTAATGGGCGCCTCACTTCACCCTTTTCCATCAGAATTAACAGAGGTGTCTGGTCATCTTTGTTCCTCCATTACAGCAAGTAGGCTTTGTGAAGATTCTTATTCTTGTTTTTTTTTTTTTTCCAGACAGGGTTTCTCTGTGTAGCTTTGGAGGCTGTCCTGGCACTTGCTCTGTAGACCAGGCTGGCCTTGAACTCACAGAGATCCGCCTGCCTCTGCCTCCGGAGTGCTGGGATTAAAGGCGTACCCCACCTGCCCAGCACAAGCTCCTCTTTTTTAAAAATTATTTTCATATCTGTACATAATGCATTCTGGTTACACTAGACCACCTTCTCTCCACAAGCTGTCCTCACAACCAGTTCCCTTCCTATTGTCATGTCTTTGTTTTTTGAGGGGTTTAGTTTGGTTGTTTTTTTTTTTTTTTTTTTTTTTGGTTTTACGAGACAGGGTTTCTCTGTATTGTTTTGGAGGCTGTCGGTCCAGCCTGGCCTCGAACTCACAGAGATCCGCCTGCCTCTGCCTCCCGAGTGCTGGGATTAAAGGCATGCACCACCACCGCCCGGCTGGTTTGGTTTTTCAAGACAGTTTCTCTGTGCAGCTTTAGAGCCTGTCCTGGAATTCCCTCTGTAGACCAGGCTGGCTTTGAACTCAAAGAGATCTGCCTGCCTCTGCCTCCCCAGTGCTGGGATTACAAATATGCACCCCCACCCTACCCTACCCCACCCCTGTCTGGGTTTTGTTTTGTTTTGGTTTTTCGAGACAGGGTTTCTCTGTGGCTTTGGAGGCTGTCCTGGCACTCCTCTGTAGACCAGAGCTCTGGTCTCAAATTCACAGAGATCTGCCTGCCTATTCCTCCCTAGTGCTGGGATTAAAGGCGTGTGCCACCCCCACTGGTCGAGTTTTGTTTTGTGATGACAGTTTAACCAGGGTTGCCACCAGGGGCATGATTGTTCACTGGGTCAGTAACTCTCAGTGACTGCATCATTAAATACAATGACATTTTCTCTCCCTAATAGCCATCAGCTACAACATCTGTCCAGGGGCTGGCCCTCCTCTCTTGTCTTACCTGACCTCCTCCTGAATGTTTTCAGGTCCAGCCCGTTATTTATTCTTATTTACTTATTTGAGATAGACTCTCATTATGGTAGCCATGGTTGGCCTGGAACTTGTTATGTAAGCCAGGCTGGTCTTGAACCCATAGAGATCCTTCTGCTTCTTGCCTCTGGAGTCCTGGGTGTCAGGTCCAAAAGAAATTCCAATTCCCCAAACACCAAATATCCAGAAATAAGCTCAACCTGGACTCCAGAAGGATTTCTGGTGGTTAGACAAAAGCTTGCATTCTTCATGAACTTGTGAAACTGGTTCCTATCTACCGAAAGGAGTCATTTCCCTTACCTGTGGCAGAAGGGACTTAAGGCTACCGGTTGTGCCTTATGGGTTTATCATTCATACTGGCCTCACAGCTTCTTCAGTGTCACAAGTACTGTTACACATTTCAGAGTCCATGTTAGCATCCTATCCCTTCTCACTCCTCCTCTACCCTAAACTCTCCAGCTCATGGGCTCCCCTCCCTCTTACTTTTCCTTCTTCTAACCTGGCTATTCTCATGTTCTTATGCTCTGCTTCTGATTCTCTTACTATGTTTTCCTCTCTTCTCTATCTCCTGCTATTCTCCCCTTTCTTGAAGATAGCCCTGGCCATAGTCAGTCTACATCTTTCTTTGCTCTGATACCCCTGGCTGTTATCTCTCTTACAACAAAAACCTTCCCCTTAGCAGGGCACTCAGGAGACAGAGGCGGGTGTATCTCTGTGAGTTTGAGGCCAGTCTGGTCTATAGAGTGATTTCCAAAACAGCCAGAAACCCTGTCTCAAACAAACAAACAAAGCAAAGACACCCTTTCCTTAACTATGCCATGGATCGGTGAATTGTCAGTTTATACACTGTTTAAGGTATGCACTCCTTTAAGTTATACCTTTAAGGTATTCACTGCTATACTCTCCACCCCATCTCACTGTGCTAGTTTGCTTTTTGTTGCTATGATAAATATTCCAGCCAAAAGCAACTTGGTGGAGGCAGGTAGATCTCTGTGAGTTCAAGACCAGCCTGGTCTAGGTCTACAAAAGCTAGTTCCAGGACAGCCTCCAAAGCCACAGAGAAATCCTGTCTCGGAAAAACAAACAAACAAACAAAAACAATAAAAAAAAAGCAACTTGGTGAGGGAATGGATTTATTTGGCTTACAGGTTACAGTCCATTTCTGGGGAAACTACAGGCAGAAGGTTGAAGCAGAAACCAAGGAAGACTGCCTTACTCCTAGCTCACATTCAGCTCCTTTCTGACACAGCAGCCTGACCTGTCGGGGGATGGTACCTCCCACACAGAGCTGGGCTCTAGGACCTCTACTAGCAATAGGTAAAATGCCTGGGGCTGGAGAAAGAGGGATCTGAGAGCACTGACTGCTCTTTCAGAGACCCAGGGATTTGATTCCCAGCATCTACATGGCAGCAAACACCATGGAGGCTCACAGCAGTTTGTAACTCCAGTGTCAGAAGATCCAACACCACCTTCTGGACTCCAAGGGCACCAGGCATGCTATGGTGTATGCAAAAGCAAGGGTAAAATATCCACACAATTAAGATAAGTCAGTGTTGCTGGGCAGTGGTAGCACATGCCTTTAATCCCAGCACTTGAGAGACAGAGACAGGCAGAGCTCTGTGAGTTCAAGACCAGCCTGGTCTACAGAGCAAGTTCCAGTACAGGTTCCAAAACAATACAGAGAAACCCTGTCTCAAAAACAAAAATTTTTTGGCCGGGCGGTGGTGGGTGCACACCTTTAATCCCAGCACTCGGGAGGCAGAGGCAGGCGGATCTCTGTGAGTTCGAGGCCGGCCTGGACCTACAGCCTCCAAAACACTACAGAGAAACCCTGTTCTCTTAAAACCAAAAAAAAAAAAAAAAAAAAACTTTTTTAAAGATACACAAGTGTATATAAAGGTAGGGAGACCCTACCTAAAAAAGAAAATGTCCCCACAGATATGCCTACAGACCAGTCTGATGGAGGCATTTCCTCAGGTAAGGTTTCTTCATTCCAGATGTGGTAACCAAGATTAGCCATCCAAGGTAGTCCTGGCTGGCCTGGAACTCTACCAAGAATAGGCTAACCTCAGACTCTCAGTGATCATCTTGCTTCTGTCTCCTTGTTCTGGGATTGCAAGTCTATGCCACTATACTTGGACTTTAGAGTGATAAAAAGGACAGGATTGGTCAGTGAGGAAAACTAGAAAAGACTCAAGGTCTTTGCTACAGTCTGAAATGTAATGAGTTGTGAGAGAATGAGTAAAGGGAATTGAAGCCCATAGTATAGCTCAGTGGTAAATACTTTGCCTAGCATGTATGAGGCTCTGGATTTGACCAATCCCCAGCATCATACCAAAAATAAATAAATAAATAAATAAGATAGGAGGGACTCAGTGGTTAAGAGCACTGGCTGCTCTTCCAGAGGACCCTAGTTCAATTCTCAGCACCCACATGGCAGCTGACAATTATCTGTGACTCCAAGATTTTATACTCACACACTGAGGCAAAACACCAATGCACATAAAATAAAAATAAATAATTTTAGCCGGGCGTTGGTGGCACACGCCTTTAATCCCAGCACTCGGGAGGCAGAGGCAGGAGGATCTCTGTGAGTTCGAGGCCAGCCTGGTCCACAAAGTGAGTTCCAGGACAGCCTCCAAAGCTACAGAGAAACCCTGTCTCGAAAAACCAAAAATAAATAAATAAATAATTTTGAAATAAGTGGGAGTGGGGTATTGAAGTAGGCCCAGTGGTCCATGTGCAAGACTTTGGTTCTAGTTATCGAGCCTGATTCCAGACGATCACATGATCCCACAAAGTTCAGACTGGACTGGGCAACACAGAGAGACCTTGCATCAAAAAAATAAATTGGGGCTGGGCGTTGGTGGCGCATGCCTTTAATCCCAGCACTTGGGAGGCAGAGACAGGTGGATCTCTGTGAGTTCGAAGCCAGCCTGGTCTACAGAGCGAGTTCCAGGACAGCCTCCAGAGCCATGCAGAGAAACCCTGTCTCGAAAAACCAAAATAAATAAATAAATAAATAAAAATTGGGCTAGTAAAATGGCTCCGGGGTATTTGGTGAAACATCCTGCAGCATGACCTCTGACCTCTACATTTTCACCATGGCATGTGTGTGACTACACAAATATAAATATAATAAATGAATAAATTAATAAGGGCCTGGAGAGATGGTTCAGCAGTCAGTTAAGAGCACTGGCTGGTTTTCCAGAGGATCCAGGTTTAACTTCCAGCACGCACATGGCAGCTTGCAACTGTCTGTAACTCTAGTTCCAGGGGATCTGACACCTTCACACAGACATACATGCAGGCCAAGCACTAATGCACATAAGAAATAAAATAAATAAATAAATAAATAATAAAATAAAATAAATAGGTGTGTGTGCCAATATGGATTGTCAGTTTGGCAGGCTCTAGAATCACCTAGAAGTCCAGTCTCTGGACAGGTCGGGAAGGGCGTTTCTAGATTGCGTTAATTGAGGTGGGAAAACTCTATGTAACTGTAAGTGGCACCATTCAGTCTCTTGAATAAGAAGGTAAAAATGAGCTGAACACTAGCATTCATCTCCACTTTCTGATTTTGTATGTAAATGACCAGACGCCCCAGGCTCCTGCTGTGAAGATGGCCTGACTATATCTTCTGTGAGCCAGAACGAGCCCTGTCTCTCATAAACTGTTCTTGTCAAGTATTTTGTTGCAACAAAGAAAAAGGTAACTGATACATTGTGTTTGAGAACGGACAAATGTAAACATACAATATGGCAAAAATAAAGTAACAAAGACACTTTCTAACAGCCAGTACTCATTTTTTAGAAAAGTAACCCCCGAGCCGGGCGTTGGTGGCGCACGCCTTTAATCCCAGCACTCGGGAGGCAGAGGCAGGCGGATCTCTGAGAGTTTGAGGCCAGCCTGGTCTACAGAGCGAGTTCCAGGACAGCCTCCAAAGCCACAGAGAAACCCTGTCTCGAAAAACCAAAAAAAAAAAAAAAAAGTAACCCCCACACTCGTTGTTTATGGGAGTGAAAGGATGGCTCAGTGGTTAAGAGCTCACTGCACCTGCTGCGGACCCAACTTCAGGTCCCAGCACTAGTATGGCAGCTCCCATTTGACAGAGCCTAACTACAGTTTCTGGGGATTATTGCTCTCTTGTATCCTCTGCAGGCACTGTGCTCAATGTAGTAACTGCAGGCAAAACACTCACACTATATATAAATAAAGTGAATAAAGAAGGGGTGGCGCACGCCTTTAATCTCAGCACTCGGGAGGTAGAGGCAGGCAGATCTCTAGGAGTTTGAGAGTCTGAGGCCAGCCTGGTCTACAGAGTGAGTTCCAGGACAGGTTCCAAAACTACACAGAGAAACCCTGTCTTGTAAAATCAAAATGAAAGAAAAGAAAAGAAATAAAGATGGGCCAGGTAGGGGTGGTGCACACCTTTAATGCTATTTAATCCTAGCACTGGGGGAGGCAGAGGCAGGTGGATCATTGTTGAGTTCCAGGCCAGACTGGTCTACAGAGTGAGTTGCAGGCAGGATAGCCAGGGTTACACACAGAGAAACCCTGTCTCAAAAAAAAAGAAGCCGGGCGTTGGTGGCACACACCTTTAATCTCAGCACTCGGGAGGCAGAGGCAGGCAGATCTCTAGGAGTTTGAGAGTCTGAGGCCAGCCTGGTCTACAGAGTGAGTTCCAGGACAGGTTCCAAAACAACACAGAGAAACCCTTTCTCGAAAAAAACAAAAAAACAAAAACAAAAACAAAAAAAAACAAAAAAAAAAAAAGAAAGAAAGAAAGAAAAAGAAAAGAAACAAAGATGGAGAACTGGTCATAGCAGCACACACATGTAGTCTTCATAGTTGAGAGAGATTGAGGCCCGGCTGTGCTACTGAATTCCAGGCTAGTCTCCAGAATGTAAATAGGTTGTGTGTGTTTTGAGTGTAATTGGTGAGGCTTATCTTTATCATTTCAATTTTTCACTGTGCTCCACCAGGGGGCAGGTGGACTCAGCATATTAACCTCCTAACCCGCTTCTTTTCAAAGGGACTTGGGAGACACAGGCTTAGGACGCACAACGCTGACACTAATTCGCAAACTCAAAAGCCTTTGAATGGAGCCTCAGTTTTTTATCAATTTCCAGTACAACCCCCGTCTCCACCCTTGTTGACCAATTCTTTCCCTCCTCCTCTAATCTCTTTAAAATTCCTCTTTCTGCTTCGGTCTAAAGAAAGGAAAGACAGGTAGCCAAAGACAGTGGGAAGGCGTAGGGAGAGTGGCCCGCAGAGCTGGGGAAGCAGCCCCCGGACCGCCAGAGCTGGACAGGCCTTTCCACTGGCGAAGAGGGGTGGAGCCGCGAGCAGGGCCGCCTCTCTACTTTCCCCGGGCCTGGGCGGAGAGGGAGGAAAACTTCCTGGCTGGGACTCTGGCGGTTTCTGCCTGCCAGTCCTCCGAACCCGCCTACCAGTGTTGGCTCTTCCCGACCCCGCCCCCGGCGCCCCCAGTGTCCGCCATGGCCAAAGCCTACGACCACCTCTTCAAGCTGCTGCTGATCGGGGACTCGGGGGTGGGCAAGACCTGTCTGATCATTCGCTTTGCAGAGGACAACTTCAACAACACTTACATCTCCACCATCGGTGAGCCCACTGACTGTATCCGAGACCCCAGACCTACCCTCTGCCCTGCCCACTCTCATACACCCGCTCCTGAATGACTACCCTACTCTTTAATCCCCCTAGAGTAAGACACTAACTTCCAGTTTCAGACCCATCCCCCATAATGTCCCTGAATAACACTCAGACTTCAAACCTTTCTGAGGCTTCCAGGGGACTCCAGTTGCTGCCCTCCCTCGCTTTCTCGGTAGAACTCCCTAGTGTCCCCAAACCCACATAGGCTCTTGTCATCTCTTGCTTCCTTCTCCACCGCACCCACCCAAACTCTCTAGATTCATTCTTCACGATTTCTCTTTTCCCCTGCTTCCCAATTCCGCTGGCCTCTTTCTGACCCACTGAGCTTCAGACTTCCCCTGTATCCACCCCGCCTTCAGGTCGGCTTCCTAATCTTCCACCCTCAACTCGGCACCGCTCCGAGCAGCTGGGTATCTGGGGAGGAAGGTGGAAGGGAAGGGACTTTGGGGTCTCCGAGTAAGCTTCCTGACTCATCCTTGTCTCTGGGGCCCCCAAGAGGCCTGGGGGATGTGCCCAGACTTCCAGTAAAGTCCTGCCTGTTGTTTCCCCTCCCTTTCCTTCTTCATCTCCTCTTGATGGAGACTCTCAAGTCTGGTGATAAACGGGAAAGAAACCGCTTCTCTCAATGAACTGATTCCCAGGCAGTCTTATGGAGCCCTGGTTCGTCCGTCAGTACAAGCCGGGTCCACTAGTTAAAACACATGGACATGAATCACTGCCTCTCCGGTTTCTATTTATCCTGAAGGGCTAGCAGGGTTGCTGGAGGACCAGCAGTATGTGTTGCGGGAGGAGGGAAGAAGACTGGGAACTGGCATGCTTTTAATCCCCCAAGGTCATAAATTCTAAGGAAGAACAGTGTGCTTACTATAGGAATAAAGCTTTGGGAAAGTGCTCCCCGTTTACACACCCCACAAGCGCCTGCCCAGTCAAGTTCCCGGCATGGCCTCTGCTCTCTCCCGCCGTGCTTTTCACATATAGACATATACCCACCTGGCTTCGCACTTTTCACTCCAGGAATTGATTTCAAGATCCGAACTGTGGAAATTGAGGGGAAGAGGATCAAACTGCAAGTCTGGTAAGGAAGCTGCCCGACTCCAGCTCACCAGTCCCGGCTGCCGGTGTGGACCACCTCTGCACCGGTCCGGCTGCTGTGTGGACCTCCCCTGCACGCGTCCCGGCTGCCGTGTGGACCTCCCCTGCACCCCACTCCACCCTTCATTTCTTCCTTCCTTTTTCTCTTTCCAGTTTTTCTTACTAGTATTCTTTTCTGTTTGTTTGCTTTTCGAGACAGGGTTTCTCCGGTGTAGCTTTGGAGCCTGCCCTGCAACTCACTCTAGATCAGGCTGGCTTCAAACTCACAGAGATCCGCCTGCCTCTGCCTCCTGATTGCTGGGATTAAAGGCGTGCGCCACCACTGCCTGGTTTCTCTCTTCAGTTTTTTTTTTTGTTGTTTGTTTGTTTTTTGTTTTTTGAGACAAAGTGTCATGTGGCCCAGGCTGTCCTGGAACTCCCTATGTAGCTGAGAATGAACTTTATTTAACTCCTGGTCCTGCTGCTTCTACCTCCTCCGTCCGGGGATTACAGGCGTGTGCGGGCACCATGCTGGTCTTTCTTTCCCTTTTTGCTCATGCCCAGCACATCTCCTAATGTGTCTTGCCCACTCAGCTGTCTTTCCATTGCTCTCCCTGGTGCCCACTCCAGTCTGCTTGTGTCTTCTCCTCACCCGGAGCGTTCTCTGGACTTGAAAACAAATGTCTTTTGGGCTGTGATGTAGAAACAGGTTCTGAGTGCTTCAAAGACAAGTTGCAGAATTACAAGTTTGACTCCCAGTCTCTTGCTCTCTCTAAATTTTAGAGAGCAACTTTTATCCCAGCACTCGGGAAGCAGAGGCAGGTGGATCTCTGCGAGTCTGTCAGCCTGGTCTACCTGCTGAGTTCCAGAATAGTCAGGACCGTTCTCAAATAATAATAATAGTAACTTAAAATGTTTAGAGGGTGCAGGAGGTCACATACAGAGGTGTGACCTGACTGTCTTAAGGGGGTGGACACACTGCAGGTTTGAAGCACTCTGAGGCTTTAGCTAAAGCATTGTGATACGACAGACAGACAGACAGACAGCGGTAGGTGGGGTCTAAACCCTGAGACCGATACTTAAGCTCTATTTGACCTTCAACCCAGACTCCCCAATTGTTTCATTTGTAAAATGAGGACAATGAGACACCTCGCAGTGATTTAGTGAGGGTTAGATAGGATGATACACACACATAAAGTGATCTCAGCCCAGCGCTTGGTATCCATGAGTAAACAAAAGACATCCTGTCTCCCAGGCCTGCAGCCTTGAAGAGCGGCCCAAGTGTCCTTGTCCCTTTCCCCTTTGCTGTTTCCTGACTCTTCCCCTTTCGGCCCCCACCCTCTCAGTTTTGCAAAAGTCAGGTTCTTAGGAAAGGACTTTCCTGGCTTCTGTTTCACTTTATGAAAACTTGTGCTTCAGGGACACAGCTGGCCAAGAGCGATTCAAGACAATAACTACCGCCTATTACCGTGGAGCCATGGTATGAGGTGTGGGTCCTGACATGGGCTAACGTCATAGCTTCATGAGTACAGAGGCTTATGAACACGGGGTAGGGGGTAAAGAAGGAGGGTGAGGTGTGTGTTGCTGTGACCCCCATGTAGCCTGTGTTTAGACCCATGGATGGGACTTGGAGGGTCACTTAGAGGACAATAGAAACCTAATGGGAATGTGGTCCACAGTAAATTTTGTCATCCTTTAGGGCATTATCCTAGTATATGATATCACAGATGAGAAATCATTCGAGAATATTCAGAACTGGATGAAAAGCATCAAAGAGGTGAGACACCAGAATGGGTAAGATTCAACTTTAATTAATTAATTTATTTAAATTTATGTGTATGGGTGTTTTGCCTGCGTATGTATATGTGTGAACCAGGTGCCCTCAGAGACAAGAAAAGTGTGGTGGACCCTTGGGACTTTAGTGACAGATGGTTGTGAGCCACCAAGTGGTTGCTGGGAACTGAACTCAGGTCCTCTGGAAGAACACAGTCAGTGCTCTTAACTGCCGAGCCTTCTCTGCAGCCCCAGCCTCTCCTCCCCCTTCTTCTTCTTCTTCTTTTTTTTTTTTTTTTTTTGGTTTTTGGAGACAGGGTTTCTCTGTGGCTTTGGAGGCTGTCCTGGAACTCGCTGGGTAGACCAGGCTGGTCTCGAATTCACAGAGATCTGCCTGCCTCTGCCTCCCAAGTGCTGGGATTAAAGTCGTGCGCCCAGCTGTTGTGAAACTCACTGTGTATTCCAAAGTCCCTGTGGTTTTGAACTCACAGCACTCCTCCTGCCTCAGTTTTTCAAGTGCAGAAATGACGGGTGTGAGCCACACAAAGACCCAGCTTTTAGTTGTTTTACGTTTGTCTTCAGAATGCCTCTGCTGGGGTGGAGCGCCTTCTACTGGGGAACAAGTGTGACATGGAGGCCAAGAGGAAGGTGCAGAAAGAACAGGCCAACAAGGTGAGGGAGGGGGGACGGGACGGGAGGGGGGGCTGCTGGCCTGCCTCAGGGCTGGGACGGCCAGCGTGAGGAGGGATTGCTGGGCGCTTTGCTTCCGTCCTTTATCCCGGTCTCTCCCTCCCTCCTCACCCCCTACAGTTGGCTCGAGAGCACGGAATCCGATTTTTTGAGACGAGTGCCAAATCCAGTATGAATGTGGATGAGGTGAGATTCCACCCTCCAGAGATGAAAACACTAATAGATTTATCTTCCCCTCCAATCTGTTCTAACCAGTTTCCCCTTTAGGCTTTCAATGCCCTGGCCCGTGACATCTTGCTCAAGTCAGGAGGCCGGAGATCGGTGAGTTGGTTCTACTTGACCAGGTGCCACTGTGGTGTCTGGGAGAACTGCAGCGGAGTGGTGATGCGGAACCTGGATCCCAGCACTGGCAGGTGGTGGCAAGAGGATCAGGAGTTCAAGGCCCTCCTCAGCTACTCACTGTGTGTGGGAGGGTGCAAACAGACATTGTCTCCTGTCTGCCAGTTCCCAAATGACAGTTCAGAGGCTTTTATTAATTACAAAAGTTCAGCAGACAGCATGGTCTTATCATTAACTCACTCCTACATTTAAATGAACCCGTATCTACCAATCTATGGATTACCACGTGGCTTGAGGCTTTTCCTGCCCTCTAGCATCTTGCCCCCCCCCCCGCTGGTGTCTCCCTCTCATTCTGCCCTTCCTCCCCCCAGCATTTGCAGTTTGGCTTTCCCACCCAGACTTTTTTTGCCTTGCTGTAGGCCAATCAGCTTTTTTATTAGCCAATGAGAGTAATATTTATTCACAGTGCACAGAAGGATTCTCCCAACAAGGGGGGGAGGGTGAGTGGATCTTTGAGTTTGAGACCAATCTGGTCTACAGAGGGAGTTCTGGGACAGCCAAGGCTACACATAGAAACCCTGTCTCAAAAAAAAAAAAAAAAAAAGGAAAAGAAAAGAAAAAAAAAGGAAGGAAGGAAGGATAAAAAAGCCAACTGAGGAAGAGGAACTATGTCAACATTTCTCATGGGGGGGTTGTCTTGAGTTTATAGGCTCATACTCCAGCCAACCCTTAACACGCTCCATCCTTTGCCTTCCTGGCTCTAGGGAAACCACAGCAAGTCCTCCAGCACTGACCTGAAACCGTCTGACAAGAAGAACACCAACAAGTGCTCTCTGGGCTGAACATTCCTTGCCACCTCCTCACCCTGAACCTGGAGGCTAGACCTGAGGGAGTTGGGTTGAGGCTTTGCGGGGAGAAACTGGTGGGACCTAGCGGGGTAGATGAACTGCTGACAAGGAGACTGAGGAGGAAGGAAAGGAGGAAGGGAAGGAGCAGGGAAAAGGACGGGGAAGGAACAAGGATGTGAACGTTGGAAGGGTTTGAGAAGGGAAAGGAAGAAGAGTCGTATCTGATCTGGGACTGACCTTGGGTTTAAGGTCAGACATTGTGGCCTTGTGCTGATTGCTCTGTCTGGTTCAGGTTAGGGTCCTGAGAGGCTGGCTCAGCACTACTCTGAAGGTTGCTCACTACATGGTCTTTGTTAGCATTAAAGGCCACTCTTTTGCATGAATGTTCCATGTGCATTACTTTTATTACTGTCAGACTGCTCTTAACTCATCCAATTTTTGTCACCCCAAGATGCTGGTTCACCTGAATCTGAATCTGCATGTGTTCTCTGTCCTTGAACTCCATACCCCCACCCCGTAATTGGTGATTAAAAATAGCATGGAGAGGCTTGGCAGTGGTGGCCCAGCTTTAATCCCAGCAGGAGGCAGTAGGTGGAGCTCTGTGAGTTCAAGGCCAACCTGGCCAACAAAGTGAGTTCCAGGACAACCAGGCTGACACAGAGAAACCCTGTCTTGAAAACAAAACAAAGTCACCTGGCAAGCCATTTTCTTTTTCAAAAAGGGTGTGCCACAACCCAGACTGGAGGTTCACTCAGTTTTTTCTCTAATGGGAGGGGTAACCTACTCTGCCTCACCCCACTGGTGGGAGCTCTGCTTCATACTCTTTTGAGACTTTCGAGACTGGCTATCTTTAAAAGATTCCTCAAAAAGGAAATGAGAGAAAGAGGGAAGGGGTCAGCTGTTTCTGTAGATCATCAAATACTGGGAATGCAGTTTTGTTTTGTTTTGAAGACAGGGTTTCTCTGTGAAACAGTCCTAGCTACCCTGAAACTCCCTCTATAGATCAGGCTGGTCTTGAACTCACAGAGATTCGTCTGCTTCCGCCTCTGCCTCCCTAGTGCTGGGATAAAGGTGTGAGCCACCACTGCCTGGCCTCAGCAAGCTTTTTGTAAACCAAGTTTTACCAGGTGAATAAAGAGATTTGGATTCCTTTGCTATAGTAGTTTTATAAGGTAAGGGAGATTTATGAAATATTGGCCATTCATGGGCTCGCCATCTTTTGATAGACAAAAAACAACTTTTCTCACAATTTGGAGGAAGAGACACAGGAGAGATTCACTTATTTACAAGTATTTCCTGAGCATCTGCTCTATGACAGACAATAATCCCTAAACAGCTTTTTGGTGGCAGGTATAAGCAGAGGAATAGACGAAATTTGAGAAGAAAAACACTCTTTTTGGGTTTTGTTTTTAAGATTTTTTTTTGTTTTGTTTTTTGCCTATCATGGTAGTCTCTGCCTTTAATTCCAACATTCGGTAGGTAGGTGGACCTCTGTGAGTTTCAGGCCAGCCAGGCCTACAATAGTGAGTTCTGTCTAAAAAATAAATAATATTTCATTATTTTATTTTATTTATTTATTATGAACACAACATCCTGCTTCTACATATGTCTGCACATCAGGAGAAGGCACCAGATCTCATTACGGATGGTTGTGAGCCACCATGTGGTTGCTGGGAATTGAACTCAGGACCTCTGGAAGAGCAGTCAGTGCTCTTAACCACTGAGCCATCTCTCCTGCCCTCATTTTTTATTATTGTATTACATGTGTGGCTGTATGCATAAATGTGGAGGATGACTCTTGCTTGGGGTTCAGCTTGGCCCTCCCACCATAGGTCCCAAGAGCTGGACTCAGATCATCAGGCTTGCGTGGCCAAGACTGCCAACGAGCAATCTAACCTGTCATCTTTTTTATTTCATGCACCTTGGTGTCTTTCCTACTTTTCCATTGCTGTGAAGGGACACCATGACCAAGACAAGTTAGAGAGGAGTGTATGGGACTTGCTTGTAGTTACAGAGGGCTAGAGGCCATGAGCGTCACGGTGGGTAGCATAGAAGCAGGCAGGTCAGCTTTAGAGCGGTAGCTGAGAGGTTATGTGATTATCCGCAAACACCAGGCAGAGAGAGTGCTGACTGGGAATGCTGTGGGCTTTTGAAACCTCAAAGCCAACCCCAGTGACACACCTCTTCCAACAAGGCCACACCTCCTCATCCTTACCAAACAGTTCCTACAGCTGGGGTCCCAGCATCAAATACATGGGCCTGTAGGGACCATTCTCATTCAGACCACCACACCGGGTCTTACGATGTAGACTGGGCAGTCTGGTCTTGAGCTTACAGTGGTCTTCGTATCTTCCAAGTACTGTGACAAACAACACTCAACTCCTGAAAAATAGAGGAGCTAAAACTATTGACACCACAAATATATAACCACAAAAATCAGGCTAGATACACGTCCCTAGCTATATTTTACCTCCTTTCACATCCCTGCCCATTGAGACTCAGTTTCCCTACATATACCCTAGTCTGTCTCATATTCATGGGAATCCCCTACTTCAGCTATGGATCTTAAGCTGGACCACACAGCGAGATGCAGTTTGTTTTTTCAAGACAGGGTATTAGGTATGATGCCTGACACCATAGGTTCAATCTCCAGAACCTCTGAAAAATGCCAGATGTCATGTCACATCTCTAATCACAGCACTCCTAAATGAGATGAGAGGTGGAGACAGGAGAATTGCCTTCTAGAAAATTGTCCTTAGGCACACCATGACACAAAAGCACTCACATATACTTTTTTTTTTTCTTTTTCTTTTTTTTGGTTTTTATGAGACAGGGTTTCTCTGTATTGTTTTGGAGGCTACTGGTCCGGTCCAGCCCAGCCTCGAACTCACAGAGATCCACCTGACTCTGTCTCCCGAGTGCTGGGATTAAAGGCGTGCACCACCACCGCCCGGCTCACATATACTCTTATATAAACCTACACAACATAAAAGTCCATGCATATTTTGGAGACAAGGGTCTCACTTATGTATATCTGCCTGCCTCTGCCTTAAAGATATGCACCACCATGCCCAGCTCTAAAATACATTTAGAATTATATAAATAAAAAAAAACACATACAAATCTCCTTCCCTTTGGGGGGCTGGGGATCAACAATAAGGTGTAATAATATGATAGTCAAATGCTCTACAGTTCTCTGCAGCAGGGTGGGGTAGGGGAGACAGCACACATTCAGATTGTCTGCTTTTCCCTTAAGTCTCGAGAACAATTTGATTAGAATTAAAGAAGAAGAAAAATATTTCCTGGGACAAGCAAGCTGTAAGTCTCAGCAGCTTCCTGGAGAAGAAAAGGGGGGAAAAGCCACTCTGTTTAAGCCTGAGTAGACAAGCTAGGGAGAAGTAAGCCCAAAGTGTTAGGAAATCCTGTTTAGGACAGAGATAGAAGAAAAGTCATAGTTACACTCTTCTGAGTAATATAGAAAATCAGGTTGAATTCTGCAGGGTGGTGGTGGCATACGCCTTTAGTCCCAGCACTCAGGAGGCAGAGGCAGGCGGATCTCTGTGAGTTCAAGACCAGCCTGGTCAGGACAGCCTCCAAAGCCACAGAGAAAAACCAACAAACAAAGAAAGAGAGAGACTTTTTTCTGAGACAGGATTTCTCTGTGTAACAGTTCTGGCTATCTTGAAACTCATGTAGACCAAGATGTCCTTGAACTCAGAAATCAATCTGCCTCTGCTTCTCAAGGACTGGGACAAATGCATTCACCACTGCTGCCTGGCTCTAAATTTTTATTTTGTTTTATTTTTAAATTTAAATTAGAAACAAGGTTGCTTCATATGTCAATCCCAGGTCCCTCTCCCTTTCCCTCCTCTCCTCCCACGCCCTCTCATCAGCCCTCCCAATATCCTCTCAATTCCCCAGGGAGGGTAAGGCCCTCCATTGGGGTGTCTATAGTCTGTCATTTCATCCAGGGCAGGGCCTAGAACCTTCCCCACCAGTCTAGGGTGAGAGTGCATCTCTCATTGTTGGATGGGTGCCCAAAGTCCATTTGTATACCCCGGATAAATACTGATCTACTATCCAAGGCTCTACTTACTTAGGCCTCCTCACTGATACCCCCATTCAGGGGGTCTTGATCAGTCCCATGCTGGTGGCTCTAAATTTTTTAATGGCACATTTTGGTCTACACCAAATCTGGAATTCTTTGTTTCTTTTTATTTTATTTATTAGTTTTTGAGATAGGGCTCATGTACTCTGGAAATGGCTTTCAGGAGGCAGAAGCAGGAATGGTCCCATCTGAAGGGCAGCCAGAGCTACTTATGGAGACTCAGTCTTTAAAATCAAACAACACAAAGACAATGACCTCCCAAGAAGACTAACATCTTAATCACATCCTATGGAAGATTTTTTGTTTGTTTGTTTGTTTTTTTTGTTTTTCGAGACAGGGTTTCTCTGTGGCTTTGGAGGCTTTACTGGCTCTTGTAGACCAGGCTGGCCTCAAACTCACAGAGATTCGCCTGCCTCTGCCTCCGAGTGCTGGGATTAAAGGCGTGTGCCACCACCGCCGGGCGAAGTGTGTGTGTGTGTGTGTGTGTGTGTGTGTGTGTGTGTGTGTGTGTGTGTGTGTTGCTGTGCATACTTTGCATGTCCAGTGCCTGTAATGGCCAAAAGAGTGTGTGAGATCTACACTGGAGTTAAAAGCAGTTGTGAGTTCCTTGTGGGTGCTGAGAATTAACCTTCACCCTCTGGAAAGACAGCTGTGCTCTTAACTACTGAACCATCTCTCCAGCAGGGCAGATATTTTATTTCTCTCTTATTTTTGAGGCAGTCTCTCATCGTGTTATTCTGGATGGCCCGGAACTCGTTATGTAGAGGCTGGTTTCAAACTCACAGAGATCCACCTACCTCTGCTGGGACTAAAGGCTTGAGCCACAGTGTCAGGCCAATTGTTCTAAAGTCCTGTAGCTAAAAGGCGCGCGGATCTAATTCCAACATTGTTTTCAGTTAAAAATCTCCTCCGTGCCTGGTGTTGGTGGTGCTCACCTTTAATCCCAGCACTCGGGAGGCAGAGGAAGGCGGATCTCTGTGAGTTCGAGGCCAGCTTGGCCTACCGAGCGAGTTCCAGGACAGGCTCCAAAGTCACAGAGAAACCCTGTCTCGAAAATCTTTAAAAAAAAAAAAAAAAAAAAACCACAAACCTTCCTCCGTGCTCTAGACGGGTGTGATGACACATGCCTTTTGATCCTAGCTCTTGGGAGGCAGAGGCAGGCAGATATCTGAGTCCGAGACCGGCCTGTTCTAGAGAATGAGTTCTAGGACATCCAGGAGTACACCGAAAAACCCAGTCTCAAAAAACAAACAAACAAATAAAAATCTCCGTGTTCTTGGTCTTGAGATCATTTCCTTATTTGTAGGAACAGAGGAGAGACAAGAACATCTGAAGGTTGTTCAAAGGAACAGTTCTGTCAAGTAGTTTCACACTAACACGAGGAAAAACGGACGGACACGGTTCATCTGTGTAGAGCAGGGTGCGAGTCCAGGGATAAGAGCGAGTTTCAAATTCGATGCAGTAGACTTCCCCAGACCCAACTTCTCAAGGCCGTCCTGGGTAGTTTGCAAGGGATGGGGAGAATGTCAAAGAGCCTATGAGCCCACAGTTTTGACGAACACCCAAAGTCCAGACAGAGCGGCGTATTGTCCCCCCCTTTTTTTGTTTTTGTTTTTTCGAGACAGGGTTTCTCTGTGTAGTTTTAGAGGCTGTGCTGGAACTCGCTCTGTAGACCTGGCTGGCCTCGAACTCACAGAGATTCGCCTGCCTCTGCCTCCCGAGTGCTGGGACTAAAGGCGTGCGCCACCAACGCCCGGCTCGTGTTGCCCTTTTTTTATGTCTTCCTGCTCACCTAGTTCTAAATGGACAGACAGGCGACACCAGCGGGGAGCGAACCCAGAACTCTTCTACTACCATTCCCGCCGGCTCTGCAAACACTACAAAGACCACACTGCCCCGCGGCGCCAGCTGACGAGTCGCGTGTTGCTGCGCAAACGCAGTGAGATAGCGTGCCCGGAGTCCGGAACGACTACAAGCCCCAGCAGGCCGCAGACCGGAGCACCCCGGACGGACGAGTCGGCGTCGCTAGTGCCGGGACCAGGAGCCTCCGCGAGCAAGATGGCCGCTCCCGAGGCCGGGGCCGAGGGGCGCGGGCATTAGGTCCAGACCGCACGCCCTTCCTCCAGCCGCTTGCGCCCCCACAAAGGCCTCGCGCTTCTGGCCAGCAAATCCGCATGGCTTATTCCCGCTGTGGTCGCGAGGCCGTTCCAACAGAGCCTTAGCTGCCCCAGGGAGAGAACTCGGGCATTTCGCTGCTCCGAGCTGGAACCTCCGGGAGGTCTGCTGCAACAGGTGCGACACTGACCGCTCCATGCTCGCGGGCGCCGGGAGGCTCGGCCTCCTCCGGGGCGGCCACCTCTGCTGGTTGCTGTGTGCTTTCACCTTAAAGCTCTGGTAAGTGTGTACCGAGGGAGGAAAAAGGGGCGCGCAGGCGGACCCGATGCTCCTCGTCCCCAGGAACCCGGACCTCTCACCCACTGACGTCCGAAGTGGGTGTGCCCTGTCTAATGCGTTCTCACCGTTGTTTTTACCCTCTTTCCCTGTCTGTAGCCAAGCAGAGGCTCCGGTGCTCGAGGAGAAGTTGTCAGGTGTGTGATTGCCCGGTAACCCCGTACCACTATAGTTTGTTTTTGTTAATGTCTTTTTTAGTATACCAAGCGCACAGGTAGAAAAGGAGGTGCCACATGTGCTGGGATGCTAGATGGGTAGAGCCTTTGCTATTTTTGAATAGTCTTCGGCTGGCCATTTTTCTCTCTCTCCTTTTAGTGAGCACCTCAACTTCGCCATGTTGGCTGATGGAAGAGTTTGTAGTGACCGAAGAGTGTACTCCGTGTTCTAACTTCCAGATTGTGAGTTTTTTGTTTTGTTTTATGTGCATAGGTGTTTTGCCTGCATGTATGTCTGTGTGAAGGTGTTGAATCCCCTGGAACTGGAGTTACAGTTGTGAGCTACCAGTGGGTGCTGGGAATTGAACCCTGGTTCTCTGGAAGAGCAACCAGTGCTCTTAGCCACTGGACACTCCAGTCTCCAAGTATTTGGTATTTTTTGTTTGTTTGTTTTTAAGCTTAAACATGCCATTTCGGGGCGTTGGTGGCGCAAGCCTTTAATCCCAGCACTCGGGAGGCAGAGGCAGGTGGATCTCTGTGAGTTCGAGGCCAGCCTGGTCTACAAGTGTGAGTTCCAGGACAGCCTCCAAAGCCACAGAGAAACTCTGTCTCGAGAAAAAAACAAACAAACAAAAAATGTCATTGCTTCTTCTCAGAGTCTTAGGATGTGTTCAAATCTGAAGTTAATTACATTATATTTTATTTTGTTTGCATTATTTTATGTGTATGAGTGTTTTGCCTGCATGTATGTGTACTTCCCTAAGAATTCAGAAGCGGTCATCAGATCTTCTGTCTTATGAGCCACTATGTGAGTGCTGGGAATGGAACCCTGTCCTCTGGAAGAGCAACCAGTGTACTTAACCACTAGGCCATATCTCCAGCTCCCCCTTTTTTTAAATTTGCTTTTGAGACAGTGTCTCATTATGTAACTCTGTCCTGGAATTCACAGTGTAACCAGGCTGGACTTGAATATTATGTTTATTTTGTGGATCAGGCACCAAAGAAGTCAGAGGACAACTTGGGGAAATTTTTCCACCACAGAGATCCCAAGTGTTAATCTTAGTGGCACACACCTTTACCCACAGAGGCATCTTGCCAGCCCTCAAATTTGAACTTAAATTCCCTTTGAAAAGATGCCCTTTCTACATTAATGATAGTATCATGCCCTGTCATGTTTTAATACATCAGGCTCTGGGATTTTTCCTCACCTCCTAGTTGTTGCCTTCCTAGTCATCACCACCATCCACATCTGGGCTTTCTGTTAACTGTCTGCTGCCCACCAGCTCTGGCCCTTCCTGAACAGCAGGTCTCTGTTTCTGCTGCTGCTCCTTCCTAACCTATGGTTTTGGACCTTTCTTGGTAGAAAACAACGCCTGAGTGTGGTTCTACAGGCTATGTGGAGAAAATCGCATGCAGCTCATCTAAAAGGAGTGAATTCAAAAGGTAAGGGCTGCTTCTCTGCTTTGAAGTGCCCTCCTCTGGTCTATTACTGTATAGCTATCTCCTGCTCTTGATGTAGTGTGGCATACTGAAGGAGGAGGGGATTTGAGCCAGATTACCCCTAATTCCTAACCCTAGTCTTCAGTGCTGTGTTATTTTTATTTATTTATTTATTTATTTATTTATTTATTTATTGGTTTTTCGAGACAGGGTTTCTCTGTGGCTTTGGAGGCTGTCCTGGAACTCGCTTGGTAGTCCAGGCTGGTCTCGAACTCACAGAGATCTGCCTGCCTCTGCCTCCCAAGTGCTGGGATTAAAGGCGTGCGCCACCAACACCCAGCCAGTGCTATGTTATTAACCATGTTTTCTGATGAAATAAATTGGTTAGAGGTGGGGAATGTAACTCATTGGTGGAGTACTTGCCTAGTATGTAGGAGGCCAGGAGTCTAACCCCGAGCACTGCTTAGAAAGAAAGTAAAGTTACCAGTTTGGCTGTCCTGGAACTCACTCTATAGACCAGGTTGACCTTGAATTTAGAGATCTGCAGTGCTGGGATTAAAGGCATGCACCACCATACCCAGCTTTTTTTATTTATTTTTTAAAAAGGAAAAAAGTTGCCGGGCGTTGGTGGCGCACACCTTTAATCCCAGCACCTGGGAGGCAGAGACAGGTGGATCTCTGTGAGTTCGAGGCCAGCCTGGTCTACAAAGCGAGCTCCAGGACAGTTTCCAAGACAATACAGAGAAACCCTGTCTCGAAAAACCCAAAAAAAAGAAAAAGAAAAAGGAAAAAAGTTGGGCATGGTGGTACATGCCTGTAACCCAGCACTTAAGTAGAGGCAGGAGAGGCAGGAGTTCAAGGCCAACTTGAACTATTTAAGGTCTTTAAAAAAAAAAAGTAACCAAATTGATTAATGCTACTCCTTATCTCACCAGGGTCTAAAGACATGACTAGCCCGTTTCTCTTGTTTTGGACAGTGTTTTGGACAGACTGAAATAGGGATCCACTCTTCCTATGACTCACTCTCCCTTTCTGCCTTCAGCTGTCGTTCAGCTCTGATGGAGCAACACTTATTCTGGAAGTTTGAAGGCACCATGGTCGGTGTGGCTCTGGTCTTCGCTTGCCTTGTCATCATTCGTCAGCGACAACTGGATAGAAAGGCTCTTGAAAAAGTCCGGAAGCAAATTGAGTCCATATAGCCGAACCCCACTGTATTATGCTGGGTCTTGCAGACTATCTCAGGTGGAGAAGGTTCAGTGGACTAATTTGAACTCTAAGCCTGTGGGAGTAGCACCTTTAATGAGCACAATAAAACATGAAATAGAGCTGTGCATGGCGGCACACGCTTGTAATCCCAGCACTTGAGAGAGTGAGGCAGGAGGCTCCTTGGCAAATTTGTAGGCAGGCTAGGCTGAACTACATAGTAAGACTGACTTTAAAAATAAAAAAAAGTAATAAAGGAGTAAAGCAATTTCCTTTCCTATAATAATTTGGCACTTTGGGGAGGACTGGGTATGGTGACACATGCCTTGAATTCCAAACATGGATGATAGAGACTGATCTGAGTTCAAACCCATCTTTCCCACATATTGAGCTCCAGGGATATGTAATGAGACTCTTATCTCAAGAAAATTAAATTAAAAGAGGCTGGTGAGTTGGCTTAGTACTTAAGAGCACTTGCTCCTCTTATTAGAGGATCTGGGTTTGATTCCAAGCACCCACTGTAAGCATTTTTGATGGATCGGATGGGATGGCACTTGGGAGCCAAAGAATACTGAGTGTTACAGCTCGGATAAAAAGGTATTCTAGCACACAGGAGCCAAGGAATATCACAGGTCACGGTAAGCATAGCAGCTTACAGCCTTGCTTCAGGTAAAGGCTTCCCTAGTGTATCAGCTCTGCCGGGGAGGAGAGGGTTTCCCAGCTTGGGTGTTTTCCCAGTGTAACAGTTTAGCTCCGGGAGAAGTTGCTACATTTCTGTCTGCTCCGGAGAGTGGAGAGCAAAGTGTAACAACTCTGCTCTGCCAGGGGAAGGTTTCCCCTGCAAAAGTAGTCCTGCTCAAAAGATCTTCACCCAAACCTCAATCAAGAGATTTGAGCCAGGCGTTGATGGCGCACGCCTTTAATCCCAGCACTCGGGAGGCAGAGGCAGACAGATCTTTGTGAGTTCGAGACCAGCCTGGTCTACAAGAGCTAGTTCCAGGACAGGTTCCAAAGTCACAGAGAAACCCTGTCTCAAAAAACCAAAAGGAAAAAAAAAAGATGTATTGGGAGGGAAGAATCCAGGGTGGCAGAGGACAGCCGGGCAGCCACAAGCTGAACAGACACGGGGTTTATATAGGGATTCTTGTAGGTGGGGATTGGTCAGATTTCAATCCCTGAGTTTAGGATGGCTAGATCTTCTGCTCAGGCACTGACTAATTTTCTGCACAGGGTTAGGGTCAGATTTGGCTCTGGTTTCAGGGCTAAAACGTGTTTCTTTTTTTTTTTTTTTTGTGGTTTTTTCGAGATAGGGTTTCCCTGTGGCTTTGGAGGCTGTCCTGGAACTCACTTGGTAGACCTTGGTCTCGAACTCACAGTGATTCCCCTGCCTCTGCCTCCCGAGTGCTGGGATTAAAGGCGTGTGCCACCACTGCCCGGCTTCTTTTACTCTTAAAACAAATTGTTTTCAGATTTGTTTATCCTTTATGTGTGTGAATGGTTTACCTTTGTCATGTGCATGCCTGATGCCCTCAGGTCAGAAGAGGATGTTGGGTCCCCTAGAATTCAACTTAAAGATGGCTGTGAGTTGCTGTGCGAGTGCTAGGAATCGAACTCCTGTCTTCTGCATGAACAACAAATGTTCTTAACCACCGAGCCATCTCTCCAGTCCCCCATCTTTTACTCGTATTTAAAATGTCTGGGCTGGCAGAGTGGCTCAGGTATTAAGGTGCTTGGTGAAGTGGTTATCGAGATGGCTCTGCTGTCAAGGGAGCTTGCTGCTTTTCCAGAGGATTTGTGTTGGGTTCCAGTACCTGTGTGTGGCAGAGTTCACAACTGCCAGTTCCAGAGATCCATTGCCCTCCATGAGCCTGGGCACACATATGGTATGTATTCACAGACACATATACATTTGGCAGAGGCGGTCCATTTATAGAGGTAGGTAGGTGGATCTCTGTGAGTTTGAGGTTAGCATAGTCTACAGAGCAAGTTCCAAAATAGACAGGGCTACAAAGAAAAACCCTGTCTCAACAACTTTAAGAAGTGTTTGTATAGCCTCCAAAACAATACAGAGAAGCCCTGTCTCGAAAAACCAAAAAAAGAAAAAAAAAATGTTTGCTTCAGCTGGGTGTTGGTGGCACACGCCTTTAATCCCAGCACTTGGGAGGCAGAGGCAGGCGGATCTCTGTGAGTTCAAGAGCAGCCTGGTCTACAGAGCACCAGGACAGCCTCAAAAACAATACAGAGAAACCCTGTCTGGAAAAAACAAACAAAAAAACAAGTGTTTGTCTCATAGGCATCATCACCCGAGTTTGATCCCTAGAATGCACACTGAAAGGAAAGAAGCTAACAGCTGTTCTTTACCTCCACACGTGTCTTATGCACACAATAACACACTTACACGTCATAAACAACAGTAATAACATTTCAAAGCTGAATGTGGTACGACACACTTGTAGTCCTGTCACTTGTAGGGGAATCAGGAGTTTGAGGCCAGCTTGGCTCTATAGTAAGAACTTGTCTGAAGTAACACAATTTTCTGGGATATAATTTTAGCTAGAAAGTTTATTTCTGTGTCAAAACTTGCTTTGATCCTATCCCCAAAGAAGAAATAAAATCACAAATATACGACAGAAGTACTTGAGGTGTCCTGCCGTATAAGCAAATTTGGCCTTTATGGACAGATCTAGGGTATCCTGAGTTAGGATTCTTGTGTAATTGAAAGTGTCCAGTTTACATCTCATCTGCATGCAACATTCCCCTGCTCTGCCCAGTGGGTCCAGCCTTAGTTCCCAGCTTTAACTGTGTCTTTGTTGAGCCGTTTGCAGTTGGGACTTCAGGTAGTGCCTTCAGTTTGGACTTTGCGGCTGGGATCTCTGGGCTTTCTGTCATGTCCTTATGAGTCAGGATATTTCTGGAAATCACTGAGGAGAAAGTGTAGTGGTATAGCATTTGCTTGGGTAGGAGACTAGCCAAGAACATTCCTATTTGATTGTTTTAGAGAATAGTTTTCTGGTTCATGGGGGTAAGGTGGGGTGGCTTCTATGCCCTTGCCTCTTACCTCCATGAGGCTGGTAACCTTTAGGCCTGGCTTCTGGTTGACCCTGAAAGGGACTGAAGCTGGGCAGGATGATGAGAGCCAGCGAAAAAAGAAGAATCTGAAAGGAGCAAGAAGGCATTTGAGCTTTGGGGACAGCAGAGGAGGAAGGCAGCATTAGCAGAGGGTCTCTACAGTTATCAGGGTTTGGAAAACCGGGCTGGGCAGTGGGGTGTTAAGTGGAAGTGTGCAGGATGGCAGAGGTGTGGGGACAGAGATGGTACCAGAACACAGGTACTGGTCTGGGCAGCTCTGCTGGAGGTCTGAGCAGTGAGCTTCTGTAACTGGAGGACCTGTGCAACCAAGGAGCTGGGAGAAGAACGGGGAGTCAGCCCAAGGACAGCTTGCCTGTGGCTGCATCCTCCCTCTCCTCCCTCTGGACACCGCTTCCACTCACGTGTTCTGCCTCTCGAGCTCCTGGACTTTTCTCTGTAGCTCCTGATTCTGTGAAGAACAGGCTGCCACTCTAGGGAGTATGGAGAAGCAGAGACGGCTTAGGAGGTGGTCCCTTAACATGCTTGCCCAGGTGAGGAAGGGGGCCCAGACACTCACAGGATGCAGAAAGGTGAGCCCAAACATACCTGCTCTCCAGCCCATCTATGTATTCTTTCTTCCGCCGCCGGCTGTCCTGAGCTGACTGTTTGTTGCGGATTTTCCTCCTGATCTTCTTGAGTACTCGCTCCTCTGCCTGGAGGACCAGGGTGTTCAGTGCTGGATCCTTAGCCTCCCACAACTCCCCAACATCGTCTGCAGTCCAGGTTCTTTAGAGGTGGGATGGAGCACCCTTTGGGGGCAGTTGTTACCTTAGTGAGGGGCAGGTGAGAGGGCAGAGAAACCCCTTCTTGTCCCAGCAGATGCTTCTCTTCATCTGTAAGGAACAGGCGCTGGCAGGACAGCTGGGCGGAGTGGCGGAAGATGAGCAGGATGGAGGTCACCTGCTTCCAGCACCCAGGCTGCCCATCCAGCCCCAGCCCACCCCCAGCCTGCTCTTAGGAGAGGGCTTTCTGCTTGCACTGAGTGGTGAAGTGAGGTCAGGGGCAGAAAGTTCATTCAGCAGGCTCTGTGACATGCCAATGGGCCTTCCTGAAGCTGAGGAGGGAGAGTGAGGTTTCTGTCCACACACGCGGAATCTTGACATTATGGCCAAGTTAGAGAGGGCCTGCTCTGGTCTGTCTTTTAGCTCTCAGGGCACTCGGAAGAGAACTTGTATGATCACTATGGTGGACTTTGTTGAATTTCCTTAACAGGCAAACAATTTGGCCATTAACTTTCATCTGGTAAAATATTTGATTGCACACCTTTAATCCCAGCACTCGGGAGGCAGAGGCAGGCGGATCTCTGTGAGTTCGAGGCCAGCCTGGTCTACAGAGCGAGTGCCAGGACAGTCTCCAAAACAATACAGAGAAACCCTGACTTGAAAAACAAAACAACAACAAAAAAAAATTGACTGCCTGTCAACCACAGGGACATATGACTCATCATGTGACCCCAGGTTCTAAACTGCACCTGTCAGGTCAAGCTGCCCACTCTCAGACAAGGAGTTTTATTTATTTATTTATTTGCTTTTTTTTTTTTTTTTTTTTTTTTTTTGGTTTTTTGAGACAGGGTTTCTTTGCAGCTTTTAGAGTCTATCCTGGAACTAGCTCTGTAGACCAGGCTGGCCTCAAACTCACAGGGATCCGCCTGCCTCTGCCTCCTGAGTGCTGGGACTAAAGGTGTGCGCCACCAACGCCTGACTAGACAAGGAGTTTCTCAGAGCAGCCAGGCTGACTTCGCAGGTGAAACGTATGGGATGCATAGATGGTGTCTGGTTAAGCTGAGCCCATCGGCTGAGGACCTTCTACTGCCATTTCGTTTGTTGTGTGCGTGTCTTTGTGTTGGTCTATGTGGGTATGCTTGTGTCACAGAGCATGCGTGGAAGTCAAAAGATAATTTTCAGGACTGAGCTTTTTTCCACCATGTAGGGTCTTGGGATCAAACTGAAGTGGAAAGGCTTGGCAGTTAGTGCCTTTATCCAATAAGCCATCTTGCTGATCCTAGTATTTCTTTTTGAAAGATTTTTACTTTGAAACTTTTCTTTGAGGGGTTGGTTTTTAGAGACAGGGTCTCTCTGTGTCGTCCTTGCTGTCCTGTAACTTGCTCTGTAGACCAGGCTGGCCTTGAACTCAAGAGATCAGCCTGGCCGGGCGTTGGTGGCGCACGCCTTTAATCCCAGCACTTGGGAGGCAGAGGCAGGCGGATCTCTGTGAGTTCGAGACCAGCCTGGACTACCAAGCAAGTTCCAGGACAGCCTCTAAAGCCACAGAGAAACCCTGTCTCGAAAAACCAAAAAAAAAAAAAAAAAAAAAACCAAAAAAAAAAAAAAAAAAGAGATCAGCCTGCCTCTGCCTCCCAAGTAAGGGATGTATTACCATATATGACAATTTTTTTAATGTTTCAGGGTTTTGTTATTATTTTTTATTTTATGTGTGTGAGTGTTTGCTTGCATGCCTGGTGCTCACAGAGGCCAGAAGATGTCGGATCCCTTGGAACTGGAGTTACAGACAATTGTGAGCTGGGACTTGAATTTGGGTCCCCTGTCAAAGCAGCCAGTGCTCTTAATCACTGGGCCACAATGTAGACCAGGCTAGCTTGCAATCTGTGGTACTCTTCCTGCCTCTGCCTCCCATATGCAGAGATTTTAAGTATGTGTCACCACACCCAGCTTATGCTTCACTTTGTAATTTAAGAATAACTTCGGGCCGGGCGATGGTGGCGCACGCCTTTAATCCCAGCACTTGGGAGGCAGAAGCAGGCAGATCTCTGTGAGTTCGAGGCCAGCCTGGTCTACAAGAGCTAGTTCTAGGACAGGCTCCAAAACAATTCAGAGAAACCCTGTCTCGAAAAACCAAAAAAACAAACAAACAAAAAAGAATAACTTCGCTTGTAGCTGGTAAGATGGTTCAGCAGATAAAGCACTCAGGCTGACAGTCTGAGTTTAATCCCTGGAACCCACGTAAAGGTGGAAGGAGGGAATCAGTGCTACAAACTTGTCCTCTGACCTCCATATAAGCCATGGCTTACTTGCACTGTCCTTCTCCCTCACATAATAAGAAGTAACTTTAAGAGAATAACTTAGTCTGGCTTTTTATTGTGTGTGTTTGTATGTGTGTGTGAGAAAGAGAGACAGAGAGATGTAGTGGTACATGTGTGTCCAGGTATGGCACATGTGACCAGAGGCCAAAGGAGTAATCCAGGGTTCTGCTCCACCTTATTCCTTTGAGACTGCATTTCTTACTAACCCTGGAGCTAGACTGGTGATCAGCAAACCTCAGTGACCCTCTTATTCTAAGCCCTCAGAGCAAGGGCCTTAAGGGAGTATGTAGCTATTTACGTGGGTGCTGGGATCTGAACTCCAGCTCAGCTCCTCATGCTCATATAGCAAGTGCTCCTCATGCTCACATAGCAAGTGCTCCTCGTGCTCACATAGCAAGTGCTCCTCATGCTCACATAGCAAGTGCTCCTCATGCTCACATAGCAAGTGCTCCTCGTGCTCACATAGCAAGTGCTCCTCATGCTCACATAGCAAGTGCTCCTCATGCTCACATAGCAAGTGCTCCTCATGCTCACATAGCAAGTGCTCCTCATGCTCACATAGCAAGTGCTCCTCGTGCTCACATAGCAAGTGCTCCTCATGCTCACATAGCAAGTGCTCCTCATGCTCACATAGCAAGTGCTCCTCATGCTCACATAGCAAGTGCTCCTCGTGCTCACATAGCAAGTGCTCCTCGTGCTCACATAGCAAGTGCTCCTCGTGCTCACATAGCAAGTGCTCCTCGTGCTCACATAGCAAGTGCTCCTCGTGCTCACATAGCAAGTGCTCCTTATGCTCACATAGCAAGTGCTCCTCATGCTCACATAGCAAGTGCTCCTCGTGCTCACATAGCAAGTGTTCCTCGTGCTCACATAGCAAGTGCTCCTCATGCTCACATAGCAAGTGCTCCTCACTGACTCATCTCTCAGCCTCTGGCTTTTGCTTTTTGATGGCCTCTGGCTCTTAACTAAACCATTTCCTAACTTCTTTCGGATGTCTTCTTTTTTTCTCCAAGCACTTTAGTGGGGAGTTTCTCCCAATCTCTCTAACTGAAATCTCTGAAAATGGAGCACAGAGGACTTTATCTAAAAGTAAAACAACCACAAATCCTGTGCTGATATGCAAACCTTTAGCATGGCTTCTGGTCCCAGCTTCAAGCACATTTTTACAGGACAGCTAGGACCTGTTCTCTGCCTTCAGACCCAGGCAAGGCATACATCCCAGGGCAGAGAGAGGAATATGGCCTAAGCTTGGCCTCTCTTGGTCAAGCGTCTAGCCCACCTGGGGGAGGAACATGATAGGGTACCCCACACATCACTGCAGCACTGGCCTCAGGACAATTGTTCTAGTGCAAACACTTGCTACTGTTTCTCTGTCACCCTGTCCTCCTTGTCCAGGTGGATTCCCAGGGGTCCCGTCCCGATTCCCTTTCCTGAGTCAGAGAGCAGCTCTGAATGACTGAATGCAGATGCACACTAGCTCTGGGCTCTGGCTGCAGTGCTCTCACCCCACCTGCAGTTAAGTAAGTCATTACCACGCTGGCCCCCAAGAGCTCTCTTCCCCATGCTCTCCTGCTCTTAGAGTGGCTTGTTTCTCCTGGGCCTTCAAACCACCACCAAAAGTGGGGCACACCAGTTCCTCATTAGCTTCCCCTCCCTTTCCCGTGCACTCCCATTTCTGTGTCCCCGGGGAACACCAGCTCTAGCTGGTCTCAGGACTCACCAGGGCAGCAGGAGGTGCTGGGGCTGCGGTGCTGGTTCTTGGCAGGATGTGTCTCGGAGCATCTGAGGACAGCCCGCTGACTGTGCAGGTACCAGGCACCATAAACGCAGGACTCCACTGATCTGAAGAAGACAGACTGGGGTGAAGGGGTCAGGAGATGGTGATGACAGCAGGGCGGGGGCAGTGGCACAGTAGAACCTTCTCCCTTAGACCACATGGTCAGGCTGGGCATGAAAAGGCCATTGCCTTCTTTCCAAAAAGAACACTGACCTATCTGGATGGAGATGAGTCCGAAGGTTGGCCCTGCTTCCCGCTGAGTACGCTGCAAGGCCCCTGCCTCATAGACAACCTCATAGAGGGCAGGGGTACCGGGTGCCTGTGGGGCTGGGGAGCTAGGGTCTTCAGAGACACCGTTGTCACTACCAGGAGATGTTTCTGAGCAGTATACCATATTGGGATCAATGAAGAGGTTCAGGAAGTCATCAGGCTCGCTCTTCTGAAGGCCCTAGATAGAAGGAGGTATGAGTGTCTGAAGAAGAATTTTGAAAGTCCTACCTGATGTCAGTCATACATCCTATGTGCTTTGATTTTGGTGGTTTTCCTTCTTGGACCTAGAAATCGTTACAGGTCGTGTCTGTTTTGTGGGCTCTGTTACCAGATCTCTTTCCTTGTGGGAACTGAAGCCTCTCAGGCTTCCAGTCAGAGTTGTCTGACCCTCACCCCACTTCCATTCACCAGACTCCCTCAGCCTCAGCCCCACTGGTCTCCCAGCCCTGCAGCCCTGCTCTTGAAGCCATGAGAACCTTAGATGGAGGACTGTTGAGTCCCAGCTCCAGGAAGGATCCTGTTGAGAAGATATCTTCCGGGGGCTCCAGCAACTCAGGGCACCCGGGCTCCATGCTTCTGTGGGAAGGTAGTGGAATAGTTACAGAAGGCAGGAGGCGGTTTGTTGCTTATACACGATAAAGAAGTCTTTTGCCATGTTCCCCTTTTGGCTGGGGTACTTAAGAACGTTGAAGAATAAACTTGGAGCGTCCATTATTCACTGGATTGCCCTCCTGACTCTAAAAACAAACAAACAAACAGAAGAAAACAACAAAAAAAGAAGTCCTCACGGCTTCTGGCTCCCCCGAATTCCCCTCTGCTCACATGCAGCAGCCCCTCGAAAGAAAATCCACTTCAGGCCTTATCTTTATATAAATAGCCCCCTTGGGTATTACCTGTTTTTGTTCGGAGAGCTTTACCTTGCCAAACCAACCGAGCCCGCTGAAGGCCCAAACACTACACCTTTTCTTTCCTCCAGGATCTTGTATCCTGGTCCTGCCCAGTCAAGCCCCGCCTATGCAGTCCATGGAGTTTGGGGGTGGGGTGGGGCTGGGTTGCACCTGACCAGGAGCCACTGTCTGGGCCTGCATCTGGGGGTAGGATTAAGGCGCTGCCCATATGCAAACTGAAATAAAACAATAGGTACCCCCCGCCCTTTCTGTCAGTTTCCCCAGTGCTAGTAGATACTGCTGAGAGCTTGGTGTCTCCTCAGCGAAGAGCTGAGGGGGCAGTGACCAGCACACGGGATACCTGAGCGCTCCATTTCGAAGTCACAGTCTTTACAAGAGGCAAACCATCTCAGGGGAGAAAACCAAGCTAATTTTTGGAGGCTCCCCCGCCCGGTCCACCCCCCCTAACCGCGTGGCACTCTTCCACTCGTGAATCCTAATTGGACGTTGAAGACTTAGGGCAGGGCTTCCAGCCAATGGCGGACTACCTCGAGGCCCACGCCCTCGCGATTGGCAACAATAGACCAACAGAGAGGGGTCGCAGAAGTAATTTGGCAGAGGCTCCGGGTTCCATCGAGAAGCCACTGTAGGAAAGTTGAGTGAAAACTTCCGGGTTGAGGGTAGGAGCCGCTGGGTTTGAGTTTGTTTATCTTGTGATTCCGAGGTTCCAAGTTATTACTTTCGCAGACAGCAAATAACATGTAGCCTGTGGACCAGGCCTCCACCAGTTGCGCAATCGCGGCTATGTGGATCTGAGAACGACGCCCCACCATTGCAGCACTGTCGGGGCCCTGCGAACCCACGCAGGGACACAGAGCAGGAAAACTGCCACGCATCATCCAAACGTTTGCTTTTGGCTTGAGGTCTTATTATTTCCATAAAACTACCAGTTATATGTTTAGTTTTGCGTTTTGAAATGGGAGTGAGGAAGTCACATTGCTCAGGGTGGCCTCCTGATGCTGGGGGGTGGGGGGATGGAGCTTGAAGGCTGTTTGAGAGCTTGGTGTGGGTGTTCACGCCTGCAATCTCAGTGCTTAAGAGGAAGGTGATACAGGAGTGTCCCTGAGGTTGAGGACAGCCTGGGCTGCATAAGATCCTGTCTCAAAAACAAAAACAGTAACAAAATGCAAGAACAGTGTATCTAGTGATACGTCCAATAAATTCTATTTGTCCTCACATCACCCTTAAAGCTGACTTCTTAGGAACAGGACCTATGAGATGGTAGAACAATATAAAAGGAGAATTGAGGGATCTGGGTGAGGAGTGGGCTTGAATTTAAAACTGTTACACATGGAAGTTATTTAGCAGGAACCACCAGTGCGTGCACAGTACACACAGCATGCTACAGAAACCTTTGGATGTGTCCCTGCCCTCCAGTCTTCAGGTATGAGGGTTTGGTTCACATTTGTTAACTTTGTTACATGGGCCATCTCCTGACAAGTTGTGAGATCTTGTTTGTATTTTGTTTGAGAAAGGGTCTCACTGTGTCTTCCTGGCTTGTTTATTTGTCCAGGCAGGGTCTCACTGAACTTGTGTTTTCTTTTCCTTCCTTCTCTTCCTATGAGGGCAGGCAATCACAGGGTTGGAGGGGAGAGGGATCCCATGCCCCTGCCCAGCTATGGAGGCCGGAGGACAGCAACAAGGAGTCCGCTCTCTCTCATGATCCTGTGGCTTGGGGCTGGTCAGTTTAGGTGGTTTTACCCACTTAGCTATGCTGCCATCTATCTATCGTTTTCTACTTGTTTATTTGGTTCTTTTTGTTTGTTTGTTTGTTTGTTTTTTTGTCTTTCGTTTTGAGACAGGGTTTCTTTGTGGCTTAGGTCTTACTCTGTTACCAAAGGTAGCCTCATTTTGAAAATTCTCCTGCTTCAGCCTCCCAAGTGCTGGAATGTAAGGAGTGAGTCGCCACACCTATCTGAGGAATTTGTTTTCGACAGTATTGTCTGTCTCTGTCACGCGATGAGCAACAGCTCTCAGGTTCACGGAGCAGAGAATATTTTGTCAGTTTGGCTGATAAAGTGTCAGGTACTCTGGCTAAAAAATAGTAATTTCAAAATGTCGGGGTTTATTTGGCCTTGATCTAGGGTCTGATGGCACAGGAGTGCACCTCAAGTGAAACTACGCTAACACAGGTGAATCCTCTGAAATTATGCTTACAGAAGTATGAATCCTGTGAACCTTCCTCTCAGCGCAGAAAAATCTGGGAGGTGCATCCAGAATGTGCTAATTTTCCTTATGAATATTTGACTAAGTCATTGGTACAAACTGGAAAGGAACTGGCAGAAATCAACAGCTAGAGCAACTATGATGTATAAGCATTTTCACATCTCATATTGGTCTCATAGCAACCCAGAGAGGACAAGTTAGCTTCTTTAAGATTACTCTGGGGGAGCCGGGCGTTGGTGGCGCACGCACGCCTTTAATCCCAGCACTCGGGAGGCAGAGGCAGGCGGATCTCTGTGAGTTCGAGGCCAGCCTGGTCTACAAGAGCTAGTTCCAGGACAGCCTCCAAAGCCACAGGGAAACCCTGTCTCGAAAAACCAAAAAAATAAAAAGATTACTCTGGGGGGCTGGAGAGATGGTTCAGAGCTTAAGAGCACTGACCACTCTTCCTGATGTCCTGAGTTCAATTCCCAGCAACCTCATGGTGGCTCACGTGGGATCTGATTCTCTCTTCTGATAAAGGTGTGCACAGATCAAGTACTCATAAGCACAAATAAATAAATAAATAAATCTTAAAAAAAAAAGATTACTCTGTACTCCAGTCTGGTGGCCATGCCTTTAATCCCAGCACTAGGGGAAGCAGAGGCAGATGGATCTCTGTGAGTTCCAGACTAGCCTGGGTTACATATTGAGTTCTAGGACAATAAGGACCATATAGGGAGATCTTTTCTCAAGAAAGAAAAGAAAGAAAAGATATTGATGTCTGAACCAACATTGACTTTTTTTTTGTTTTTTGTTTTGAGACAGGGTTTCTCTGTGTAATAGCCTTGGCTGTTCTGGGATTCACTTTGTAGACCAGGCTGGCCTTAAACATGCATACGTCTGACTCCTCTGTTTCCCTGATGCTGGGATTAAAGGCCTGTGCCACCATGGCCTGGTTGCCATTCTTTTTTTTTTTCCCCCAAGACATGGCTTTGAAGCCTGTCCTGGGACTTGCTCTGTAGACCAGTCTGGCCTCGAACTCACATAACTCACAAAGATCTGCCTGCCTCTGCCTCCCAAGGGCTTAAAGGACTGCACCACTACTGCTAGGTCCTGGCTTAACATTCTTTTTTTTTTTTTTTTTTTTGGTTTTTCGAGACAGGGTTTCTCTGTGGCTTTGGAGGCTGTCCTGGAACTAACTCTTGTAGACCAGGCTGGCCTCGAACTCACAGAGATCCACCTGCTTCTGCCTCCCAAGTGCTGGGGGCTTAACATTCTTTAAAAATTTTTTTTTGTTTTGATTTTTTAGAGGATTACACTGTGGGGCCCTGTCTGGCTGGCCCTAAACGTGCAGAGATCTGTCTGTCTCTGAGTCTAGAATACTAGGATTGAAGGCATGTGTCTCCATACCCCATCCAAGATTTATTTTTTTAATTGTGTGTGTACATAAACGTCAGATCACCTGGAGCCGGAGTTACAGGTGGTTGTGAGCCCCCCCCGTGGGAACTGACACCTGAACTCAGGTCCTTTCTAAGAGCAAGAAGCACTCTTATCCTCTCCAGCCCCAAATATAAGCCAAGCTGCCTGGCTGGGCTTTCTTGAATTTCCTAAGCCTGTCTCTCCTGCTCCTGCAGTAGCTTGATGAAAGCAGATTGCTTGGGTTACTGCAGGGCACAGAAAAAAGCAGAATTATTTTTGTTGACTTCTTTGGAGCCCAAGAAAGGTGGTTAAATGCACTTCAGGGGGCTTTCCAGCTGGCTGCTACATGCAGGGGTGATGGAATGGGAAAGAGTCAGCTGCTGTTTGCGCAAGACCTGGGAGGAACTTCTGCTTCATCTCCCTTCGCTTCCCTCTTCTCCCCCATGGACCAAGTTTTGCAGAGGAAAAAAGTAACTTCTTGGTCCCGTGTCAGATGAAGGTAAAGATCAGCAGATCTGCTGTTTAACGGGGTGACTAGAGCCAGTAATGATGGATGTGTTTGTTGTCCAGCTCAAAATCATTGCGCGGGTGTTGGGTGTTCTTCCCTGGGAGATCCTCCCACTCTCAGGAATTCTGCCCAACTTTCCCTTAATCTAGCTATGTTTGATCTACTTGAAATCAATTGCTCAAAGTGCATTTTAAGAGTTCTCATTATAAATTAATATAAGTTGATTAGCTTGAGCTAGCCATTTTGCAATATGTAGATATACAAACACCATATATTTCCAAGTATTGTGTTGTATACCATAAATACATTTTTTGTTTTGTTTTGTTTTCAAGAGGGAGTTTCTCGCCAGGCGGTGGTGGCGCAAGCCTTTAATCCCAGCACTCGGGAGGCAGAGGCAGGCGGATCTCTGTGAGTTCGAGGCCAGCCTGGTCTACAAAGTGAGTTCCAGGACAGCATCCAAAGCCACAGAGAAACCCTGTCTCGAAAAACCAAAAAAAAAAAAAAAAAAAAAAAAAGAGGGAGTTTCTCTGTGTATCCCTAGCTGACCTGGAACTCACTCTGTAGACCAGGCTGGCCTCAAATTCACAGATATCTGCCTGCCTCTGCCTCCTGAGTGCTGGGATTAAAGGCATGTGCCACCACTGTGAGACCAATACAAATTTTATTTGACTTTCTTTTGTGCGGGTGGGGGGGTGTTGAGACAGGGTTTCTCTGGGTAGCACTGGGTGTTCTGGAAATTGATCTGTGAACCAGGATGGCATCAAACTTACAGAGATCCACCTGCCCCTGCCTCTGCAGTACTGGGATAAAAGGCATGTGACATCAACACTTGGCACATTTAACTTTCAAGTAAAATTTGGGCAGCATTTGGGAGGCAGAGGCAGGTAGATCTCTGTGAGTTCAAGACCAACCTGGTCTACAAGAGCTAGTTTCAGGACTGGCTGTGAAACTACACAGAGAAACGTGTCTCGAAAAACCTAAATAAATAAATAAATAATAAAAAATGAAAACAAATAAATAAAATTTGTGGCTGGAGAAATGGCTCAGTGGTTAAGATCACTGTTTGCTCTTCCGAAGGACCCTGGTTTCATCCCACCTCCCATATGGCAGCTCACAAATGTCTGTAAACCCAGTTCCAGGGGTTCTGACACCTTCTTCTGCACTCTGCAGGCATTGCATTTACATGCTGCATCGATATACATGCAGGCAAAACACCTATACACATAAAATACCTAAATAAAATTACTTTTAGTTTTGTGTAGGTGTGTCTGTCTGCATGTGGGTATGTGCACATGCGTGTACAGAGGTCAGAGGTGTTGAATGCCCTGGAGCAGGGGTTGTAGACTGATTTGATTGCTGAAAATCAAATTTGGGTTCTCTGGAAGGACAGAAAACGCTCTTAAATATTGAGGTGCTATCTCTCCAGTCTCCTATTCAACTTTTAAAAGATTTATTTTATGTTAAATGATGTGTACATGCCTGTGTGGGTAAGTACACAGCCAACAGGAGGTCAGGTTCCTTTGCTCCCTGTGGAACCAAGGTTACAAGCAGTTGTGAGCTGCGAGGCATGTGTGCTGGTGCTGGGCAAGGTACTGCAAAGAGGCCCAAGCTGGCCTTGAACTCAGATTTTCACTTGTTTCTAGTGTGTGTGTGTGTGTGTGTGTGTCTGTCTGTCTGTCTGTCTGTTTTGCCACTGGACACATATGTGGAAGTCAGAGGATAATTTGTGGGAGTTGGACCTCTTCTTCTACCTTCTTAGTTGGGGACGGGTGGAATTCAATTAAAAACCTTAGGCTTGATGCCAAATCCCTGTAACAGCTGAGCCATCTCCTCATCGGCTCAGAAGGGGATTCATAGAACATGTGTTGTGGGATCGAGAGAACTGAGCAAACAGTGAAGGTATGGAGAGAAAAATACAATGGTGAGCGGGCACCGTGGTACATGCAGTTATCTCAGCACTTGGGAGGCTGAGGCATGATTGTTCTGAGCTGGGAACAGTTTGGCCACATAGTGATTTGCAGGCCAGTGTGAACTTTAAAGTGTGAAATCTAAGACAATAAATAAATAAGCAGAAGAAACAAAGAAAAGAGAGAAAACACTGTGCATGCAAGGAACAGAAAACAGATCTTTAGGACTAGGGGGTGGGAGAGCTGGAGAACACAAAATGAAGTTGGAGAAAATCTTGGCACGATGCCCAAAGGCATGATCAATAGGAAATTGACGTATGCTACTTGATGGGGTTTCGGCAACTCCTAAACTCAGTCCCAAAATTTCTCTGCAGACTCTGGGGAGGCAGGAGGCTGCTTAGAAGTCAAATGGGCCTTAGGCAGTCTAGAAAGGATTGTTTTATTTATTTATTTTAGTTAATTAATTTTTAGAAAGGATCGCTTTTAAATCATGCCCCCATTCTTTCCCAATTCTGTCTCATCTTTTTTTGTGGGGGCTGGCTAGGCAAGCCAGGCAAAGACATTTGTCCCAAAAAGGTAATGATCCCCTCTGGCCCAGTTAAGCACTAATGCACTATTAAGAGTCGGGGCCAAGGCCAGACAGATATCTTAAGAGATGTGGGGAGAGATACTTGAGAGTAAGGATAACAGGCCTTGCTCGCAGAGTTCCCACTTTTATCAAAGTCTCTGTGACTGGCCGGCTCTGGCGGCCAGCTCCTCCGAAGATGTGTGCCAGACCCACCGCCCTCGGGTCTTCCCGCTAGTCCCCTCCCGGCTTTGGCTCGGTCTCAGCTCGCCGCCCGCCTAGCCCTCTCCTGTTCCCAGATTCTAATTGCTCTTAACGCATGTCACTCCAGGATAGGCTCCTCCCACCGAGTGCAGTCATTGGCAGCCTGGTGCGGGTACGCGGAGGCGGTGGGGGGGGAGGGGAGAGGGGAGGGGAGGGGGCGGGAATTCCCGACGCGAGGCCGGAACCCAGCGTCTGCGATGGAGCGAGACCCTCGGGAGGTGAGTGCGGCCTCCCTGGGCTCGGGGGTCTAAGTCAGCTTCTAAGGCCTCCCAGGCTAGGAGCTGGGGGTCTCCATTTTAACATTTTTCATCTGCGTCCTGCGACGCTGGCGACCTCTGACCTCGCCTTCGAGACTTCCAGACACCGCCCTCAGCTTGGTGTTAGCCTTAGCCAGTCCCAAGCCCCTCTCCTTTGGCTGTCTGCCCTTTGGCTACCTGTTATTTGGCTCTGGGGAGTGGACAGTGAGAGAGTCATCCAGCACCCAAGTTCGTCCAGTTTCAGATCGTCCGTGAAAGCACCCGGGACTTCTCTCCAAGCTCCAACCTCTTTGCTACACGCTCATGGTGGACTATGTGTGAGAGAGTGGTCTCTACCTTCGTTAGGGGGCTCCAGCTCCAGGTCTAACCTGGAGTCTGTTCCTAGTTTTTTGCGGACTCCAAGTGAAGGGGTAATGACATATCTATATTGGCCTTCTTGTGCCTCAGTTTCCTCCTTGGTGGCTCCCAGAACTGCGAGAGATAAATTCGAAGGAGGAAATGCAATGCCCCTGGTGTTGGAGTGGATGAGTCACCCCAGCTGGGAAAGGCCACAAAGTGTCTGGGCTGAGGGAAGGACATTCTGCTGACCAGCCTTCCCTTTTCCTTGACCCCCTTTTTCCTATGTGACCCTTCTCACCCATGCTGGTATTTTCTTTATAGGTCTGAGAGTCATTGATCCCACAGCCACCATGGGGCCCTGGGGGGAGCCAGAGCTCCTGGTGTGGCGCCCAGAAGCAATAGCTTCCGAGCCCTCGGTGCCAGTGGGGCTGGAGGTGAAGCTGGGGGCTCTGGTTCTGCTGCTGCTCTTGACGCTTGTCTGCAGCTTGGTGCCTGTGTGTGTGCTTCGAAGGCCAGGCGCTAGCCATGAAGCCTCCGGTGAGTCTCTGCTACTCTGGAGGTGGGAGGGGTAGCTGCGGAGGAGGGGAAGGCGGGGGTGGCCGCTGCTTCTGTTGGAGTGGGACTTTGCAGGGCTTTGAGTTGGTTATAACCCCCTTTGTACTTCACTCTTGCTCAGCCTCAGGCCAGAAAACCCTAAGCCTCGTAAGCTGCTTCGCAGGAGGCGTGTTTTTGGCTACCTGTCTTCTGGACCTGCTGCCTGACTACCTAGCTGCCATAGATGAGGCGTTGGCGGCTCTGCATGTGACGGTGAGCACTGACCTCAGCATGTGACCCACAGAATTGCTGGACTAGCTAATAGAAAACGCGGTTATAGCTTTAGGGCTCGCCCCATGACTGTGAGCTTGTGAGTTATGATTTCAGCGACAGGGCGGCATACATTTCTGTGCATTCTTTCCTGGGTACTGGGCCTGGTACGACCCCAGTGTACTCTTTCAGATAGTGTGAGGAACCTTGTCAGGTGTGGGAACCACTCTGGATTTTAGTTGCAGTTACCAGAAAGTTAACAATGTTCTAAGAATAGTGTTTCACCCATTGTCCCTTTGTCCCTCCTCTTCCTCCTCCCTTTTCGTTTTCTCCTTTTCCTTCTTTGAGATAGGTTCTCACTGTGTATTCCTGGCTGGCCTGGTACTTGTTATGTAGACTTTTTTTTTGGGTTTTCTGAGACAGGGTTTCTCTGTATTGTTTTGGAGCCTGTCCTGGAACAGGATATCAGGCTGGCCTTGAACTCACAGAGATCCACTTGCCTCTGCCTCCCGAGTGCTGGAACTAAAGGTGTGCACCACCGCCTGGCTTTGTTATGTAGACTTGCCTCAAATTTGCAGTGATCTTCCTGTCTCTGTGTCCCAAATGCCACTTCACGAAGAATATTTTCTTTCCTTTATACCTTACTTCATTTTTTCAGGGCAGGGTCTCGATTATGTAGCTCTGGCTGTCCTGGAACGCACTCTGTCGACCAGGCTGGCCTTGAACTCAGAGGTCCACCTGCCTCTGCCTCGCAAGTACTGGGGTTAAAAGAGTGTACCACCGGCCGGGCGTTGGTGGCGCACGCCTTTAATTCCAGCACTCGGGAGGCAGAGGCAGGCGGATCTCTGTGAGTTCCAGGACAGCCTCCAAAGCCACAGAGAAACCCTGTCTCCAAAAACCAAAAAAAAAAAAAAAAAAAAAAGGTGTACCACCACCTCCTGGCTAGATTTTTTTTTCATTTGCATAAATTGTGCATAGTAATTGGTTTGATTATTACATTTTCATACATAAGGTATCTTGACTATATTCACCCCATTCTTGACTCCCTCCCACTGATAGTCTTTCCAGCTACCAACTAGCCCCCACTTCTATTTCCTGTGTGTCTATGTGTGAGCATGTTACCTTGACCCCATGAGTTTAATTAGTGAGGGCTCCTTTCTCTCTCTCTCTCTCTCTCTCTCTCTCTCTCTCTCTCTCTCTCTGTCTCTGTCTCTCTCTCTCTCTCTCTCTCTTTCTGTGTAGTCCTGACTACTGAAGCTTTCAGTTCTCCTGTCTCAATTTTATGGATATAGTGTGAACTAGCACAGCTGGTGGTTTAGCATCCCTTGGAGGGCTGGAGACAGATCCCTGTAGATCAGGGAGGGTAGGAAGCCGTTTCCAGGGGTCTGGTGTTCTCAAGGAAGCAGGACAGGCATGGAAAACTCACTATAAAACTGGAAGCAGAAGTTTCAGCACTTGAAGGCTGAGGCAGGAGGATCATGAGGATTTTGAGGTCAACTTGGACTGTATAGTATTTTCCAGGCCTTTTGAGCTTCAGAGTGAGACCTGTCTCAACCCCCTCCCTGCTTCCCAAACAAAAATATCTCCCAAAAAACACAGTATAGGAAAACCTGAGGCAGATAGGTTCAGCACAGTCATCCCAAGTTCTTCTCTTTTTTCCCTGTGACTGAGGAAGTAGGAATCGCTGCCAACCTCTGTATATCTGTGACTGAGTGACCTGTGTCTCCATATGACTGCATGTCCCTGTGACATGTATGTGAACATTTGGAAAGATGGGCTCAAATGTGATCCTTTGTTTTATTTGGTTTTTCGAGACAGGATTTCTCTGTGGCTTTGGAGGCTGTCCTGAACTAGCTCTTGTAGACCAGGCTGGTCTTGAACTCACAGAAATCTGCCTGTCTCTGCCTCCTAAGTGCTGGGACTAACGGTGTGCATCTGTGTCCATGACCCTCAACCAGGGAAAATTTTTGCCCCTTAGGAAACACTAACTGGAGACAGTCTTGGTTGTCACAGCTTAGTGGTGTTGGTGGTGGTGATGCTGTGCTTGCTGATGACATCTGGTGGGTAGAAGTCAGAGGAGCTGCTCACTTAGTGTGTATGACAGTGATGACAGAATTATTTATCCCAAAACGTTATTAGCGCCAAGGTTGAGACACTTTGGTCTGCATTTAGTATGGTGTGATACCATTTCTGTCCCATATGTGTTGCTCTGTGTCAGTGGCACCAAATGACTTCATCACTGTGTGACCAGTAGGCAGTAGGGACCCTGGGCCTATGTGGGACTTCAGGTGTGTATGACTGGGCCTCTACCAGGCTCTGCGTCTGACTCCTTCCCGTTCTTGTCCTGTTTCCTGAACTCCTGTTGCCACCTTTGTCCACAGCTTCAGTTCCCTCTGCAAGAGTTCATCCTGGCCATGGGCTTCTTCCTGGTTTTGGTGATGGAGCAGATCACACTGGCTTACAAGGAGCAGTCCAGTCCACCACATCCGGAAGAGACCAGGGCTCTGCTGGGAACAGTGAATGGCGGGCCTCAACACTGGCACGATGGACCAGGGGTCCCCCAGGCCAGCGGAACTCCAGCAGCTCCCTCCGCCCTGCGTGCCTGTGTTCTGGTCTTCTCCCTAGCCTTGCACTCAGTGTTTGAGGGCCTGGCTGTGGGGCTGCAACGAGACAGGGCTCGGGCAATGGAGTTGTGCCTAGCTTTGCTGCTCCACAAGGGTATCCTGGCAGTCAGCCTGTCCCTGAGGCTGCTACAGAGCCACCTGCGGGTACAGGTGGTGGCTGGCTGTGGGATCCTCTTCTCATGTATGACACCTCTGGGTATTGGGCTGGGTGCAGCTCTGTCAGAGTCAGCTGGGCCTCTGCACCAGCTGGCCCAGTCTGTGCTGGAGGGCATGGCAGCTGGCACCTTCCTGTATATCACCTTCCTGGAGATCTTACCCCAGGAGCTGGCCACTTCCGAGCAGAGGATCCTCAAGGTCATCCTGCTCCTAGCAGGCTTTGCCCTGCTCACTGGCCTGCTCTTCATCCAAATCTAAGGTGCTTAAAGAGAAAAGGCAGGGGAGGCATCCTGTTAGGTGCCTCTGTCCTCTCTATCCTCTCTGTGCTTCCCAGTTTGTAGGAAGTAGAAAGGAAGTAGTGAGGACCAGTGAGTTCTCTGAGAGGTAGGGATGGAGCATTTGGACTATGAATCATGAGAGGGAAGAGGGCAGGTAGGAGGCTAGCTGCAGGCCCAAAGAGCAAGAAATAGCCAAGTCACTAGATCGGGCGGCATCAAGAATCAGACCAGGCACTACATCTAGAGGCACACTGACAGAAGAACTGGAGATAGGCATCCAGTGGCTTGGAGATAAGACGCAGAGGGTGTAAGTCAGTCAGTGCCCTGCTGGCTCCAGCCCATTTCAGCTCTCTGCCAGTTGAAGTGGATCCTCTTACTTTCTTCTGTGTCTCTTCTCTACCAAGGGACTAGTGCCAAATGGTCTCTTTGCCAGTTTTTATAATTTATCTGGCCTCGAGTGTCCTGCTCACTTTTGTTTGTTTGTTTGTTTTCTTTTCTTTTGAGACATGGCTTCTCTGTATATCCCTGGCCGTCCTGGCACTTGCTCTGTAGACCAGGCTGACCTCCAATTCAGAGGTTTGCATGCCTCTGCCTCACCAGTGCTGGAGTTATAGGGGTGCTATGCCACCACACCCACTCACACCTCTATTTTTAAAGTGCCAAACACCCACCTGCCCCCTCCTTTTTTAGTTGTTTTTTTTTTTTTTTCCCGAGACAGGGTTTCTCTGTGTAGCCCTGGCTGTCCTGGACCTAGCTCTGTAGACCAGGCTGGCTTTGCACTCACAGAGATCCGCCTGCCTCTGCCTCCTGAGCACTGGGATTAAAGGCGTGCGCCAACATGTATGGCTCACCTGCTCCTTCTCTCAAAGCACAGTTAGGTGGCCCTGGGCCCTGCCCAGCACCTCAGTGGAGACCTATTTGCTCGAAATTTGAGCCCCACAATTTGGGTGGGGCAGAAATGTTTGCTGAACTGAACTGCAGTAAAGAGAAAGTAGGTACAACTTTTGACACCAACCACTACAGAAGGTGCCCCATACCTAGATAATAAACATTGACCTGCCAAAACTTTTTATATCTGGGGGGGGGTGCAGATCTCCCGACCCCGCCCCAGGATTATTTTGGGGGAGGGAGGGCTGTGCATAGGGGCTTACTGTGTAGAATCTATTTTACTAACTGACCTGTTTTGGGACATGTTACCCAAATAAAAGATATTTCTATACCCCTGTACGGTACCTGGTTCATTTGGTGGGTGGGTGGGTGGGGTGTGTTGTGGCCAGCCTGAGAGGACCTGAATTCCAGATGCTTACACTTGCTTGTTTTCACTCGCCCCACTTGTCGCTTTTCCTGAGGATGACCAACTTTTTCTTTTGTCTCTTCCTTCTTCCCTTTCTGTCTCCACCCCTTCCCTTCCTCTCTGTTTTCTCCAGCTTCCTTTGCGAATCCTTTGCCCCTTCCCGTTCGTAGGCTAGGGACTGTGGTAGAACTACCTTTCCCGGCTTGCGGCGCCGCCGGGAGTAGGTGAGGGGTGGTGCGCGTGCCGGCCTCCCGGGGTCGGAAGGACTGCTGGGAAATAGAGTCCGCTTCCTCCCCTCGCTGCGTGGCTGCGGGCGCGGAGGAGGCCCGTAAACAAACTACAAGTCCCGGCAGGCAGTGCATTGCGGGTCAGGACTAGGCTGGGGCCGAGCCGCCGGGCTCGCGGAGGCAGCGGCGGCTGCTGCTACGGCTGGAGGAGCCGGGCCGGGCCCGCGGAGGCCGTGGCTGGAACTGGGAAGGTGGCGGGGAGGGACGCGGGCGTAAGATGGCGACGTCGGGGGCGAACGGGCCGGGCTCCGCTACAGCCTCAGCGTCCAATCCACGCAAGTTTAGTGAGAAGATCGCGCTGCAGAAGCAGCGTCAGGCCGAGGAGACGGCGGCCTTCGAGGAGGTGATGATGGACATCGGCTCCACACGGGTAAGGGGCCGTGCCGGGGTGCCCGAGCACAGAGGAGCGGTCGCCAAGCGGATAGGCGGGGCGGGGGCGGGAGCCGCTGGGCAGGAGGCGGAACGCGGCTGGGGCAGCGGGCGCCGCCGTCTGGGTGGCACGGGGTGAGGGCCGGTGGATCAGCTAAACGAATTTTGCCGGGAAGTCAGGAACACCGGAGAGATTGGGGGAGTAATAAAGACTGGGTTCGAGTTATTTACGTGTGAGGCAGGACTGGCGGAAGAGGGAAGATGGTCTGCCCAAGTCCAGCGCCCATGGAACGGTTCTTGTGCATCTCTGGCCGAGTCCTTTCCACTGAAGCATCCTCAGTTGTGGATTATGGGTTAGGAGCATAGTCTACTTGTTCCTAATCTGGCCCTTTGTGAGCTTGTGATAGCCAGAGTAGTGCTTGTGCTCTGTTGGGACACTGACGGCGTCTGGGTTCCTAAGGGAAAGGGCCTCTCGAGTGGTTTGATCTAGCTGTGCTGGGTATATTGGGACAGGAAGTCCCCTCCTGTGTCCCGTCCCTTTGCTTCCTTTTTCAAATATTTCGTGTGGTTTCCTGACTTGAGTCAAGGTGAGGACCATTGCTCACAGAATGGTTCCTGCTGTCTGGCCCTGGCCGCTTGGGAGGAAAGGTAAGGCTTTGAATCACCAAATTGGGTAAAGGATCACCTATATCAGCGGCGATGTGCAGAACTTTCTAGGGAGATGGTGCTACCTGTGAGTCAGTTTCTGGAGTGCTTTCTAGAGTCCGCTGTGTGTGGCAAATCTTCATTCCTAGGAAGTTCCACAAGGAATTTTCAGAATTCTGCCAAGTTGTTTTGGAAACAGCCCCCCTCACCACTCTTGGTTTCTTGCTTTCCAGAGCTAGATTGAGAGGGGTGGGGTGGGCTGGCAGGAGTTTGCAGGTAAGCAGCCCTAACTTAGGGACACGGTTAGTTTTAAAATTGAAGTGAAGATGCGGGAACATAAATAACCATGTTCCAAGGTCCTTTGGTTCTGTGTATGACTGTGACTGATTGTGTTTTGTGTGTATCTCCCTTGACTATTTGAGGTATGTGTGTGTGTGTGTGTCTGTCTGTGTCCTCTGGTTTTCTAGGAACCACATGCTCTAGTTTGTGGGAGTTCAGGAAAGATAAGTGGGGAGGCAAATCTGGTATGTATATGTGTGTCGTGCACACACTTGTATAACCTGCTCTTAGCCACCACGAGGATTATGAGCCCTTGACTGCTCCCTGTAACAGCTTTTGATCATAGTGGGGGTCAGAGACAAGCTGGAAGAGAGACTTATTTCCAGTGGAGAGCTTGAGGCTCTGTCCTCTGGACCGTGTGTCTGTCAGAACTTGTGTGTGCAAGCCAGAGCTGTGAGGAATGAAAAGCTGGGGCTTCTGTTTTGTGATGCTTCGGTTATCAAAGGCCTTTCTACCTACTTTTCTTCTGCTGATTAGCTTCCCTGATACACAGCAGCCTATAGTGAGCATACACGGCCAGAGCCGGAGATCCAAGGGTCTTGAGCTTGGAGTGCAATGCTTAGTTTGTTACCTGGGTAGCTGGGAAGGCATAGACCACCAGAGGACTTGAAGTCTCTGTCCATTAAGTCCAGAGCTCAGCATCTCCCACTGGAATCCCTGAGCCGGTCTGGAACAGAAAGTGGGTCTGATTAGTTCTGACTCTGAGCTCTCCAAATCCTCCCTTCCTTGGTTGCTCTCCCCGTTTCCATGCCCTTATCCCAGCTCTACTTATTTGGCTACAGTCAGTGTCTGAGCCTTGGAAGTAGCTACTTATCTCTCACATAGAGGGACATGAGATATATAGAGAGACTAAAACTATGGCCAGCTGAGGGTTATTTTGTCTCACTTCCTTAGCAGACATCTCAACAAACTGGCAGGAGAAGGACTAGGCTACTGTGTCCCCTCCTCCTCTGCCATCTTAGCGTTCAGTAGAAGAATACTTGGTTTGGGCACCTCTCTTTCAGCAGAAGAGTCCTCACTTTTCAGATTATATGGTTTGGGACGTGCAGACTCCATGCAGCCTGGTTCTAAAGCTGGAAAAGCAGCAGGTCCCAGAAACATCTGCTCCTCAGAGTGTGAAGGGAAGAGGCAGGCAATAATGAATCTTTGGCATCAATTCTGGCCTTCCCCTCATCTTCTAATTAGTCTTGGAGACATCTGGAAATGAAGGCAGAGGTGCCTAATAGGCTACCATCCTATGACTTGCCTCAGTGGGGATACCAACAGACAGAGACAGAGAAACAGGCCTTGCACAGTGTGAGGCCCTGCCTAGCAGGGTTCTGTCAGGCAGTCCAGAGCTCATTGGTTAGAGAGCAGCAGAAGAGCTGGTCATTTGTACCAGGTCTTCCTGATGTTTCCCACCACTGTCTTTGTACTGGCTGATAATCCTGAAAGCAGTCGTATATTCTGATGACAGAAATGACAAAGACGGCCGGGCGTTGGTGGCGCACACCTTTAATCCCAGCACTCGGGAGGCAGAGGCAGGTGGATCTCTGTGAGTTCGAGGCCAGCCTGGTCTACAGAGCGAGTTCCAGGACAAGCTCCAAAACAATACAGAGAAACCTTGTCTCGAAAAACAAAAAAGAAATGACAAAGATAAAAGAAATGACAAAGATGGCCAAAAGGAACAGTGCTCAGGACCTTCCCTGACATACCCGTTTGTGTCTTTTATCTCAGTTACAGGCCCAAAAACTGCGACTGGCTTATACAAGGAGCTCCCATTATGGTGGTTCTCTGCCCAATGTTAACCAGATTGGCTGTGGCCTGGCTGAGTTCCAGGTGAGTGGACACCAGCCAAGGAGTGTAGGCTGTTGGGCTACTCCCCCTGCTGATTCACCTGTCCTTTTTGGCAGAGCCCCCTCCATTCACCTTTGGATTCATCTCGGAGCACTAGGCACCATGGGTTGGTGGAACGGGTACAGCGAGACCCCCGCAGGATGGTGTCCCCGCTTCGCCGATACCCCCGCCACATATCCTTCACGAACGACTTCAGGGCCAGGGCAGAGAGGAAGGGGCTCCTTAGAGACTGGCGGTGGGAAGGAGCTCTCAGCTTTGTATGCTCGGTTTTGTCCTTGTCCAGTTCTTTTTCCCAGCCTTCTTGACTGTCAGCACAAGCTCCTGTGACAGACAGTTTGTGTTCTTGTGGCTGTGTCCTTTTTAGTGCTGGTCCTGGCTGGCCTTACTTCTGCTCACTTTATTGTAAAGCAGGGCTGCCTGTTACCTGGGAAGGAGATTTGGTTCCTTTTCCCATTCTGTTGTGAACTTGTTCCTAGAGACTGCTGTCCGCCATGTTTGTCTACCTAACCCTACCCAGGCATTTGCTTAGGTTGTTTCAGCTCTACTAAGCTTGGCCTGTTTTTGTTTTGTTTTCATTGTTTTGTTTTCTGAGGGGGTCTCTATGTAGTCCTGGTTGCCCTGGAGTTTGCTTGTGTAGACCAGGCTGACCTGTGTATACCAGATAGATAGATACCTGCTTGACTCTGCTTCCTGAGTGCTGAGATGAAAGATCAGCGCCAGCACCAGTCCTATTGTGTGTGTGCGTGTATGCATGTGTGTGTGCACGTGTGCGTGTGTGTAGGATGGTGGGGCGGTCATCCTGTAGTATGGGCTTTTCGCACGAGAGTGCTCCTCACTATGTATCTCTGACAGGCCTAGAGCTGAGAACTCCCATGCTTCAACCTGCCAACTGTTGAGATTACAGACATGAGCCACCAATACCCGACTTACTTGTGTAACTATCTGCTGCCTCCCTTATTTCTCCCATCCGTTCTCTCTCCTTTTTTCCTTAACCACAGCTATTTACATTGACAGTTCTCCCTATAGCCCTGCCTACTTGTCTCCTCCCCCGGAATCTGGCTGGCGAAGGTGAGTCCAGTGCAGGTGGAATTTCTCACCCATCTGGTGTTCTCGAGGGGCTGAGGTCGGCTAGGGATAGGTACTGGACTGAGTTTTCAGCAGTACCTCCTCTCCTAAGGGCCAAGCTGGGAGGGTGGGGCAGCTGGGTAGGTGGTCAGAGTCCAGTCTTGGCCATGTTGACACGAGTGGCCAAGCCTCCTAGTCCATGTAGCAGAACCAATGGAACTATAGCCAAGCTGGGCGTGTGTAAGTGAGGGGGAGGGGAGGATGGCTCCTTTCTCGTAGCAGTGGGTGCCGGGTGTAGTGCTGTAACTGTTAGATCTTTGAGCCCTCCTCTCTCTGTCTCAACTCCAATACTTGTATCCAGAGAACTTGCTAGGCTTAGCATTTCCACTCAGCTTATCTTGGCAGAGGCGTTTCTGTTTCCAGATCTCTTAGAGTGAGGAGGGATCACAGGCATTGGAAGAACCAGAAAGAAAGAGCATGATACTGTGTACCAAGGCCTTTTCATGATAGCCCTTGCTGCCATACATTGACCACCCCATGCCTTTCTTGTCCATTGCCAGCCACCTCCTTCCTCCTCATGACTTTTCTGTCCTAGGATGATGCCCTGGGGCACCCTCCCAGCTGAGAAGGGGCAGTTGTTTCGACTGCCATCTGCACTTAACAGGTGATGGTCCCTGACTTCTTTAGTCCGCATCTCTTTCCTGTACTCTCTGGGGGTCTACTCTACTTCCTCTTCTTTGCTAGCCCAGCTTCAATATCCCTCTGCTGGGCTGTTTGGTACCTAGAAGACTATTACTGCTACTCATCTCTGCTCTCCCAATAGGACGAGTTCTGACTCTGCTCTTCACACAAGTGTGATGAACCCCAACCCCCAAGACACTTATTCAGGCCCCACACCTCCCAGTGTCCTGCCCAGTCGCCGAGGAGGTAGGTGGTCCCAGGAAGTAGCCATGGAGCTTTTTACTAAAGCAGGCAAACATGTAGGCACTGCAACCAACTGCATTGCATCCTGTGCAGGTTTCCTGGATGGTGAGATAGATGCTAAAGGTATGTGCTCTTTATCAGTTGTGGGTAATGAAGGCCAAGTGTTGGGGACTTCGTATGGGGTCAAAGAATAGGAATTTCCTCTTGCTTGCCTCTGTTTCTTGTCCTGCCTACTGGCTCCTCCTCCAGCCTTCCCATCACCAGTCTTTCTCTTTCAAGTTCCTGCTATTGAGGAGAACTTGGTGGATGACAAGCATTTGCTGAAACCTTGGGATGCTAAGAAGGTAAGTAAGGGCCACTGGTTGTCTTCCAGTGTCCCTGGGACAGTCCTTCCAGGGTTCCTACTGAGATCTGTCCTTGTGTCTAAGCCTCTTCCTTCTGTCCTCAGATGTCCTCATCCTCTCGACCTCGGTCCTGTGAAGTCCCTGGAATTAAGTAAGTACCATTGCAGAGCCAGAGTGAAATTGAGGGAGGGAAGGACAGAGAGATGATTTTTGTTCCTCCCTGACCACTTTCTCTTTACATGTCTTCTGTTCCCTGTAGCATCTTTCCATCTCCTGACCAGCCTGCCAATGTGCCTATCCTCCCGCCTGCCATGAACACGGGGGGCTCCCTGCCTGACCTCACCAACCTGCACTTCCCCCCTCCGTTGCCCACTCCCTTGGACCCTGAAGAGACAGTCTACCCCAGCCTGAGCGGGGGCAACAGTACCTCCAATTTGACCCATACTATGACCCATTTGGGCATCAGTGGAGGTCTGGGTTTGGGACCCAGCTATGATGTACCAGGTAAGTGTCCTGTCTAGAAGGGTGAAGGGGAAGGAGGCTTGATCTGGGATCCCCTGACTGCCCACCAACCCCAGCACTGCGTACCCCCTCCTTGTAATCCTCATCTAGCAAGAATGGATAGGCCTGGCTTTTCCTAGGAAAAAGATGGAGATTAACCCCCAAATGGGTAGTGCCAGTCTCACTGTCAGGGACAGAGTAGGGAGGACCTTGTGTCGCCATAGTCTGGTCACTGCCACCCATTCTGGGTGGAAAGGGGCCCAGTTCCCATCAGTAATGTTGGCACCTCTGGTTTTTTGTCTGTGTCTGCAGGACTTCACTCACCTCTTAGCCACCCGTCCCTGCAGTCCTCCCTAAGTAATCCCAACCTCCAGGCTTCCCTCAACAGTCCTCAACCCCAGCTCCAGGGCTCCCATAGTCACCCATCACTGCCTGCCTCCTCCTTGGCCCACCACGCACTGCCCGCCGCCTCCCTGGGCCACCCGTCACTTAGTGCCCCAGCCCTCTCCTCCTCCTCTTCCTCTCCATCCACTTCATCTCCTGTCCTGAGCGCCCCCCCTTACCCAGCTTCTACTCCTGGGGCCTCTCCCCGCCACCGCCGTGTGCCCCTCAGCCCCCTGAGTTTGCCCGCGGGCCCAGCCGACGCCAGAAGGTCCCAACAGCAGCTGCCCAAACAGTTTTCGCCAACAATGTCACCCACCTTGTCTTCCATCACTCAGGTATGCGTGGCCACCTTCCCTCCATTTGTTTCCCTTCTTCTCCTTCCTGTCGCATCCATCCCCTTCCGTCCTCTGTCCTATCCCAATCCATCTTTTATCTATCTTGTCCCCTCTTTGCTTAAGAGTACCAACTCTGGCATTAAACCCTTTGAGTTCACATCATAGTTCTGCCTCTTGATGCTTGTCTCCATTCACAAGCTACTGAACGTCTGTGAGCCTCAGCATCTCCCTGAAAAACAAAGTTGGTTTTGTGAGCAGCAGAGACAGTGACGTACACCAAGTATTGAGCGTCCCTCCTCGCACAGGCACCAGTGTAGCTAACCCATTTGCCTTTCTCCTTTCCTTGTTCTAATCCTCCCTTTGCTAGCTCACCTTAACCCCATCACTTCTGTCCTGTGCCTTCCTTCTCCCATCCCCCTTCTTCCTTTCTAGAATTCCAAGTCCAAGAATCCCAGGCCACAAAGCCCAGTCCTTTCTCACTGTTGAGATGAAAACCTGGTGCCCGGAGTGAAAATGACATTACACAGCAAGTGAGGAAGAGGTGGCTGAGATAGGGTCTCACGTAGCTCATCTGGCCGTGAACTCGCTAAATAGTTGAGGTTGGCCTGGAGCATCTGATCCTCCGTGCCTCTGCCTCCTAAGGGCTTCGATCACAGGCATGACTACCATGCCCAGCTTTCTTTTCTTCTTTTCTTCTTTTCAGGCTTGCCTCTGTGCTAAGGGAGATCTTCCTTCCCTTTCCATCTTAAAAAAAATACCTACCCACTTTCCTTCATCCTATTCCTTCCCCCTCTGTCCTCTGTCCTGCTCCATTGCTGCCTCCTGGATGTATGTTCTGTGTTCCATCTTTACCCTTCCTATAGGGAAAGACTCTGAGCCAGCGAGGGCAGTTTGCCCTCTACATCTCTTCTCCTTCATTCCTCCCGTTCCCCGGCCTCTTCCGGGCTCTGAAGAGCAGTGCTCATCCACACTGTGGTATTAACAGTCAGTCACTTGTGAGGTGTCTTAGTACTCAGTTATTGATAGTCAAGTACCAGGGTTTAACATTGATCACTTGGGGAGTGAATTTGAGTTAACCTGCTGTTAGCCTCATTTAGCACCCACATTTTGATATGCATTTTGTGTAATTTCCACCAACTCCCAGAGTGCCCATGAAGCATAGGGTGCTCTTTTTTGGGGGAGAGTGGGGAGATAGCTCTCACTTTTAGCCTGGCAGATCCAGACTCACAGTGTCCATGCCTCAAGCTCCTGCGTGCTGAGTTTACAGACATTGCACCACTACACCGGGCTCGGAGCAATGTCATGTTTGAATTGAGGACAAGTGTAGCTTAGAGGGTGTGAAACTCTAAGAATTGTTTTGAGGAGTCACAGTAAAGAATAAATTTCCCCCCTTTTTTTTCAGGGCGTCCCCTTGGATACCAGTAAACTACCTACTGACCAGCGATTGCCCCCATACCCATATAGCCCTCCAAGTCTGGTTATACCCACCCATCCATCCACCCCAAAATCTCTACAGCAGTTGCCCTCTCAGGCCTGCTTAGTGCAGCCCTCAGGTGGACAGCCCCCGGGCAGGCCACCACACTATGGGGCACTGTACCCATCTGGGTCCAGTGGGCATGGGCAACAGCCTTACCACCGGCCAATAAATGACTTCAGCCTGGGGAACGTGAGTACACAGACTCATAGCTCTGAAGTGGGGGGGACTGAGGGTGAGCCAGGTACTTGCGTGGTGGGGGGTCCGCTGAATTGGGAGATAGGGGGTGGGGACCTCCTTTTCCCCCAGGTATCATAGCACTGCCAGCTTGGGGCTCCTGTCTTCCTGTGTTTGACCTACTCCTGCCCTCTGTTTCCGCTCAGCTTGCTCTTTGATGATCCCGCCTTGACCCGTTCTCTTCCTGGCATGCACATGCTCTGGCCCAGCAGGTACGGTGCCCACACTTAATCCGGGCCCCGTGCTCGCTTCTGTTGCTCTGCTTGCTGTCACCTCCCTCTGTCTTTGCTTCTCTTTCTGGGGTGGATGGGGCTTGCTAGGCAGGACACCTGTTCTCAAGCCCAGCTCCTCAAGGTCTGTCTGTGTGTCCCTAGCTGGAGCAGTTCAACATGGAGAGCCCATCAACCAGCCTGGTGCTGGATCCCCCGGCCTTTCCTGAAGGGCCTGGATTTTTAGGGGGTGAGGGATCAGTTAGTGGTCCCCAGGATCCTCATGTCCTCAACCACCAGAACTTGACCCACTGTTCCCGCCATGGCTCAGGACCCAATATCATACTCACAGGTGAGGGGTGTGGGTGGTGGTGGAGATTGGGGGGAAGCATTGGCAGCTTCACTGATGTCCTAGGAGACTGGGGGTTTGGAGGTGTGTGGCATGGAACCCTTACCTACCTCTTGTACACACAGGAGACTCCTCCCCAGGTTTCTCTAAGGAGATTGCAGCAGCCTTGGCTGGAGTACCTGGCTTTGAGGTGTCAGCATCTGGGTTGGAGCTGGGGCTGGGGCTGGGGCTGGAAGATGAGCTGCGCATGGAGCCGCTGGGCCTGGAAGGACTAACCATGCTGAGTGACCCCGGTGCCCTGCTGCCTGACCCTGCTGTGGAGGATTCATTCCGTAGTGACCGGCTGCAGTGAGGGGCTGCACTGCCATCCTTCTTCATGGTCCTGCCCTCGTCACTGTCCTGTCCACCCCTCCCCTGCCTAGGAGAGACTGCTCTCTGCCCCCAGATCCTTTTTCTAATATGAATGAAGGATCCTAAAAATGAGGAAATGGAAGGGGCGTGGCCCGGTGGCCCCTGAATACTGTACATCTGGTGGGCCTGGAGGAGCTCAAGGGAGGGCCTAAAGCACTTGTAACTTTGAAATGTTCCGTCTGGAGGTCAGAGCCTGTTGGGAAGCAAGGTGTAGAGGGGAATCTTGGAGGTAGGGCTTGTCCAGATAAGGGTGGGCATTATCAACCCCTCCCTATCTCTCTTCCCCTTGCAATGGAGGAGAGAGCCAGAGTGGATATTATTTTTTATTAAATATATTATATGTTAATAAAAAATCCTAACAAACCTTTTGTGTGGTTGGCTGTTTGGTAGATGACTGGGGACCTAAGGGGGTTGGGGTCCCCTGGGACCCCAAGCAGGAACAAGAAATTATAGACAGTTGTGAGGTGCTATGTGGGCACTGGGAATTGCAGTCAGTGGACTTAACCACTGAGCCATCTCTCCAGCGCCGTCCCGTGCCCCTGCTCTTTTTTTTTGGAGATAGTTTCTCTGACCAGGTTGGCCTGGAACTCAAGAGATCTACCTGCCTCTGCCTCCTGAGTGCTGGAAGTAAAGGCGTGTGCCACAACCCTGCTATTTTTTTATTTTTTGAGGCAGAATTTCTTTTGCATATTCCAGGCTACCTAGAAGTTTTATGCCTGATTTTTTCACCTGTTTCCTGAGTGCTGGCATTGTAAGCTTGTTTTCATCTTTTTGGCATTGTTATGGTTTGTGGATGGCCACCAGGCTCAGATTTGAGCCACAAATTGGACATGTCCTAGAGCCAATAAAGACTTCACCAATGGCAGCAGGAAGTCGCCTCATGTGCCCTCATGTTTGTCTAAGGCTCGGCTGCAGCATCAGGGGAGGGGGCACCCTGACTGGCCAGACAAGTTACTCTTCCTCACCCTGAGGCCTCGAGTAAGGAGATAGCTGTTGGCCCAGGTCACAGATGTTTCTGGTAGAATAACCTCAGCTCCCCTGGGGGTAGCTATTCCCAGTATTGGGGCTTCTGACCACAGAGGATTTGGTAACTATGAACTCCAAGTGAGTATCAGGTCTAGCTGTCTCCTCTGGTCATGTAAGCTTGCAGGGCCTATGCAACTCCGTGTACCTAGGATATTACTATTGTATATGAGTTTGCCCCCTTCTCTGCTCCATTTGAGTTTAACTCAACAGATCCTTGGGAGACTGCCATGTTCCACATAGGTTTTTCAGCTTTCACCCAGCACGGTAAAGGAGCGCTGCTCCTCCCCACCTCCACCATTCGGCTTTAAGCCTCTCTTCCTCTTTTTCAATGCTCTTGTCATTTTTCGAAAGGAGAACTGAGAACTTCTGGCTCCGGCGAGTGTGTTCTAAACCTGGAAGTGGGGAGTCACCTGGGCTTTCCAAGTCTAGGTCTTCAGGGCCTTCACCGTGGCACAGCGACCACATCTGACTGTAGGACGGAGGGCAGGACAGGAGCACCGGCTCTGATTTCGGGGCCACCTGGGGTCAGTGTCTCGCTCGTCCGCTGGGTGGTGGGAATTCTGCTTGGTTGCAGGGGGCCCTCCCAGCCACCAGGGGTCGCGCTGCAGGCGGCAGGGTTCTGGGCCAGCGCTAGCCAGGGTCACGGCTGCAAGCCCGGGTTGTGGGGGGGGGCGGTGAAATAGCGGCGGCGCCCGCGGCTCTTGGGGGGGGTGGGGGGGTGAGTGGAGAAAGCAGGGCGCGCAGAAGAACGCGGGGGCCCCAGCACCGCGGGAGCCGGAGGACCGCGCGCTCGGAGCTAGCGGCTCGGCAGCAGTCCCCGCGTGGCGCAGCGCGGGGACGCTGGGACCGCCCAGATCTCTCTCCACAGTGCCCGGAGCCCTCGGCCGCCTCTTCTTCCTTCAGCCCGCGGCGCGAGCGGCTCCTAAGTAGAGCGCGCCATGTCCGGGGCTGGATAGCAGCCCGGCCGCCCGCCGGCCCGCCAGCCCGCCCTCCAAGCCACCCGCCAGCGGGCCGGCTGGGGAGTCCCAGGGCAGGCAGGTAGGGGCCGGACCGGGCGGGGCGGCAGGCGGGGAAGGGCGGGCGGAGGGCGGGCGGGAGGCGCGAGGGACTGTCCCCAGCTGTTCTTCTGCGCTGCGCATCTGGTTCCGCTTCCTCCCTCCCAGGGAAGTGAAAGTGGAGGAGAGGGCGCTACACGAAGCTAGCTAGCTGTGCCCGGCACCCTACACCCTGGAGCTCCCACGGGCGCCCAAGTCAGAGCACCCTTCCTTCCTGCTACGGTCACGCGGCTGCTGGCGCTGCTGCCGTCACGTTCTCGGCAGTCTGTGCGCGCGCCTCTCTCGGCCCTCTGGCCCTTTGCTCAGCCACCTCCCCCGCGGCGCGTCCTCTGCCCCAGCCCCGACTTCCCGTCCTCCGGCATGTGGGCGTTGGGACCCAGGGTGGCTCCAGTGCCGGCGTTTTCTCCAAGGGAGAAGGGGCTTTATTCGATAGGCCTCTACTCGGACTGGGTGAGGGTAGGCCTGGATGCACAAGTTCTGCTGATCCGGAGCCAGCCACTTGCCTGTAGAGGGTGTCATCTAACGGCTTTTGCCTGTAGCCTTGGGGCACAGAGCTCCTATTGGCCTGCAGTGGATGAGAGAGGGAGATGTGTCCTGGAGTTAAATCAGGAGGCTGACGCCGACTCCTGGCTTCACCTCTCAGATGTGGAGAAGCTCAAGCTAAATATAGCTTGAGTTGGAGCATGTGTGTCCAGAGGCCAGGTTAAGAAGACAGCCCGCCTGGCTCCAGGTCTCTGAGGAACAGTGGGAGGTTAAATAGACTGTGCATCCTGGAGACATTGGGAGTTTCCCCTGCTTTGCCCAGGATCCTTAGTGTGAGGCTTGTCTTGATCTGATACAGTGCTGGCACCTTCCGACAGCGCGGCCCCCTCCCATCGCTACCGCACACTCATAGGCTGACTTATGCTGAGCGGGCAGCAGCTTCCCCTTCGCAGCCCTTTCAGGAAGTAACCTCCCTTCCCCTCTGAAGCGCTCTCCCAGCCTCCAGCCCCTTGCAAGCCACCCACCAGGCTTCTTCCCACCTGCAGCACTCTGGGCTACCTCAGGACTCTTGGGGTGCCCACTCCCCAGGGTCAGGCCATGGAGGCAGGTGAGAAAAGTTACCAACAGACTGTTGTGGGCCTGATACTGTCTGGGTCTGGGTGGCATGGGCACGGAATGGCTGGAGCTCTCTCAGCGTCCCTAAACTACAAACACCTAAAGATTCTGGAGATGGGAGAGCCCTGGTTGCTTGGCCAAGTAGGTAAAGCTAAGCTAGAGAAAAAAAAAGTTACTCGAAGTCTGAGCAGAAACTAAATATTGGGTTTTGCGGGCCTTCCCAGAAACCTGTGGGGTCTTCTAAAAATGATTTAAGAGCATTAACTGTTTCAGAAGGTTCTTGTGGTGTTGCTACTGTCAGAGCAGGAAGGTCAGAGACCTGTGAGAATGCTAAGGCTTGTATGGTGTGAATGATGACATTGCAGGCCTTTATAGAAAATACTGTGTTCTCTGAGATGTAATTGTAGAGGGTGGAGAGGGGCAGGCCTTTAAAGGAATGGGTGAGCAATGTGTCAGATGTGTGTTGTGAGTTTGGGCTCTTTGGGAAGAGAGGGCTGATATCACTAAGAAGGAGGGACCTAGTGGTCTCTAAGGAGCTATAGTGGGATCTTGAGAGTCTGGTGATGTCACAGGCAGGAGAGTTCAGGATTGGCTGATCATTTATCCTTTCCTTAGAAGAACTAGGAAGAGAAAAGAAGAGGGGTTCATGGGAACCATGGGAACACTAGCCTCCGGTTGCCATGGGAATACTAGCCTCTCTTGCTTCATCTTTTTCTCAATTAACCATTCCAGATGCCGTGAGTGAAGGGGGGGCCATGGCGGATGAGCGGCCTCCCCGGTTGGTGGATTACTTTGTGGTGGCTGGGCTTGCAGGAAATGGAGCCCCTATACCTGAGGAGACGTGGGTTCCTGAACCTACTGGGCCCCTGCGCCCTCCCCGGCCAGCTGAACCTATTACAGACGTGGCAGTCATCGCCAGAGCACTGGGCGAGGAAGTGCCCCAGGGTTATACATGCATCCAGACTTCTGCTGGTGGCCACCCCTTGGAGCTCAGTGCTGGGCTCCTGGGTGGAACTCAACCAGCCATCTGCTACCGTAGGGGGCGTGACAAGCCCCCCCTCGTTGAGCTGGGGTGTGTACCCCTGTCAGTGCTGGCGCTAGGGGAAGGTGGGAGGGACTTTTGAGTGAGCTGAGAAGAGGGGAGGATATGGGTTGAGAGGAAGAACATGGGAACGGTAGCAGAATGGACTAGAGGTCGGGGGGAGGGACATGCTGCCTGTGCTGCTGCTTTACCAGCCAGTGAATGTTTCTCCACCTGTAAAAGGGGGATAGCGACTCCTCACCGGCTGCTTCAGGACATCAAATGGGATAAGCCATGTGGGGAACTCAGCGAAGAGTCAGTCTGTTGGTTCTTGGTGCTTACTCTTGAGAACTGCGGAGGGCATGGCTTGCAGAAATGATTACTGCCTGAGAGGTAGAGCCAAGGGCAGATGAGGGCAAGGATCCTGAAGGACAGGGCTAAGCAGGAAGTGGTGGGCTGTCCTCCCAGAGTCTGACAAAGCTAAGAGAAGGTGGCCGGGTTAGGAGACCAGGTAGGCAGATCCGGTAGGACCACGTCTTTTGTGCTGACCCCTTGACGTCTTCGCTCCCTGTGCCCAGGGTGTTATATGAAGGGAAGGAACGGCCCAAACCTGGCTTCCAAGTGCTTGACACAACACCATATAGTCACTCAGCCAACCTGGCCCCTCCAGGCCCTGGACACCCCCGCACCTACCTCATGTACCGGCGGGCCGCAGACGGGGCAGGGTTGCATGCCCTGGGCATCACTGACCTTTGCCTGGTTCTGCCCAGCAAGGGTGAGGGCACTCCTCACACTTACTGCCGGCTGCCCCGCAACCTCAACCCTGGCATGGTGAGTGGTATTGAGAGCTACAGCCTGGGCCATCGGTGTGAGGGTGTAGACACGGGGAACAAAGTATATTGGGGACCGAGGCCGCTGACACAAGTGCCAGATGAGGTGGCTTGGCTGGGAGGACTGGGATCAGGGGCAGCTCTGAAGACAAAAGGCAACTGCAGGGTGGTGGAAGGAAGATGGCCCCCAGAAACCTTTGTTAGTGATGTGTCTGCCTATCTCTTGTCATTCCTGGGGCAGTGGGGCCCAGCAGTGTACCTGTGCTACAAGGTGGGCCTGGCCAAAGCCAACACACTGGTGTATGAGGCAGGTGAGTGATCCCTTTGCCCTTCCTATCCTTTGACCCTCCGTCCCTCTGCTCGGTACGTCTTGGTAACTTCAGTGATGATCCCAGAACTTATTTCCCTTCACCATCTAGCCCTTCTCTGGGATCCTCTAGTTTCTTTATCTGGAATCTAACGGACCTCTTTACTCTAATGGGTGCTTTTGATTCTACTGGAGTATAGAGCTGCTGGGCCGCTACCCAGAGGAAGACAACGAGGCATTCCCACTGCCCGAGTCAGTGCCGGTCTTCTGCCTGCCCATGGGAGCCACCATCGAGTGCTGGCCTGCTCAGACCAAGTACCCGGTGCCCGTCTTCTCCACCTTCGTGCTCACGGGTGCTGCTGGAGATAAGGTGGGCATGTGGAGTGTGGTAAGGGGGTCCACGCAATGCAGAGCCCATCTGATCAACCCTATGCCCCTGCCAGGTGTATGGTGCCGCCTTGCAGTTCTATGAAGCGTTCCCGAGGGCCAGGCTGTCAGAGAGGCAGGCACGGGCACTGGGCCTGCTGAGTGCCGTGGAACGGGGCCGGGCACTGGGGGGCCGAGCGGTGCGCAGCCGGCGAGCCATTGCTGTGCTGTCCCGCTGGCCGGCTTTCCCAGCCTTCAGAGCCTTCCTCACCTTCCTTTACCGCTACTCCGTCTCAGGCCCCCATCGTCTGCCCTTGGAAGCGTGAGCACGGCTCTCCTGACCCCGGGGAGTTACGGAGGCATTAGGGAGGATAAATGGGCGATGTCAGAATGGGATTGGGGGAGGGGCACGTACACTGAGCACCCAGAGGACGGGACTTCGGTGTATGGTTATAAAGCTTGTCCATTAAGAAAGCTACTGGCTAGCCGGGCGTTGGTGGCGCACACCTTTAATCCCAGCACTCGGAAGGCAGAGGCAGGCGGATTGCTGTGAGTTCGAGACCAGCCTGGAATACCAAGCGAGTTCCAGGACAGCCTCCAAAGCCACAGAGAAACCCTGTCTCGAAAAACCAAAAAAAAAAAAAAAAAAAAAAAAAGAAAGCTACTGGCTAGGCTGGGCGGTGGTGGCGCACGCCTTTAATCCCAGCACTCGGGAGGCAGAGGCAGGCGGATCGCTGTGAGTTCGAGGCCGGGCTGGCCTCCAAAACAATACAGAGAAACCCTGTCTCGTAAAAAAAAAAAAAAAAGCTACTGGCTAGAGGTAAGTGGATCCTGGAATCTAGCCTGCGCTTGTTAATTGGGTCTTGGCTAGGTCTATGTATGCCCAGCACAGATCTGTTTCTTATTTTTATTTGTTTATTTATTTACTTATGAGACAGGGTTTACTATATAGCCCTGGGTGGCCTAGAACTCTCCACATAGACCAGGCTGGCCTCAAAATGACAGAGGTGACTTCCTTAGTATTGGGATTAAAGGCATGTGCCACCATGCCCAGTTTTGTTATTATTATTTCTTTTAGAGAAGTTCTTATGGTAGCCTCGGTTGGCCTGGAGCTCATTGTGTAGATGAGGGGATTTCAGGCCAGGGGATCTCTTTTCTAATATATATAAGATGTGTATATAAAGCTGATCTGAGTCAAGGGGCAGGGTTCAGGGAGGAAGGAGGTTTTTGAGGCTCGGGTAAAGAGATGGGGATGTGTGGAGGGATAGGACGGGGACAGGCTGGAGAGTCTGCACCAACTTCCTCCTCTCTCCCTAGGCACATCTCCCACTTCATTCACAACGTCCCGTTCCCTTCCCCACAGAGACCGCGCATCCTAGTGCAGGTGAGAGGTGAGCCTGGGGCTGGGCTGGGCTGGATGAAAGGAGAGGAGTCGGCAGGGGCTAGCCTTGAGCATCCTGACCTGTGGTTCCTCTCTCAGATGTCTCCCTATGACAACCTGCTCCTCTGTCAACCTGTCTCCTCACCCCTGCCCCTCAGGTATGTGCCTGAATGGGGGGGTGGGACCTCGATGACATGGGGTAGGAGGTATGAGTCAGATGAGCACCTTTGCCGACTGGCCCGGTGGTGACTGTGTCCAGCTCCCAAGTCTACTGCTGACCCTGTTTTCCTTTTACGCCCTCAGTGGTGCTAGCTTTCTGCAGCTGCTGCAGAACCTGGGCCCCGAATTGGCTATTACATTGCTGCTGGCTGTGCTCACAGAGCACAAACTTCTGGTCCACTCACTGCGGCCAGATCTGCTCACCAGTGTCTGTGAGGCCCTTGTCTCCGTGAGTACTGCCTTATCTAGTCTACTTCTTCCAGGACTGCTGTCTTTTCTGGTACCTCTCCATCCAGAACTGGAGTCCTCTGCTTTTCCTTCCTTAGGAAGAGGGTCTTCAGTCTCTCTGCCTGGGTTTAGTTGTTAGAGAAAGGGTTTTTCTTCAAGCTTAGTTCGATAGCTTCTTTCTTTTCTTTTTTAAGACTTATTTATTATTTATGCAGTGTTCTTGCATGTAAACATAACAATCTCATTATAGATGGTTGTGAGCCATGTGGTTGCTGGGAATTGGACTTAGGTCCTCTGAAAGAACAGACAGTGCTCTTAACCTCTGAGCTGTCTCTCCAGTCCCCCCAATAGCTTCTTTCAATAGGCCCGCCCTCCCCAAGGCCAGGGCCCCTGTGTTCACTGGTGCTCACTCCTTGGTCTGTAGATGATCTTCCCTCTGCACTGGCAGTGCCCCTACATTCCGCTGTGCCCGCTGGTGCTGGCGGATGTGCTGAACGCCCCTGTGCCCTTCATTGTGGGTATCCACTCCAGTTATTTCGATCTGCATGATCCACCTGCTGATGTCATCTGTGTTGATCTTGATACCAACACACTCTTCCAGTACGAGGCTAAGTATCATTTGAGGGCTAGGGAGGGAAACCTGCAAGGGCTGGTGTGTGGGTTTATTATCTACTCAAAGGGATTTTAGACTTCGTAGAAGCCCTGACATCCTTTCTCCTTATGTCATCTCTTAGAACGGAGGAGAAGAAGCCCCTCTCTGCTAGGACCCTGCCCCGCAGACCATACAAGCTTTTGCTGGCCACACTGACAAATCTGTACCAGCAGCTGGATCAGAGTGAGAAGGCTGTGGGCTTGGGAGGCTGGGAGCTGTTGTTGGCCTCAAATATCCAGTTTGAGGGGAGGCCCAAGGGGCAATAGATATTCTCTGAAGTGCTTAGAGGAGTTTGGATTTGATGGAATTGAAATGAAACTAGAGGCAGGGCCAGGGGAACAGCATTCCTGAGCCTATCAAGAAAGTTGAGGGGCTGGAGAGATGGCTCAGGGGTTAAGAGCACTGGCTGCTCTTCCAGAGGATCAGGGTTCAATTCCAAGCATTCACATGGCAGCTCATAACTGTCTATAACTCTAGCTCCAGGGAATCTGACACCTTTATACAATGACAATAAAATTAATTATTTAGAAAGAAAGGAAGAAAGAAAGTTGAGCCTGGCCTGGTATTGGTGGTGCATGCCTTTAATCCCAGCACTCGTGAGGCAGAGGCAGGTGGATCTCTGTGAGTTCGAGGCCAGCCTGGTCTACAAAGCAAGTTCCAGGACAGCCAGAGCTGTTACACAGAGAAAAATCTTGTATCAAACAAAAACAAAATCAAAAAACCTGTTGAGCCTGTCACTGGAGAGGCATGGAACTGATGCCCAAATGTATGCTTTTGGTCACTCCTCATGCAAGATCTGTCAGAGGCAGATTTTGGAGATGGAGACATTTGTGTGAAAAACAGGGTGAGACAAGCCCTGTGAGTGCTAAGCTTGACTCTCAGACATATTGATTCCCAGCTTACACTGGACCAGAAGAGGAGGCCTCCCTGGAGTTCCTGCTGACAGACTACGAGGCTGTATGTGGCCGCAGGACGCGCCTGGAGCGGGAAGTCCAGGGAGCCTTCCTGCGCTTCATGGCTTGTCTGCTCAAAGGCTACAGGGACTTCCTGCGCCCTCTCACCCAGGCCCCATCTGAGGGGTCTCGAGATGTAGACAACCTCTTCAACCTTCAGGGTAAGTAACGAGGGTAAGTACTTGTAAAAGGTTTTGAGGGAGGGCATGGTTAGGGGTTTGGGCTTCATGGGGAAGAAGAGGCACTGGCTGGCAGTGGAGAGACTGCTTATAACGCCACTCTTCTGGTCTTGGAGGCAATAAGGGTACAGAGGTGAATGTGCCCTGCTATCCAGGAGCCCTTGGCATAAGGTGAACAGCACAGGGGTACAGGCCTATTGAGGGGCCTGCCTTTGGGAAATTCCCAGTCTGCAGCAGTAGACACAAGCAGATAAACGGGAGGCACTGCAGGGCTGTGGTGTTGGAGAGCTGAACTGCTCTGTGGGAAAGGCATGACTGAGAGCTGTATATCCGAATGGCGAGAGCTAAGAACTGGGTACAGATAGATGGAGAATTATGGTAACCCCCTTCTGACCCATCCTTACCCCCTCAGGTTTCCTCAAGTCTCGGGAACGCTCTAGCCACAAGCTGTACTCCCAGCTGCTGCACACGCAGATGTTCTCACAGTTCATCGAGGAATGCTCTTTTGGCTCTGCCCGGCATGCTGCCCTTGAATTCTTTGACTCTTGTGTCGATAAGGTATCGGGCATTGTCCCTTCTGTATGTACCCACTGACCACTGAGTTGCTCCTGGTCGCCTCTGTTGTCCCGAGGCGCGCCTGTGGTGGACTGACTGATGGAGTTAGACAAAGCATCGCTCGGGCAGCGATACGTGGCCAGCTTCATTTGTTTTACCGCCCCTTCATTCTTGACTCCTCCCCTCCAGATGGATCTCCAGGACTCCTCCCCCGTGAAATTGTTTTTCTGGGAAAGGCCATCTTCTGGGGACCCTGGCTCTGTTAACTCTTACTCTTTTATCATCCCGTTCCAGGTTCACCCAGAGCAGGAGAAACCTGAGCCAACGCCCTTAGTGGAGCTGGAGGAGCTATCAGGAAGTGAGCTCACTGTCTTCATCACCCCACCAGAGGAGCCCCCGCTACTAGAAGGCAGTGAATCTACTCCCCAGTACTGGTAAGAGTGATTTTTCCTTTCGCCTGTCCCAAGGCACATGCTCAGCCCTGTGGTAACTGCCTCCGTGTTGTCTCTGTCTCCCCAGTTATGATGGGTTTCCAGAGCTAAGAGCTGAACTGTTCGAGTCTCCTCAGGAACAACAGGGAGCCCTGCCTGTGCCGGGCCCATCACGGAGTGCCCCCAGCAGTCCTGCTCCTCGTCGTACCAAGCAGGTAAGCAGCAGTGGCCCCTGGGGGAACCTGGCACGCTGCTTATTGCTTAATGATCAAATGAGGATATTAATGGTGCTCATCTCATAAAGCTGCTGGGAGGTTTCATAAAAAAACCAAACAAAACAAAAAACCAAAACGTACAGCCAGACATAGTGATGCATGCTTTTGATTTCAATACTTGGGAGGCAGAGGCAGGCAGATGTCTTGAGTTCAAGGTCAGCCTGATCTATATAGTGAATTCCAGGACAGCCAAAGCTGTATAGTGAGACCCTGTCTCAAAAAAACCAAACAACAAAATGCTGCGTAAACATTAGCTTTTGTCATTTACCATCGTCTCCTGAGGTGGAGCTGAGCCGCCTCTTGCAAGGTGCCCACCTATGCTCCAGAGGCTACTCCGTCCCACTGAGGCTCCCGGGAGGGTTGTAGCTTAGGCAGTAGTGCCTCAGCCCTCGTGAGTCCCTGGAACACAGACCCTGTCTCAGGAAAAGTGTTACTTTTCACACTGTCCTATACTCAGGAGGCTGAGGCAAGATCTGGTATTTGAGTCTGGCCTCAGACTTCATCTCAGAAAAATATTTAAAAAAAGCCATCCCAGCACTCAGGAGGCAGAGGCAGGTGGATCTCTGTGAGTTCGAGGCTAGCCTGGTCTACAGAGCGAGTTCCAGGACAGCCCCCGAAACAATACAGAGAAACCCTGTCTTGAAAAAAAAGAAAAGAAAAGATCAATACTGGCCTTGGCATTGTGTTTACCTTGGTGTGTCCCTTGCCCCACCTAGGAGATGAAGGTTGCGCAGCGAATGGCACAGAAGTCAGCCACTGTGCCTGAGCTGTGGGCCCGGTGCCTACTGGGTCACTGTTATGGACTGTGGTTCCTGTGCCTGCCTGCCTATGTGCGTGCAGCACCCTCCCGAGTGCGAGCACTGCATAAAGCCTACCATGTGTTGCGTGAGATGGAGAGCCGCAAGGTGGTGCTCCCTGATGAGGTAGGCATTCACTACCCACCACCCCTAATCCCAGCGAGGATGTGCAGCTCATACCCACCCCTAATCCCAGCGAGGATGTGCAGCTCTAGGGACTATGACAGGGGAACTTGGTGGAGACCAGGTAAAGTGAATGGGCAGCCCAGAGTTGAGTAGCTGCTCCATCAACGATCACAAATCGCATGAGCATGTGCAGGGTAAAAGTGGAGACTGCAGGGCATCGGGAGCAGCAGGAAGGAACCGCCAGGAGCCAGTACGTCCTCTGAGAATTAGGAGGCTGGTGCTTGCTGAGACTTGGGGATTTGGGTCGGAGTGAATCCTTTACGTCCTGTGAATCTCTTGGCCTAGGTATGTTACCGGGTGTTAATGCAGCTCTGCTCACACTATGGGCAGCCTGTGCTGTCTGTACGAGTCATGCTGGAGATGCGGCGGGCAGGCATTGTGCCCAACACCATCACCTACGGTTACTACAACAAGGTACTTCATTTGGGGCAAGAGCAGGATGGGAGTCTGTGCTGAGGCCTGGTGCAGGGAGAATGCTGTTCTTTGACAGCTGCTGCTGTTCCTATTCCTTGGTCCTGTAGTCATTTTGTGCTTCTGAACTGTTGCTTTTGTACAGATAGAAGGTCTTTTCCTTTTGTTTGGTTTTTGTTTTTTCAGACTTAGCTACTTTGATTCTCTCTTTTTTTTTTTTTTTTGCTACTTTGCTACTTATTTATAACAACCTTAAGCTCCATGCCTGACACTGTCCTAGATACATTATACATTTTAAATCATTTTGTCTCCACTGTGCCCCATGGCATAGAATGGTCATACCCTGTATTATAGGAATTGAGGATGCAGAGAATTTGTAACTTGCCCCAGGTCCCACAGTAAGCAAGTTAGGGAGTCAGAATATAAGCAAAATTATATTTAGAATTCAGCATCTTAACCATAATACTAAACTGTCTCCTGTTTTTCAGATAAGAAAACTAAATAGTCAAGCAGTTGAGATTATTTCTTCAAAGACATTCAGTTTATCAATAGAGTCTAGCTGGGCATGACGATGCACAATTTTAACCCCAGCACTCAGGAGGCAGAAGCAGGAGGATCTCTGTGAGGTCAAGGCCATTCTGGTCTACCGAGTGAGTTCCAGGCCAGCCAGGGCTACATAGTGAGATCCTATATCAATGGATGGATGGATGGATGGATGGATGGATGGATGGATGGATGGATGGATGGATGGTAGAAGCTAGATACACTTTTCTCTATTACCCCATTATTACTGACAATGCCTCTTTGGGGCTCCTGTTTCTGGGAGAGCTATTGGCTAGATAGTCCTAGCCAGCATGTTTGGAGAAGAAGGTCATCCCTGGGGTTCAGGACAGGAGGTAAGGCATCACTAGACCAGCACTGTGATTGACAGGCTGTGCTGGAAAGCAAATGGCCATCTGGTACACCGGGTGGACGCCTACGCTGGGCCAAGCTCCGGAATGTTGTCTTGGGGGCCGCTCAGTTCCGCCAACCTTTGAAGGACAGACGGCAGCAACAGCAGCAGTGGCAGCAGCAACAGGTGGCTGTGCATCAAGAGTCGGGCAGCTCTCAGACAGGTGGGTAGGGAATGGCAAGATAGCTGTGTGCCAGACACGATGGCTCACACCTACAGTCCCAGCACTTGGGAAGCTAAGACAGGGTGAGTGCTTGTTGCAAATTCAAGGCTACCTTGAATTTAGTGAGTTCCAGGCCAGATTGGAATACATAGTGAGAATTTGTATCAAAAGAAAAAGAAGGAGAGGGGTGGTGGTGGCCCAAGCCTTTATCCCAGCACTCAAAAGGCAGAGGCAGAGGGGGGCAGATCTCTGTGCATTCTTGGCCAGCCTTGTCTACATGGTGAGTTCCAGGACAGCCAAGGCTACACAGAGAAACCCTGTCTCGAAAAACGACAAAAAAGACAGGGCTGGATAAGGTGGTTGGGTTCAGATGGGAAGAGACCCAGAAAACTAGGACTGGCAGGCCTTTCTGTGGGTAAACTGCATTTGTTGTAGCGAGGTGTAAAGTTCCACCTAGGAGAAACCCTGCAAAACCCAAGGGGCCGTTTCGGTCCGTGGCTAAATTCTTGTGCTTTCAACAGAGCCCTGTCTCGAGCGCCCCTCCCCAACACGCCCTCTTCAGCGCCAGACTACTTGGGCAGGGCGAAGCCTTCGGGAACCATCCTCACCAACTGGACGCCTGGTCAAGAGTGGCAGCCTGGGCAGTGCCCGAGGGGCACAGCCCACTGTGGAGGCTGGTGTGGCTCACAGTGAGTACCTTACCTGACCTTCCCTCCCTCTTCCTCCCATTGAGCTTTCCTGACAGCTTTTCAGCTAGAGATGGGCAGACTAGGGCCATGATCTGGTTAGCTCCATGTAATGGTTAGTGGTCCTGTAGGCCCCTGAGGCAATCTTGTTATGGTGAGTTGTGATGTTAGAGTTTGTTGGTTTATACAGTTTGCGTTCTAAAAATTTTATTTAATGTGTCTGGGTGTTTTGCCTGCATGTATGGTAGTGTATCACCTGTACCCCTGGTGCTCACGGAGGCCAGAAGAGGCTATCAGATCCCCTGAAACTGGAGTTCCACGAAGTTGTGAGCTGCCATGTGGGTGCTGGGGGTTGAACCAGATCTCAGGAAGAGCAGTGCACCTAACTGCTGAGCCATCTTTCCTGTCACTGACAGTTTTTGCTGCAAGAATTGTGTTTACTCAGGAGAAGAACACCTGGAAGAGTGCACGGCTCATCTTTCAATTCTCTTTTGACCTGCAGTGATAGAGGCCTTGGGGGTCCTCGAACCCCGTGGCTCAGCTGTGCCTTGGCAGGATGGAAGTCTCTCAGACCTGAGTCTCACAGGGGAAGAACTGGCATCTGGAGGGAGCCCAGGGGGCTCAGGCTCAGCCCTGAGTGCCCAGTCCACGGAGGCTCTAGAAGGGATAAGTGGGCGGGGTCCCAAAACTAGTGGATATCAGGAGGAGGTGGGCACCCCCAGAAAAGGGCTTGGTGCCCGCCTCCAACAGCTGCTCACCCCTTCCCGCCGCTCCTCTACCTCCCGCATCCCCCAACCTGAGTTGCCCCCTGACCTGCCTCCTGCGGCCCGCCGGAGTCCCATGGATAGCCTGCTGTGGCCCCGAGAACGGCCTGGATCTACTGCTTCTGAGGTACCCAGTGAGAGAGGGGATACCTTCCTATCAGGAGGGGAGGGGCTGCTGCCTGGGAGACGCCCCAAAGGTGACTCTGAGAGTGACTGAAACCAGCATTCTAAGTGAGAGGGACAAAGGACCAGCAGACTGTGCTTTCTCTTGTAATGCAGAGTTCTGCTTCTCTGGGCAGTGAGTGGGATCTCTCAGAGTCTTCTCTCAGTAGCCTGAGTCTTCGCCGTTCCTCCGAGCGCCTCAGTGACACCCCTGGACCTTTCCAACCACCCTCCCTGGAAGTGAGCACGCCCTCATCTGCACGATTGTGCTGGAACACACACAGCTCGTATCTCCTCCTGGAAAAGCAGGGGAAGGGGGGAGGTGAAAGGAGGTCTGGCTGGGTTTTAGAGATGGCAGGGATAAGAAAGGGCGTGGGCTTTGGGGCCCTGGAACCAGATGAGGCTCATTTCCTGGGGTCTCGTTGCCTGCAGATTCTGCTGTCCAGCTGCTCCCTGTGCCGCGCCTGCGATTCTCTGGTGTATGACGAGGAAATCATGGCTGGCTGGGCACCTGATGACTCTAACCTCAATACAACGTGCCCCTTCTGCTCCTGTCCCTTTGTGCCCCTGCTCAGTGTCCAGACCCTTGATTCTCGACCCAGGTGCTCAAAGCAGGAAAAGTGCTATGGGAGGGACAAGCAGATGGTACTCCAAGAGCTGACGCCTCCTGCTGTTCTCCTGCAGTGCCCCTAGCCCAAAGTCTGCCCTTGCTGGTGCCAGCGGCAGCAAAGATGCTCCCGTTCCCGGGGGTCCTGGCCCTGTGCTCAGTGACCGGAGGCTCTGCCTTGCCCTGGATGAACCCCAGCTCTGCAATGGGCATATGGGGGTAAGGGCTGGGCCAGAGGGATGTGAGGAAGTGGGCGTGTGTTGTCTGTTGAGGGCAGGTCAAGAGGTGCCAGGTAGATGGGCATTGGGGATGAGGGGCATGCAAGAGGCTTTGGGACTTGCTGCGTTACGGGAAGGCAAGTCTCTGGGTGGGAGCCTCTAGTGTATCTGTACCAACTCTTTCTTACTTGTGCCTATAGAGTGCTCTCCGGAGAGTTGAGAACGGGGCATGGGCATACCTGAGCCCTCTGGTGCTTCGGAAGGAGCTGGAGTCTCTGGTAGACAATGAGGGCAGCGAGGTGTTGGCATTGCCTGAGCTGCCAGCTGCCCACCCCATCATCTTCTGGAACCTCCTGTGGTATTTCCAACGGCTGCGCCTGCCCAGTATTCTGCCAGGCTTGATGTTGGCCTCCTATGATGGGCCTTCACCCCGCCAGGTCAGGGCCCTGTGTTGTCCGTCCTCGCCTCTCAGGTCTTCGTCTCCTAGTCCTCTCTGCCCTTAGCAGCGTAGAAAAGCCATTTTACCAGGCACATTTGCTACTCGGACCCTCCATTCCATCATCTCTCAGATGGCGTAAACAGTAACCTAACAGGATAGGTACTTGATTTAGTGACTAGTACCTAAAAATCGTTCATGCTTTTCTGTTTATTCTGCCAATATTTATTGCATACATTCTAGGGTCCAGGTGCTAGGTACGTAACAAAGTAAAACAGAATTCTTATTCATAAGAACTGGGAGCTCGGGAGGCAGAGGCAGGCAGATCTCTGTGAGTTTGAGGCCAACCTGGTCTACAAGAGCAAGTTCCAGGACAGCCTCCAAAACAATTCAAAGAAACCCTGTCTCAAAAAACCAAAAAAAAAAAAAAAAAAAAAAAAAAAACCAAACTGGGAGAAGAGAATTTCTTTCCTTAGGACATAGTGGCTCTAGTCTTTAATCCCAACATTTGGGAGGAGGCATGCAGGTAGATCTCTGTGAGTTCAAGGCCTGCCAATCTACATAGTGAGACCCTACAGCTAAAATAAGTTCTTTCCCTTTCTCTTTTATCATGTCCTGTAATGTCCCCTGTTTCTCTGAACATTGTCTGTCCTTCTCTTGTCCTCTGCCTCTCATTCTGAATTTTTCTTCTTATCTCAGTCCTCCCAGGGACCATCTCCTTGGCTCACCCCTGATCCAGCCTCTGTGCATGTGCGTCTGCTATGGGATGTCCTGAGCCCTGATCCCCACAGCTGCCCACCGCTCTATGTGCTCTGGAGGGTCCACAGTGAGTTGGTACTTGATCTAGGAGTGGAAGGGTTGGGCTCCTCATCTAGAGAATTTGGTGATCCTGGTAAGCCTTCTTTCCTTTCATCCAGGCCAGATCCCACAGCGAGTAGTATGGCCAGGCCCAGTACCCTCTTGTCTTAGCCTGGCATTACTGGAGTCAGTGCTGCGCCATGTTGGACTCAATGAGGTTCATAAAGCTGTCGGGCTCCTGCTGGAAACTCTAGGGCCTCCTCCCGCTGGCCTGCACCTGCAGAGGTACGATGCTCTCACCTAGGTGGCCTGTCCCTTGCACCTCTTTTCTTTGACCCTCTTCTATGTTTACTACAGGGGGATCTACCGTGAGATCTTATTCTTGACGATGGCTGCTCTGGGCAAGGACCACGTGGACATAGGTAAGGATGCAATCAGGTGCTGAAGGGATAAAGGACACGGGACCAGACATGAAAGGAGGTCCTAATGCATCAATTTCCATCCTCTCCCCTAGTGGCTTTCGACAAGAAGTACAAGTCTGCCTTTAACAAGCTGGCCAGCAGCATGGGCAAGGAGGAACTGAGGCGGCGGCGGGCGCAGATGCCTACTCCCAAGGCCATTGACTGCCGAAAATGTTTTGGAGCACCTCTGGAATGCTAGGGACCCTAAAGTTTTCCTCTCCTGCCTTGGGTAGACAGGCGAGGAAGAGTGGATTCTAGACATAGCTTGGCTCCCTATTCCCTTCATAGAGGAACTGGAAACAGGCTGTTCAGCCATAGGCTCCAAGTGGAAATAGCAGGAAGATGAACTCACTGTTAGCAAAAGTCACAATTCCCGCAGCTCCCACCTGCCCAGTTTGTTCATGCTGATGTTGGGGAGAGCTGGGGAAGTTGGCACAACTCCATTCTTTCTCCGTCCTATTCCAGGGTACCCTCAGATCTGCAGCACCCTGGTAGAATTAGAAGTTTTTGTTTTAAAAAACAACTGGAAAGATTTAGAGTTCCTGAGCCTTTGCCCTGAATGGGAGGGAGGAATTTCACTCCCCACCTCTCTTCCCTGACATTGCTAAAGGAGCCCAAGGCAATCTTAGTGTTGTATTTTATTTAGTTATTTATTCTGAGGCCACAGCTCCTATACTTATGAGATTCTCAAGGAGCACAAGAAAGAGAAGGGAATTAGGTTTGTAGCTCCTTGAGAGCCATGCACTGGGACTTAGAGGAGTCCCAAGCTTCCCTTGGGAAGAATTGGTGCCTCTTCTAGTCCCGATCCTTCTTGTCCACTCTACCTTGGGGAATGCCTCTCCTGTTCATGGCCTTGACCTGTGCAATAAGGATTGTTCTCTGCAAAGTGTTGTTGTATGTAAATATAGTAAAAGCTGCTTCTGTCTTTTTTCCTTATGCCTCCTGTTCTCTGGATTTGGGGTGATGCCTTATGTTTCCTGAGTGCACATTCTCTTTGCTGCCTTCCCATTCTTTGTAACCATCAGGTGCATCCCAGCCACTTGGTGTATAGGGAGTTGCTGGAGCAGAAGGGTGAATCCAGTGCTCGTTATGGTGGTGCCAGTCTTCGGGGCACTTCCGGCCCTCCCACACAATCACCCCCTTGTCCCTCATTTGTACCCCACACAAAGGCTCCATTCTCTGGGGGCCCTGAGCTCATCTTTGCCTTATTTCCTCTCCTCCTGTCCCCTCCCTGACCCCAGCTTCTTCTGCACCTTCACAAAGAAGATAGCTCTCCTCACTCGCTGCCATTTCCAGCCCTCTTGCATATCAGAAGCTCCGGCTATCATCCCAGCTCTCCTTAGTTGCTCAGCTCCAGACAGTGCTCCTCACTGTGATCTAAACTTGGAGGCAGCAATGGAAAGCAAGGAGTAACGGTCTCCTTGCGAATGCCAGGGAGATGGGCATCATTCTTCTCTATTTTATTTTTTAGATTATTTTTATGGGTGTGTGTGTGTGTGTTAAGAGTATATATATTGGGCTTGGGAGATGGCTCAGAGGTTAAGAGCACTGACTGCTCTTCCAGAGGTCCTGAGTTCAATTCCCAGCAACCACAAGGTGGTTTACAACCATCTATAATGAGATCTGGTGCCCTCTTCTGGTGTGGAGGAATACATTCAGGCAAAAGGCTGTATACACTCGGGAGGCAGAGGCAGGCGGATCTCTGGGAGTTAGAGACCAGCCTGGTCTACAGAGTGAGTTCCAGAACAGCCTCCAAAGCCACAGAGAAAGCCTGTCTTGAAAAAAAAAAAGTATATATGTGCACCGCATGTATGCAGTACCAACAGAAGCCAAAACAGGGTGTTGGATATTCTGGAACTGCAGTCACCATGTTGATGCTAGGAACAGAACCCAGATCCTCTGCAAGAGAAGCAAGAAGCAAGTGCTTTTAACTGATGAGCTGTATTTCTCTAGTCTCCTACTCCTTTTAAAATTGTGTGTGTGTGTGTGTGTGTGTGTGTGTGTGTGTGTGTGTGTGTGTATGCAAGTGCACCAACCAAATATACAGGTTCACACAGCAGCCAGAACAGAGGGTTGGGTCCCTTGGAGCAGGCAGTTGTGAGTTGCTGGATGTGGGTGCTGGGAACTGAATCTGAGTTCTGAAAGACCTGTAAGCACTTTTTTTTTTTTTTTGGGTTTTTCGAGACAGGGTTTCTCTGTGGTTTTGGAGGCTGTCCTGGCACTCGCTCTGTAGACCAGGCTGGCCTCGAACTCACAGAGATCCGCCTGCCTCTGCCTCCCGAGGGCTGGGATTAAAGGCGTGCGCCACCAGCGCCCGGCTGACCTGTAAGCACTCTTAACTGCTGAGTTATCTATGTCACTCCCCAGGCATCATTTTTCTAATCTCAGGCCCATCTGGAATTTTCTCTCCTTTTCTTTTATAATGAAATAAACACAGGAAACGACTCCTAGCAGAGCTACAAAACCAATTACTAAGGGGAATCAACTAACACAAATGCCTTGGGGAAGAAAGGCAGGGGTATTCATGAAGGACATGATTTACACAGAACATTAGAGCAGATTCCTAGGAGGTGGCAATCGATGGATGAAAACAATGCAGGCTAGGGGTGGTGGCACACCCTTTAATCCCAGCAAGCTGGTTAGAGGCGAGTGGTCTGTGAGCTCTGGGCCAGCTAGTCTGGTCTATATTAGGAATTATAGGCTAGCTAGGGCACTTCAGTGAGACCATGTCTTAAAAAAAATGTTACTTTTAATTATTAAGACCTTAAGACCTGAAGCAACACACCTTTAATCCCATTAAAGAAGAATTTTATAATTTGCATGAAAGCTGGACCTGGTGGTATAGACCTGTAATCTCAGCTACCCCAGAGGCTTGGTACGATTGCTAGTTTTTTTTTTTTTTTTGGTTTTTGGTTTTTTGAGACAGGGTTTCTCTGTGGCTTTGGAGGCTGTCCTGGAACTCACTTGGTAGTCCAGGCTGGTCTCGAACTCACAGAGATCCGCCTGCCTCTGCCTCCCGAGTGCTGGGATTAAAGGCGTGCGCCACCAACGCCCGGCCGCTAGTTGTTTTTTTTTTAAGATTTATTTATTTCTTATGAACACAACACCCTGCCTCCATGTACGTCTACACACCAGCAGAGGGCACCAGATCTCATTACAGATGGTTGTGAGCCACCATGTGGTTGCTGGGAATTGAACTCAGGACACCTGGAAGAGCAGTCAGTGCTCTTAACTTCTGAGCCATCTCTCCAGCCCCCGATTGCTAGTTTTTAGGGGCCTGCCTAGGCTAGTACCAGGCTAGTCTGGGCATCTTATTACCATTCCTGTCTCAAAATAAAATAAATCCATATAACAACTTTTGAGAGTTATGGCTATAGCTTAGTTCAATTCACTGTAATACAGATAATCTATATGAAATGCTAAGCGTGCTCAATAATGTTGGCTTCCTGGGGTGTAGAGATGGCATAGTGATTAAGAACACCTGCTGAGCCTGGCTGTGGTGGTGCATACCTGTAATGCCAGCAGAGGCAGGTGGATCTCAGTGAGTTCGAGGCCAGCCTGGTCTACAGAGCAAGTGCTAGAGTGAGTGCTAGGATAGGCTCCAAAGTTACACAGAGAAACTCTGTTTTGAAAAACAAAACAACAACAAAAAAATGGGCGTTGGTGGTGTATGCTTTTAATCCCAGCACTCAGGAGGCAGAGGCAGGTGGATCTCTGTGAGTTTGAGACCAGCCTGGTCTACAAGAGCTAGTTCAGGACAGCCTCCAAAGCCACAGAGAAACCCTGTCTGGAACACACACACACACACACACACACACACACACACACACACACACACACACACAAAACTTACATTTTTTTCTAGATTACAAAAAAAAAGTTGGCTTTAGGGCCTGGAGATGGTCCAGTGATTGTTGGCACTGGGCAGAGCCTGGCAAACCTGGTGGAGGAAGCGAGGAAGGGATTGCAAGAGCCCAGGGGTCCAGGGCACCACCCACAGAGTCCACTAGGCAGGGCTCATGGCAGTCATGGAGACTGAAGGGACAATCAAGGACCCTGTGTGGGTCTGGGCTGGGTCCTTTGCATTTTCTTTGTGGTTGTATAGCTGAATGGTTTGTGGGGCTCCTGGCAGTGGGAGTTGGGGGTGTTGGTAAATACCAGAACCACACCCTTTCCAGAAACATATGCTCCTCCAGCCAGCCTCAGGCAACTCAGCTCCAGCAGTCACATCATCCCCTGGAGTTGGCGGCTCTTATTTTCCAATCTTCGGGTGCCCACTACTCAGCCCCCAAATAAATACATGGAGACTTATTCTTCGTTTGTTTTTGAGACAGGATTTCTCTTTTTTAGAGGGGGTTTCCAAGACAGGGTTTTTCTGTGGCTTTGGAGGCTGTCCTAGAACTCCCTCTGTAAACCAGGTTAGTGTCAAACTCACAGAGATCCACCTGCCTCTGCCTCCTGAGTACTGGGACTAATGGCATGAGCCACCACCACCCAGTCACATATTTTTTTAAAAACTATTTTTGAAAAAGTTGTTATGCCAGCTAAGGATCTCTGTGAACTCAAGGCCAGTCTGGTCTACATAGTGAGTTCCAGACCAGCCAAACTTGCATAGTGAGACTCTTTTTAGAAAAAAGAAAAGTTGATCTCCAACAGTCTCAGGTCACAGGCAGGCCCTGTGCCCAACAGCCACAAAATGAATTCAATGATATTATTGAAGTTTTTGTTTTGTTTTGTTGTTTTTCTTATAATGCTTTGTCTGGTCATCTTCCTTCCTTCCTTCCTTTTTTTTTTTTTTTTTTTTTTTTTTTTGAGACAGGGTTTCTGTGTGTAGTCCTGGCAGTTCTAGAACTCACTATGTAGACCATGCTAGCCTTGAACTCAGAGATCTGCCTGCTTCTGCCTCTGGAGTGCTGGAATTAAAGGTGAGTGCCACCCCTGCCCAACTGCCCAGCATTTTTTAAAAACCTTTTATCTTTTGCTTATATGTTGTGATTTCTGATTTTGTGTTTTTCTGGGATTTGTGTGTGTGGGAGTGTGTTTCTTGTGTTTTCCCTTTGATTCTTTCTTTTCTGTTTGTTTGTTTTGTGCTATTCTGGCTTGTTTTTATTTTTAGATGCTTGTTTTCTAATGAGAGGAAAAGAAAGGGTGTGGATTTAGGCAAGTAGGAAGGATCTGGGAGGAGTTGGGGAAGGGGAAACCACAATTAGAATATATTGCATGAAAAAAATCTTTTTTTTTTCCAAAACAGGGTTTCTCTGTAGCCCTGGCTGTCCTGGAACTATAGAGACCAGGCTGGCCTGGAATTCAGAGATCCTTCTTCCTCTACCTCCTGAGTGCTAGAATTAGAGTGTATACCACCACTGCCTGGCCAAAAAAAAAAAAAAAAGTGTCTAGATTCAATTAAAAAAAAAAAGTCAGTTTCACAGAGAAAATAGATGTAGGCACTGGGGAAGCAGAGGCAGGAGGCTGACCACAACTCCAAGGCTAAACGGAAATATGTAAGAAGATCAAAAACAAAAACCGAAAAACTACCAAACCAAATCAAAGTCAGAGTTTATGTACAGTGTTCTGTTTGCATTATCAGAACCAGATTGCTTATAGATGGTTGTGAGCCACCTTGTGGTTGCTGGGAATTGAACTCAGGACCTCTGGAAGAGCAGTCAGTGCTCTTAACCTCTGAGCCATCTCTCCAATTTTTCAAAGTCAGAGTTTATACAGGACCATTTTGTGTCCACTACAATTACAGTTGTGGCCTCACTTACTTTTCTTCCTCAGAGCTTGATTGCTTCTACTACAAAGCCCATGGCCTGATTTTTATTTTGTTGGAAAGCATTTTCTTAGTGTTTGTGTTCCCTTCTTTAGGTTGTATCATATTCTACCATGTTTCACATGTTTTTTCAAAGCCTTAGAGGATAGCCCTTCAGACAGCAGTTAGTGATTATGAATAAAGTTTGTACTTAGCAAGTTACTCTGGATGGGGAACCTACATAAGATCAAACTAGACTCCCTTAATATAGGTGACAATGGTATGACTGGGACAATATATGAGGTCACTGGCAGTGGGTCCAAGATCTAACACTAATGCACAAACTGACTTAGTGCAGCCTCTTCTATATGGAGAGATATCTTGCTCAGCCTAGACACAGGGGAGTGGGGGATGAAGAGATGCCTTGGTCCTGCCTCAACAAGATGATGGGGCAGACTTAGTAGACTTCCTGGGGGAGGCCTTGCCCACTCTGAGGAGTAGACGGGAGGAGGGGGAGTGGAGAGAGTGAGTGGAGAGGAGGGAGGGGGAACTGGGATTGGAATGTAAAAAATAAAAAAAAAGTTCATGCCGGGCATTGGTGGCACAAGCCTTTAGTCCCAGCACTCGGATCTCTGTGAGTTCGAGGCCAGCCTGGTCTACAGCTTGAGTTCCAGGACAGGCTCCAAAACAATACAGAGAAACCCTGACTTGCAAACCGCCCCCCCCCAAAAAAAGCTCACTCTGGGTGGCAAGATGGCCCGCAGGATGAGGCCCTTGATACCAGCCTGAGGGCCTAAGTTTGATGCCCAGGATCCACATGGTAGAAGGAGGGAGTCGACTCCCAGAGTCTTCTGACCATCACATATATACTGTGACATGTTTGCCCCACCACCTATAAATTAGTAAAGAATTTACTGTGTAAGAACAATGGATTTATCTCATTTCCTGCAATACCCCCACCAGATGGAATGGCAGGAATAAGTGCCCGGCTTAGTGTAGTGTAGGACTCTCCTTTAACAACAAACACAAGATCTACAATAGGTGCCTTATCACATATGTTCAGTGACTCAAGTCAGCAAAGTCTGAAGATGATGGAGAATGTAAGCAAGCTGAATTTGGAGCTAAGATTATGAAATTGTTGAAACATTAGAAAAATTCTCCTAGTTGTCATTTACTATGAATGTCAAATATTACATTCTTTGTTGTTGGTTTTTTTCCATAAAATTTGTGTGTATGGGTGTTTTGCCTGCATGTGTGTCTGTACCATTTGTGTGTCTGGTGCCTGAGGAGGCCAGAAGAGGGCATCAGACCCCTGGATTACAGATGGTCCTGAGCAGCCATGTGGGGGCTAGGAAGTGGGTCCTCTGGAAGAACAGCCAGTGTCAACTGCTGAGCCATCTCTTCAGTCCCAAATACTACATTCTTGTTCCTGGCACTGCTCTGAACATTTAAGATGTGTTATTTTATAATCCCAACAATAACCATATGAGTTATATTCAGCATTCTTCATTGTACGGCTGGGCAAATAGGGCATACATTTTTAAAAAAGTAATTTCTACACATACAACAATCATAAAACTGGTAAGATGTAGAGCGGAGATCTAAACCTAAGGACTTTAACTCAAGGTCATATTATTTATTCATTTGGATTTCTTTGTGTAGCTTTGGAGTCTGTCCTGGAACTTGCTCTGTAGACCAGGCTGGTCTCGAATTCACAGAGATCTGCCTGCCTCTGCCTCCCGAGTGCTGGGATTAAAGGCATGTGCCCCCACCATCCAGCTCACAATTTTTAAACTATATATCCATATATTGCAGTACTACGGTTTGAACATAGTAACTAGTATTCTACCATTTAGCTATATTACCCAGTCCAACTAAAAAAATAGAAATTTTTAGGTATTTAAAAAATTATTTTGAGGTTAGGAGGTGGTGGTGCACACCTTTAATCCCAGCACTCAGGAGGCAGAGGCAGTCGGATCTCAGAGTTCAAGGCCAGCCTGGTCTACAGTGTGTGTTCCAGGACAGTCAGGGGTATACAGAGAAACTGTCTCAAAAACCAAAACAAGCCGAGCGTTGGTGGCGCACGCCTTTAATCCCAGCACTCGGGAGGCAGAGGCAGGTGGATCTCTGTGAGTTCGAGGCCAGCCTGGTCTACAAAGTGAGTTCCAGGATAGCCTCCAAAGCTACAGAGAAACCCTGTCTCGAAAAACAAAAAAAAACCAGAACAAAACAAAAAACCCAAAACAATTTTTTAAAAAGTGATTTTATGCATGCTTTTGCTTGCATGTATGTATATGCACCTGAGTGTCTGGTTCTCCGGGAAGTCCGAGGAGTGCTGTGGATCTCCTGGAACTGGAGTTAACAAACGATTGTCAGCTGCCATGTGGGTGCAGGGAACCTGGGTCTGCTGGAAGAGCAACAAGGGTTTAACCACTGAGCTGTCCCTTCAGTACCCATTTAAAGAAAGTTTGGAAACAGCATCTTCCTATCTAGCCTAGGCTAATCTGAAACCTCAGTCCCAAATCTTGTGGTTCCTCTTGTGTACGACCATGTCAGCCTTACAATTTCATTTCCACATTGATTTGAAAAATGTGTTCTAACCAGGTGGTGGTGATGATGGTGATGTTTGTCTTTAATCCCAGCACTTGGGAGGCAGAAGCAGGCAGATCTTTGAGGTCGAGGCCAACCTGTCTACAGAGCAAGTTCCAGGACAGCCAGGGCTACACAGAGAAATCCTGTCTCAAAAAGCCAAAAACAACAGCAAAAAGCTTCTACTGTCTCGGTATCTCTGGAACGAGTTATTTCTGGCTTTTAACTACTGCTTGCTTGTTAGCAGTCCACCTTTGGCAAGTTGCTTAATCTCGCTGACCCTGTTCTTTAACACACCTAGGTTTAAATGTCAACTCTGCCACAAGTGTAGTTTTGGGATGTCTTTTGATCTACACCTCATTTTCTTCTGTAAGATAGGATGACCAGTACCTACCTATCTCACCTCACAGAGAGTAAGAACTCATCTAAAGGTCTTAGCACAGTCTCTTGTTCCCCTGAAATGTTATTCCTTCAACGTGTTTATTTTTGTGATAATTAGTTCTCATCTCTAAGGCGCTCAGAAAGAATACTTATGGTTAAGTGCTCTAGAAACACTGACTGTAGGCGGGCTTAACTGCTTCGAGGAAGTAGGAGGAGGTCGCCAGGCCAGCAAGAGAAGCTGGGCCCTGACTTGGCTAGTGCAATCGGGTGGGGTGGGAAACTGTTTCCTCACCGTGAACAGAAAAAGACCAGATCCCAGAGAAGACTCCATGAACACCGTAACTTATCAGTAAATTTAACTAATTGGTAGGATTTTTTTCCCCTGCTGTTATGGTACGGTCAATTAAGGACCGACCAGGAGTAAATTAACACCAGGAGCCCAAGGCCTTTGGCAGAACCAGGCAGGCCACACCCCAGAGAGACAACAAGGCCCAAGCCCCTAAAGCTAGTTTTCCTTAAATTCATGGATTCTGTCGCGATGAAACACCACCCACCCAAACGCAGAGCCCAGCACCATTCCCAGTCTCCATCTTTAGACGTGAAAGAATGAGAGCTGGCCAAAGGAGAATCCCGGTTTTTGAGAGACTAGGTGGTACGGCGGCTGCCTGGGGACCAAAACGTCTCCAAGGTAAAGTTGCAGCCTGAAGCGATTTTTTGACCCCCGACACTTAATGGGCTGTCGAAGACCCGGATGTGTCTGGGACTGGCCGAGGTACCCATTAACGCGCCCCCGCTAGACCATCCCCCTTCTCCATATATAATTGGGTCCTCTCGACGCCAATCACTACTTCTCCAGCCACCCACTCCTCAAGGGTGGGGTGAAGTCTCGGTATCCCGCTTTCTATTGGTAGGAGCAAGAGGAGGAGGGCGGGCAGCCGGCTAAAGTCCTCCAATGGGCGTCGTGGCGTGTGGTTAAGGCGGAGTCGAGGCGCTTGGCAGCTGCCCAATCAGCGTCCTTGTTTGTGTGGTGCCGCCGCCGCCGGTGCAGCCGCCGCCGCCGCTGCTGCCCCTGTCTGTACCGCAGTGTCTGCTCCGCCCGCCCGCCCTCCCCGACCCGGCCCGCCCCCTCCCCCACCCCCGTTCCTGGACCCGCCGGTGGGCTCTGGATCCCACTGTGCCGCCGCCGCCTCTGTTTTCGACGCCTTCGCCGCCGCCTGAGGAGGCGACCTAGTCGGGAGTTCCGCCGCCGCTGCCAGGTGAGGAGCTCTGGCCTAGGCCAGCCTGGACGCCAGCCCGCCCGGGGGCGGTGAGGAGCGACGGAGGGAGCGAGGCTGCGAGGAAGCAGCGGTGGGGGAAGGGAAAGGTGGAGGGCGGGGGGAGGGGAAGCGCCCGCGAGCCGACGCCCGCCCGCGCGCCCCCGCCTGGCGTCCCCTCCCCCAGCCCGGCCCGCGCGCCCCCGCCTCGCGCTCCCCTTCACCTCTTCCCCTCCCCCTCCGCGCGCGCGCCCGGGTCTTTCACTTAGGCCTCGCGCGACCCGGCTGCTGTCCCTTCGTGTCTCCTTTTTTACTCGTCCTCCCCTCCCTCGCTCCCCGGCTCCCTCGCCATCCCCCTTTTCACTCCGTACCTCATGCCCGCCATGCTCCCCTCTTTTCCACCCGAGCGTCTTTCCCTCCGTGTTTGTAACTCTCCACCCCCCAGTGGTGCCCTCAGGGTGCGGGGGCCGCTCCCAGCGCTGTCTTGTGTTTGGCGGCGGGTAGGACGAAAGGGGGAATCCTTGAGGGTGAAGGGAACACAGGAGAATTGATCTTTATGTGGGGGAAAGGATCAGGAGTGCAGAACCTTAGCCCTTTATTTCTTCGTCCACCGTTCCCCTGCCCTCCGTAAGAAAAGGGAATTGTCTTGACTTGTGTGGGTTACTTACCTCGTAGAGCAACTAAACTGTCCATTTTCTCAGCTGGGCTTCTTGGACACAACTGGATTTGTTACCCAGTTCCGTTCCTAAGAGTTGATGGAACTAGAACTTACCTTTCCCGACCAAACCAGAACTTTGCGCCTCCTTGGCCTCAGTTTCTGAAGAAGCTCGTCACTCCTGTAACGCAGACAGAGATTTAGTGTTAACCGCTGTCCCAGGCCAGCTTCCCCACTTTATAAAGGTGTGGTGCTCTCTTTGAGTTCATCCCCGGCTCTGAATTCCCTCCAGACATGAGATGTTAGCTCCCAAGGACCGGCGCTGAGGTGGAGATGGAGGGTAGCTCGTGGATGCTGGAGTTAACAGTGTTTCTCTGTTCTCTTCTGGAGAGTGAGGTTGCTCTGAGACGCAGTTTTCTCATCTGGTAAATGATTACTTGAAGGGCTTTTGTGTGCGAGTTGGAGGTGGGAATAATAGAAATTAAAACCTGTTTTAGCAAAGAGGCAGTGTTTCCATGCCAGTGTGCAAAAGATTTGAATTCGTGCTTGATGCTGGAGTAAAAGTAGGTTTTACAAACCGTGTGGATTGGAGAAGAGTACTTTTATGACATTTTCTTTTCCAGAAATTTGTAATTTGGATAGCAAGGGATGAATGTGGTACAAAGTGGAAAGCAATGGTCTCCTCCCGTCTGCCCTTCAACCATCCAGTGTCCCTCCCACAACACATGGTGATGTTCTTTTTGGCATGTATATAGTGTCACTCGCTCCTGGCCGCCCCGAGCCAGCCTGTATATAGTGTCTATATGTAGTTGGAGCTTATCCTGTTTCAGAATTGAGTGATTTCTATATTGCTCTTTCTTTGGTACATGGACTTAAATTCTTCCTTGAATAACCACTGTGATTTATATTTTTGGTGCGGGAGAAGTGTTGGTAAGAATTGTCCCAGGAGCTCAGAGGATAAGAGTACTGGCTGCTTTTTCCAGAGGACCCAATTTCCAGCACCCACATGACTGTCTTAACTTCAGTTCCAGAGTATCTGACACGCTAAAGGAGTGAGAGAGACAGAGAATATTGTCCTAGAGAGTAACAACTTCTGGTGATAGTGAAGATAGTGGTATGGAGGGGTTAAGCTCATTTTGAGGGAAGGCTTCTATCTGTTGCCAGTGTAACTGTTGGTCCACCACAAATGCTGGGCTGGGTCAGGCATAGACTTGTCTTGGGCTTGTAAGAAGATAAGTTTATATAAATAGTTCATGGTTGTGACTATTGGTCTGGTATGACTGGTGACAGACTTTTCAGTCAGGTAGTAATGAAAGTCATCATGGAAAGAGGTAAGTATTAATCAACAGGAATCAGAAAGCTGGACCTGTGGGTTGAATGACCTAGTTTGAGAAAAGATGAGGTTTATAGACGTTTATGCTACCTATTCTTTAGTTTAGAACATTTTTAATGAGATGAGTGATTTGTGCTTGACAGCAGCATCCATCTTTATGGCACTGTGGTGTGCTTCCTCTGACTATGTCATGTCTGTTCACTTCCTGTTTAGATATTTTCTCAACAGGGTCTGAATAGAAGCTGCATAAAAACTTGTCTTAGAAAGAAAGTTATCCTGGATCCCTGAATAGCCCTTAAAAAATAAGTCCTGGAAGTAACTTTTTAATCATTTATTTGTATATATTTTGTGTGCATTGGTGTTTTGCCTGCATGTGTCTGTGTGAGGGTGTGGATCCTGGAGTTACAGAAAGTTGTGAGCTGCTATGTGTGCTGGGAAGAGCCCTCTGGAAGAGCAGTCAATGGTCTTAACTTCTGAGCCGTCTCTCCAGCCACTCATGGCAGTAACTTAAACTGTGTTTAAGGGCCACAGGGAGAGAGATGTGTGAGGAATTTTTTTCTGATCCTTGCAGCTCTAAACTTTCTAACATCTGTGTTCCCTGGGTTTATGACTGTAATCCCAACCCCTAGGAAACAGAGAGGACTGTGACAATTTGAGGCAGAATGGAGTACAAAGTAAGTTCACGGTAGTTCGGGATAGCTAGAGCTACTGAGTTAAGACCCTTTCTTTTCTTTCTTTTTTTCTGAAGTAGGGTTTCTGAACTCATCTCTGTAGATGAGGCTGGCCTGGAACTCACAGAGATCTGCCTGCCTCTGCTTCCCATGTGCTGGGATTAAAGGCGTGTGCCACCACTGCCTGACTAATACCCTTTCTTAAAAGTAGTTCAGGCCTTTTATCCTGAGCAAGGGATCAGGAGTTCAAGGTTATCCCCTGTTTCTATCAAATTGGAGACTTTGAGCTCCACCCCCCAAAATAAGGTCTGCATATGCTTTCTGAGTGCTGGGATTAAAAGCCTATGTCATCATGCCTGGCCATTTTTTTTTTCCTGTGGTATGAAATGTTCAAATTCAAGATATAAAAGAGTCATAGTAATTGTACATCTTTGATATATGAACTTTTGGGACATATGTTTTGTTTTTCCAGATAGTGTTTCTCTGTAGCTTTGGAGCCTGTCTTGGATATTACTCTATAGATCAGGGCTGGCCTCGAAATCACAGAGATCCACCTGCCTCTGCCTCCCAAGTGCTGGGATTAAAGGCATGTGCCACCAATGTCCAAGAAACCCCATCTTGAAAATACAAGAACATAAACAGAAAAAGACTGTGTAGGGAAGAGTAAAATTCATAATCTTCCAAAATGGATGGGACATGAGAAGAATTTGTATTCGGCATCAGGAATAATAAATTCTTAGTGTAATTGTGAGGGATTGCAAGTGTTAACTGGAGGGCTTATTATAGTGAACCTTTTGAGAATATACAGATGTAGAATTGTGGAAGAAGGGAATAGACTAGTAAGTGACAAAGTGATAATACTGAAGAATAAGTGTAGAGCTTTTTTTCTTAGACGAGATTTCAGAGGACCACTTGTATCTGCCTCAGCCTCCCGAATTCTGGGACTATAGGCATGCTTTTTTCCCCCCTTCTTTCTTTTTTGAAGGTATTTGGGGTAGAACTCAGGCCTGTCCCATGTTAGAGCCTACAACTGAGCTAAATCTCTAGCCTCTTACACTGTTCATCTATATGTATTTTTTATTTTTTGGTTTCTCAAGACAGGGTTTCTCTGTGTAGCTTTGGAGCCTATCCTGGAACTTGGTAGATCAGGCTGGCCTCAAATTAACTGATCTGCCTTTCTCTGCCTCCCTAGTGCTGGGATCAAAGGTGTGCATCACCACCTCTCAGCCTGTTTATCTTCTTTGCATAAACTATGGTTTGTTTATGACTTGCCACATAGTTCAGGATGACCTGTAATTCCTGATCTTCCTGCCTCAGCCTCCCAAGTGCTAAGATAAAACATTGCTGGTTTTCTACACTGAGATAATACAGCTGATTGCACATCTCTTTCAAATAATTGCTTCAATGTCATGTTTTCTTTTTATATGTGTGGGTGTCTTGCCTGCACAAATGTCTGTGTATCATTTATATGCCTGGTGCCCTTGGAGGCCAGAAGAGAGTGTCAGACCCCCCCGGAACTGGAGTTAGACAGTTGTTAGCTGCCATGTGAGTGCTAGGAATTGATAGCTTTTTTTTTTTTTTTTTTTTTTTTGGTTTTTCGTGACAGGGTTTCTCTGTGGCTTTGGAGGCTGTCCTGGAACTAGCTCTTGTAGACCAGGCTGGTCTCTGAACTCACAGAGATCCGCCTGAGTGCTAGGAATTGAACCTGGGCCCCATGCAACAAGCAGCCAGTGTTTGCAACCACTGAGCCATTTCTCTAGTCCCTTGTTTTATTTATTATTTTTGAGGCAAGCTTTCACTCTGTAACCCAAATTCACTATGTTGCCTGAGGTAGCCTTGAACTTACGATCCTATGGCTTCAGCCTCTGAGGTACTGGTATTACAGGCATGTGCCTGACTAAATGTCATCTTTTCAGTGAGGCCTATTTCAATTATTCTTATTTTTACCTTTTATTTTATGTATTTAAGTGTTTCGTCTCTTGTGTATTATTGTGAACTATGTGTACCTGATGTCTGTGGAGGCCAGACAAAGCCGTTGGGTCCCCCAAAACTAGAGTTAACAGTTAGGAGCCACAATGTAGGTGATAGGAACTGAATGCAGGTCCCCTGGAAGAACAGCCAGTGCTCATAAGTTTTGAGTTCTGTCTCTCAAACGCCTTTACTTACTGAGCCATCTCACTAGCCCATTCATTTATTTATTCGTTCTTTCATTCATTCTTGACAGGGTCTTAGCTCTCTTGGACTGGCCTTAAACTTATGGAATTGAGGATGTCCTTGGAGTTCTGATTCTCTTGACTCTATCTTGCAAATGCTGAGCTAAAATTATAGACATGCACCACCACATCAAGTTTTTCTAACTTTTGTTTGTTTGGTTTTTTTCAAGACAGGGTTTCTCTGTTCAGGATAGCTAGAGCTACTGGATTAAGACCCTTTCTTTTCTTTCTTTTTTTCCAAAATAGGGTTTCTCTGTGTAACAGCCTTAGCTATACTGGAACTTGCTCTGTAGACCAGGCTATCCTTGAACTCACAGAGATTGCTTGTCTTTGCATCTCAATTGCTGGGCTTAAAAAATTGTGCCACCATGCCCAACCTAAATATTTGTTGATCAAATTGGAATAATAAAACCTCTCTTCTTAACTAAATATAAACTTCATTTACAACAAAGCATGAAATTTCATAAATATGGAATTGCAAAATGTTTTCAAATTTTATTTTTAAAAAATGTTTATTTGTGCACCTGTGATATGCATGCAATGCCCAGAAAGACTAGAAGAGATCGTTGGATTCCGCTGGAAGGAGAGTTACAGAGTGGTTGCACAATGCCAGATGTGCGTACTGGTAACTGAATTCAGTCCTCTGGAAGAGCTGTACATGCATGTAGCCATTGAGTCATCTCTAGCTCTTGTAAAATGTTTTATAAACTTAAAGAATTAATATAGTGACAAAATGATTGCCTTCCCATTGAAATAAGTGGTTTAATCACTAAGAAAACTATTATTTATTCATATATATCATCACATCCCACCTAAAGCTATCCATATCCTGTTATTCCAAATACAATACTCCCATCAACATTATTTCCCTTTTGTAAATCATCTAAGCCAGAAATGTGAGCATCATTGTCACTTCCTTTTTTTTTTTTTTTTTTTTTGGTTTTTCGAGACAGGGTTTCTCTGTGGCTTTGGAGGCTGTCCTGGAACTCACTTTGTAGACCAGGCTGGCCTCGAACTCACAGAGATCCGCCTGCCTCTGCCTCCCGAGTGCTGGGATTAAAGGCGTGCGCCACCAACGCCCGGCGCTTTAGCCTCTTAAATGCCAGGATTGTTTAGTTTACATGTGCCCATTACTTTTATTTGTTGTTTTGTGTTTATTTCTCTATCTTTGGTTTCTTTTGAATCTTCACTGCTGGTTCACTAATTCATGTCCATCTGGCCATGCCCATCATCTGATATAGAATATTGTCACAAAGTCTTTGGTTTATGTGTGGATTTTTTTTTTTTTGAGCAGGTTTTTGAGGCATGGTTTTTCTGTGTAGACCTGGCTGTTCTGGAACTCAGATCTGCCTGCCTCTGCCTCTTCAGTGCTGGGATTAAAGGAATGAGTGTATCCACCTGTTGTCTGTCTTTTGCAAGCCCCACTGTTGTTTGTTTTTGAGACAGTCTTAACTGTGTAGCTTTGGGCCTAGAACACCTAGATATCCACCTGTCCCTGTCTCCCAAGTGTTAGGACTAAAGTCATGTACCACCATGTCTGGCCTGTTTGTGTGTGTGTGTGTGGTTGTTGGTTTTTTTGTTTGTTTGTTTGTTTTTATTTTTTGAGACAGGATTTCTGTGTAACAGCCCTGCCCTGGTTGTCCTGGAACTCACTTTGTAGCTCAGGCTGGCCTCTAACTCACAGAGATCTGCTTGCCTCTGCCTCCGGAGTGAGTGCTGGGATTAAAGGTGTGTGCCACTACTGCCGGGCAAAATTTAAATGTATTTGATCTCACTATACTTTATAGTCTCTCAGTACTCTGTTAGTATCCTAAACGCAAAATACAGTGACTGTAAAGAAGTGGTTAAAGTATTGGCAGCATTTACAGAGCACCTGAGTTTAATTGTCAGAACTCTTTTTTTTTTTTTTTTTTTGAGACATGGGTTCTCTCTGTGGCTTTGGAGGCTGTCCTGGAACTCACTCTGTAGACCAGGCTGGTCTCGAACTCACAGAGATCCTCCTGCCTCTGCCTCCCAAGTGCTGGGATTAAAGGCGTGCGCCACCAACGCCCGGCAATTGTCAACTCTTAAGGTGGTTCAGCACTGTCTGTAACTACAGTCTCAGGGTATCTGATGCCCTCTTTTGGTTTCTATGGGCACTGCATGCACAGGGAGCACAGAAGTTCATGTCCACAAAACATCCATATACATAAAATAATAAAATACAAAAATTAAAAAGCAATGTATCTTCAGTGCCTAAAATACTGTTTTCTAAAAGGATACTCAGGAACATTTGTTGCATAAATGAACATCTCTGTAGGT